>NC_089504.1:325637333-326006083 GCF_036850995.1 Saccopteryx leptura
TGTCTAGGTTACCTTGTCATTAAATTATGTTGCATACCCCTCGCCCAAAGTCAGATTGTCCTTCGCCACCCTCTATCTAGTTCTCTGTGCCCCTCCCCCTCCCCCTAACTCTCCCCCTGTCCTCCCTCCCCCCACCCCTGGTAACCACCACACACTTGTCCATGACTCTTAGTCTCATTTTTATGTTCCACCAATGTATGGAATCATGTAGTTCTTGTTTTTTTCTGATTTACTTATTTCACTCCTTATAATGTTATCAAGATCCCACCATTTTGCTGTAAATGATCTGATGTCATCATTTCTTATGGCTGAGTAGTATTCCATAGTGTATATGTGCCACATCTTCTTTATCCAGTCTTCTATTGAAGGGCTTTTTGGTTGTTTCCATGTCTTGGCCACTGTGAACAGTCCATTCACCTCTTGATGAACACTTATGTTGCCTCCATGTTTTAGCTATTGGAATAGTGTTGATATGAGTTTGGATGTACAAATATCTCTTCAAGTTCCTGTTTTCAAGTCTTTTGAGTATATACCCAAAAGTGGAACTGCTGGATCATATGGTAATTCTATTTTAATATTTTGAGGGAAGGGAACAACTCTATCTTAACGATCATAAGGTTTTGGTTTTAGATTTTAGTTGAGGTTTTTTTTGCCTTTAAAAAAAAAAAATACGTGTACATACTGTTCACAGTTCAAAAGATGGAGAAAGGCATACTATGATATGAAAGGCTCTGATCTTATTTCCTAGAGATAACCAATGTTACTAGCTTCTTATTCTTCAAGAGAGATTTCAGGCATGTATAAATACATACACCTGTAGAAGAGTTTTGGCAGGTGGAGTAGAGAAGAAAGGGGGGGCACCAGGAAGGACAGGATTGTCATGGAGAAACATCCTTGTACTTTTAATTTTTTCCTTTTTGTTTGAGGGGTATCTCTTATAAACAGCATATAATTTGATTTTACTTTTGCCTTCAATTGTTAAGTCTTTCTCTTTTAATAAGGAGGTTTTACCCATTTACATTTTTTTCTGTATTTAATTAATTTGATCTTACTGATAGACAGAAAAGAGAAATTATATTTTTTGCCAAAAACAAATGTCTCTTGACTTTACCTCCTGGTTAATTTTTACTCTTTCAGAGATTCTGATCTTCTGATCTTGACTGTCCCTTTTATCATTTTCCCCTAGTGCTTTAGAAGAATTTTTTATTCTCACTGATTAATTTTAAAATTTTGTTTAAAAATTATTTAACTTGCCCAGCTTGTGGTGGTGCAGTAGATACAGCATCAACCTGGGACACTGAGGTTGCCAGTTTGAAACCCTGGCTTACCTGGTCAAGGCACGTACAACAAAAAATGAACAACTAAAGTGAAGCAACTATGAGTTGAGTTTTTTTTTTTTCTTATTCAGTGAGAGGAGGGGAGGCAGGGAGACAGACTCCTGCATGCGCCCCAACTACTAGGATCCACCTGTCAAGCCCACTAGGGGGTGGTGCTCTGCCAATCTGGGGCATTGCTCTGTTGCTCAGCAACTGAGGTCTTTCTTTAGTGCCTGAGGTAGAGGCCTTGCAGCCATCCTCAGCACCTGGGGCCAACTCGCTCCTATTGAACCATGGCTGCAGGAGGGAGAGAGAGAGAGAGAGAGAGAGAAAACTGAGAGAGGGAGGGGTGGAGAAGCAGATGGGTGCCTCTCCTGTGCGCTCTGACCAGGAATCAAACCTGGAACCTCTACACGTCTGGCCGATGCTCTATCACTGAGCCAACTGTCCAGGGCAAGTTGATACTTATTGTTCTTCCCCACCCCCTCTGTAAAATCAATAAATAAAATCTTTTTTAAAATATTTAACTTATGGCCCTGGCCGGTTGGCTCAGTGGTAGAGCCTCGGCCTGGAGTGCAGGAGTCTCGGGTTCGATTCCCGGCCAGGGCACACAGAAGAAGGGCCCATCTGCTTCTCCACCCCTCCCCCTCTCCTTCCTCTCTGTCTCTCTTCCCCTCCCGCAGCCAGGGCTCCATTGGAGCAGCGATTGCCTGGGTGCTGGGGATGGCTCTGTGGCCTCTGCCTCAGGTGCTGGAATGGCTCTGATTCAGGCAGAGCAACACCCCAAGATGGGCAGAGCATCGCCCCCTGGTGGGCGTGCCGGGTAGATCCCGGTCGGGCACATGCGGGAGTCTGTCTGACTGCCTCCCCGTTTCCAACTTTAGAGAAATACAAAAAAAAAAAAAAAAATTAACTTATAATTATTTAATATTTTTAGTATAAGATCTTTAAACTACAGGAAGCCATATGGAGAATAATATAACCAACATCTATTTTCCAACCACCCTTCATTAGTGTGCCAGTTATCAAGGTATTTCCTCTCAGCTCCAAATCCACAGTTGTTGCTCTGCTTCACGATACTACAGCTGGACCCAGTAAACACCAGCTGATGCAATGTTAGGTTTTGTGAGTAGGGGGCGCTAGAGCACTGCAAGGCATAGCAGAGGAAGGGGCTTCTCTTCTGTTACTGTGCAAATTTTTAAAAAATCATTTTTTCATTTTCCAATTACAGTTGATACATATTATTAAATTAGTTTCAGGTGTACACCCCAGTGATTAGATGTTACATAACTTACTAAATGACCACCCCAATAAATCTCACACCCATCTGATACCATACATAGTTATTAGAATGTTATTGACTATATTCCCTATGCTGTACTTGACATCCCCATGACTTCTGTAACAATTAGTTTGTACTTCTTAATTCCTTTGCCTTTTGTGTGTGTGTGTGTGTGTGTGTGTGTGTGTGTGTGTGTGTGTGTGTGTGTGGCAGAGACAGAGAGAGTCAGAGAGAGGGACAGATAGGGACAGACAGGAAGGGAGAGAAATGAGAAACATCAATTCTTTGTTGTGGCTCTTTAGTTCATTGATTGATTTCTCATATGTGCCTTGACGGGGGGGGGGGGGGTGGCTACAGCAGACTGAGTGACCCCTTGCTGAAGCCAGAGACCTTGGGCTCAAGCTGGTAAGCCTTGCTCAAACCAGATGAGCCCACGCTCAAGCTGGTGACCTCAGAGTCTCGAACCTGGGTCCTCCACATCCCAGTCTGACGCTCTATCCACTCACCACCGCCTAGTCAGGCAATTCCTTTACCTTTTTCATTCATCCCTGCAACTGCCCTCCCATCTGGCAACCATCAAAAAGTTTTCTGTATCTATAAATCTATTTCTGTTCTGCTTGTTCATTTATTTTATTTTTTTTAAAGATTCAATTGTTAATGTATTTATTGCCATTTTATTGTTCATATTTTTTATCTTCTTCATCTTAAGACCCTTTAACATTTCATAAATTACTGGTTTGGTAGTGATGAACTCTGGCTTTATTTTTTGTTTTTTGGTTTGGTGTGTGTGTGTGTGTGTGTGTGTGTGTGTGTGTGTGAAGCTCTTTGTATGTCCTTCAATTCTAAATGATGGCTTTGCTGGATAGTGTAATCTTGGTTGTAGGTCTTTGTTTTTCATGACTTCGAATATTTCTTACCAATCCCTTCTGGCCTACAAAGTTTCTGTTGAGAAATCAGCCAACAATCTTATGGGAGCTCCCTTGTAAGTAACTAACTACTTTTCTTTTGGGGGTTTTAAGCTGCTCTTTGCCTTTGTCCTTTTGCATTTTAATTATGATGCGTCTTGGTGTGGGCCTCTTTGGGGTTCTCATGTTTAGGACTTTCTGCACTTCTTGAACTTGTATGTCTATTTCCTTCACCACGTTAGAAAGTTTTCTGTCATTATTTTTTCAAATAGATTTTCAAATTTTTGCCCTTTCTCTCCTTCTGGCACCCCCACGATGTGAATGTTGGTACTCTTCAAGTTCTCCTGAGGCTCCTTACACTATCTTCATTTCTTTGGCTTCCTTTTTTTTTTTTTCTTTTTGCTCTGATTGGGCATGTTTTGCTTCCTTATATTCCAAATCACTGACTTGATTCTCAGCTTCCATCTGCTTTACTGTTGATTCCCTGTAAATTATTCTTCATTTCAATTAGGGTAGCCTTCATTTCTGACTCGCCATGTTTTATGCTGTTGAAGCTCTCTCTGAGTTTCTTGAGCATCCTTATAATCAGTGTTTAGAACTCTGCATCTAGCAGATTGCTTGTCTCCATTTTGTTTAGTTCTTTTTCTGCAATTTTGTTCTGTTCTGTCATTTGGGACATGTTTCTTTGTCTCCTTGTTTTGGCAGCCACCCTGTCTTTGTTTCTATGTATTAGGTAGAGCTGCTACATCTCTCAGGCTTGGTAGAGTGGCCTTATGTAATAGGTGTTCCATAGGGTCCAGTGGCGCAGCCTCCCTGATCACCTAAGCTGAGCACTCAAAGTATGCCTTCCATGTGGGCTGTGTACATCCTCCTCTTGTAATTGAGCATTGATTACTGTTGGCATGTCAGTGAGAGGGCTTTACTTCCAGGCTGATCAGCTGCAAGAACTAGCTGCAACCATAGACCACTGATCTCTGATCACCATGGAGGATCAGTAGCTGTGCAGGGGCCCACCCCATAGGGCAGGACTTAATTTAGGTTCCTGTACAATTCTTGCTCCGCTGGAGCAGCTGTGAACAGAATATGGGAGACCCAGTGGTGCTCACTCTCCAGTGAGTTACACTGGCACCCCTGTGGGCTGCTTCCTGGTTGCCAGCAATGGCTTGCCAGCTGTGGACCAGCTCTGGCTGAAGCTCTTTATGGGGTTGCCGGCCACATCCTCTCTCCAGTCTGACTCAGTCTTAGGTTGGATGACCCTCTTCCAAGTGTATTCTTCTTTGGACACTCCTCTCAGCCCTAGACATGGTAGCTGCTCCCCATGTTCGCTACTACTGTGTTCTTTAGCGGTCTCTTTTTCCCCTTTCAGTGACTAACCATCCTTGACTAGTTAATAATTTTTATATGTGGTTCTTGACTCCTGATTGAACCTTTATTGATAGAGTTAGTAAAGTTAATAGTTTTCATTTTTGCTTGCTTTTGTTTTAAGTAAATGGCATTACAGGTATAAAGTGTCCTCTAACTGCCATTCCAAGTTATATACCTTTTCTTCAAGAAGAGTCATGATTCTGAGTTTGGAGTGAATCCTTCCATTAAAAAAAACTTTTAAATCCATTCATATGTATTCATAAATAATGTATACTATTTTTGTATTTAATAATATATAAATTTATATTTTTCAGATCATTTAATCTTATTTCTATTCACCCAATATTACATTATTTAAAACTATCCATATTGATATGTATAGATTGAATTTATTCTTTTTAAACTGTTATATAATACCCCATCACATAAACATATCTTATATCATTAATTCATTCCCCTATAGATAGTCATTTATATTGTTTCCAATATTTGACAACTTGTAAACAATAGTGTATATATCTGTGTACACACATGCCAAAATTTCTCTAGGGAACATACCTAGAAATTGAATGTTCTGATTAGGTCATAGAGTATGTACATTCTAAAATGTCATTAGATGCTACTTACCTGCTCTGTGAGTGGCAATATTTGAACTTCCACTAGCCATGTAGAATAGTATAATTTTCCCCAGACCCTCACTATCATTTTATGTTGTTCAACTCAATCTAATAGGTGAAAACAGAATCTCATTTCTTTTTTTTTAAATGGCTTTAATGGCTACTTGAATATTTTCTTCTGTAAGTTTGTTCATATTGTTTTTCACTTTTCTGTTGGGTTGTCTTTTTCTTACAGATTATGGATTTTTTAGATGCACTATATCTTGCAAATATCTCCCAGTAAATTGCCTACCTTTTAACCTTACTTATGGTAAGATAAGATGTAATTTCAATAAAGTTAAATAAATCTAATTTTTATATTATAAGTTATTCTTATTGTGTCTTTATTGTTTGAGAAATCGTTCTCTATCCTGGGCTATAAAAAATATTTTCCTCTAATTATTTCCTGTGTTTAGGTCACTAAAATATCTACATTTTATTTTTCTGAGTGATGTGTCACAGCTTTATTATTCAGTAGCCTTTCTTTCCCCTGGTGATTAGTGATGATATTGCAAAGATATGCAATGTTCCCATATATACATAGATATGAATGTATTCTTGAGATTTCTATTCTATTTTATTGGTTTATTTATCTATGCCTGTGTTAATTGGGGTGAAAAACCAAGATACTATAAGAAGCTTTCCAACAATCATGTGACTTAAAGAACAAAGTTTATATTTCATGTACGTAATGGTCCAAATTGAACTCTGCTCTGTGGAACCATTCAGAAACCCATGCTTCTTCCATCCTGTGGATTAATCATTCCCTATTGAAATCTGGGTCAAAGCCACATTTGGGTTTCAGTCTGAGGAAGAAAAAAGAAAGAACAAAGAGAAAGCACTCCTACTGCTTTAAGAATCATAGTCCACAAGAGTGACGTATCACTTCTGCTCATATTCCTTTAGTGCAGTGGTTCTCAAAGTGTGTGCCAGGGCACATTGGTGCACCCTAGCAGATTTTCAGTTACGCCCTATGGTATTCCAGAGATATACGTACCTGTTGGAGACCAAAAAACCAACAGGGCTTTTGGAGTTTAGATTTTTGGGGGACGGAGGTGTGGGGAATTGGCTGTGAGCTGACAGTCTGCACAAACCCCCACCTCACTAGCCTGCTTAGATTGCAAAAGGCTGTTAAGCTGTGGTGCTGGATTGTTTACACTACCGCCCATGTTCCCCGGAAAGACTGGAGGCAAGTTTCTTCTATCCTTTGTTTGGTGTAAAGTTAAGATGACATGTATGGTGGGGGTTTTCTGCATTCAACACAATTAAGAGTAAAAAGAGAGGAATTCTTCAATGTATTGATGAGTAAATGAGAGTTTGCCTTTCAAATATATGCCCAAACATTGAAGAAATCACTAGGACACATCAGGCTCATGTTTCTCATAAACACAAGAATGAAAAAACTTAACACATTCATGCCTGGACCTGCCAAATTTACTAAATCTTACTAAGAATGTATCTATATATATAAAAAGATAACTTTTGTCTTTTTTTATTTCTTAACCCCTGTTTTTTGCAAATTCTAAAAAGCATAACTCAAAAAATATAACATAAGAATGTTTTTTTAATGTCAGAATAAATTTAATTTTGTTGTATTTATTTCATTTAATTACCATAAAAGCACGCTTGGCCTTTATATTTTTTTCTTTAATATTTGACTTAATTATTATAACATATTTCTTAGAAATTTGTATATAGTGCACCTACAATTATTTGTAGGATTTTAAATGTGCCCCGACTTCAAAAAATTTGAGAACCACTGCTTTAGTGACTCATTGCCTCAGCTAACTGCAAAAAGCACTGGGAAATACAGTGCCCAGTTAGGCCACGTAACTACCAGTCTATTTCCATGCAGAAAGGGAACATTGGATTTTGGTGGACAGCTAGCATCTTCCTCACAAATCTTAGCAAAGTTTCCAAGATTTGTCACATTGTTTTAATTGCTAGCCTGACTTATTAGCTAGCTCTGTTAATGTTGGCAAATGGCTACCATGACTCCAAGTGCTTATCCTCACACATTGTTAATTGTTATCTATTGCTGCATTACAGATTACCTCAAAACTTAGTGGCTTAAACAATAAACCTACAAGTGATGATGGCAGAGCAGAAAGATGATATCACCGAGCCTTGGAATTAAATAATTCTGCTATAGAACATCTTATTATAGAGATACTAAATCCACTTATAGTTTAAGCTAATTTGAGCTGGGTTTCTGTTGCCTAAATAGCTAAAAGTAACCTACCTGATACATGTTTTTAGATATATGCTATCTCAGTCACAATGAATTAAATTATGCTACATTAATAACCAGCAAAATTATAGTAGTTTAAAATGTAAAGGCTTATTTCTTTCTTGTACTACTGATCCATCACAGGTTGGCTAGGGGCTTTGCCCTGTGCTATATTCACTCAGGCCACTGGATGGTCTTGTTCCAGTAATTAAATGTTCTTCAAAATGATACAGGCCACTTCAGCTCACAACTCATTGGCCCTATGTAACCAAAACTGACCAGGAAATGCCATCCTACTATCCTATTAATGACTATGATACCTGCATTTAGTTTATCATTTTCACTGTAGACCCTGGCCAATTGGTGCAACTGTAGAGTGTTGGCCTGGCATGTGGAAGTCCTGGGTTCAATTCCTGGTCAGAGCACACAGGACAAGCAACCATCTGCTTCTCCACCTCTCCCCCTTCTTTCTCTCTCTTCCTCTCCTGTAGCTATGGCTCGAATGGTTTGAACAAGTTGGCCCTAGGCACTGAGGATGGCTCCATGACCTCACCTCAGGCACTAAAATAACTCGGTTACCCAGCAACAGAGCAGCAGCCCCAGATAGGCAGAGCAACCCCTGGTAGGCGGCTTGCCAGATAGATCCCCTCAGATTGCATGAGGGAGTCTGTCTGTCTGCCTCCTTGCCTCTCACTTAATAAAGATAAATTAATTAATTAAAATTTTCCTCTAAATCCGTGATGGCAAACCTTTTTATAAAAACCGCCCACTTTTGCAGTGCTGGTCAACCTGTTCCCTCCTGCCCACTAGTGGGTGTTCCAGCTTTCATGGTGGGCCAATCGTGGCACCATTTGGTTGCTCCGCTACCACCCACCATGAAAGCGGGAACACCCACTAGTGGTCGAGAGGGACCAGGTTGACCAGCACTGCAAAAGTGGGCGGTTTTTATAAAAAGGTTTGCCATCACGGCTTTAAATATTGCTTAAACTGCTCCTTACAAATTTTTACCTAGTAATATAATTCTTAAATAAACTTTTAGTTTTAGAATAGTTTTACAGAAAAATTGTAAAGATGATACCTTTAAGAAAGTTTCCATATAGCCCACACCCAAGTTACCTATATTAAGTTCTTACATGGTACATTTGTCATGATCAATGGACCAATACTGACACATTAGTATTACCTAAAGTTCATACTTTATTTAGATGGCCTTCAATTTTTCCTAATGTTCTGTTCCAGGATCTCACCCAGGACCCCACCCAGGAAACCATATTACATTCATCACCAGTCTCCTTAAGCTCTATGTGGCTATGACAGTTTCTCAGGCTTTCCTTATTTCTCATGACCTTGAAAGTTTTAAAGAATATTAGTCAATATTTTGTAGAATGTTTCTCAACTGAGATTTGTCTGATACTTTGCTCATGATTAGACTGGAGTTATTGGTTTTTGAGGAGGAATCACAGAGGTAACTCTGTAACTTAACATAGGCTCAATTTTGGTAACAGTAACATGTGCTTGCAAAAAAAAAAATGTATAAATTTCGGTACACCTACTCCATGCCATTAAACACATCATTATGAAGATGTAGAAAGTATACAAAGCTTTGAGATGTGAAACAAACAAACAAAAAGAACACCAAATACATGTAATATTTGCAGCATTGGAAACTATTCAGGCATAAAAACAAAAGATTGGACAAGAATAAGCAAAAATGAAAATAGGTATTGATCTTCAGTGGTGGGATTCTAGGTAAATTTTTCTCCTCTCAAAATTGTATTTAATGTTGTTTTATTTTTATAGTTTATAGAACTCTAAAAAGGGCATCCAAGAAAATATTGGTTTGATCAATTAACAAACAAACATACATATTTAATTCTAGAGATATTTTTGAGCTGCTGCTATGTGCTGGGCACCGTGCTGGATCCTAGGGACCCAGGAATGAGATGACAAGGTCCCTTTCTTCAGAGACTCTAAGGTCAAACGGGACAGACCAAGCACAAGTAATTCCAACACAAGGCAGAAAAGGCTCCAAAGAATGGTGCAGCTGGAAGACAGGATTGGGAGTAATTTAGAGTCAGCAGGGAGGAGGGGGTATATAGTGTCCTTGTAGGAGTGCTGGGAGCTATAGAGGATCTTAAGGATCCCTGTGTGGACATAGGGAGGGATTATAGGCAAAGGGAAGACCTTGAATAATAAAAAAAATTTGATGTTTGTATAAGACTTTATAACTTATAGACTCTCTCAACATATATACACATACACTCTCATTGCTATTTACCTATCTCTATGCTATTTACCCTGTGAGGTAGATAGCACTATTTTTATACCATTTTTTTAAAGAGTTGGAAACTGAGGTTCAGAGAGTGGAAGAAACTTGTCCAAGGTTATACAACTAGTAAGTGGCAGAGCTAGGACTCAGATACTGGTTTCCTAGCTCCAGGTAGAGGTTCCTTCAGGTAAACCCCTCTTAGAAAGTAACTCCTTTGCAATACACTTAGAAGGAGCCATTATAATGGCTCAGCAAGGCTGTCCCACTGAACACAAAGGAATATTATCAAATATCCTCTCAAGAAGGAGCTACTGTGAAAACAGAAATTGAGAACCAGCTGCCTTCCTGGTCCAACTGAAAAAAAAACCCCCACAAAAACCCCCCGTATATCAACACCATTAAAAGATCGTAAGACTTAAAAGATGAAAAAGTCGCCCAGAAAAAGAGCATCCCAAGTGGAGGGAAGGGAATGTATGGGGGGCCTTGGGATAGAAATGAGCTGGAGGCTTTGGAGACATTGAGTGCCTAAGTCAGCCAGCAGCGAGACTGGCGCCTGTGTGGTTGGGGGTAGGCATGCTGTGGTAGGGGTTAGGTAGGCAGGGGCCAACTTATTTTAAATTTTTATTGTTTAAAAAGTTATTTATTTATATTACTTTTTAAACTTATTTATTTATTTATTTATTTATTTAAAATAAATAAAATAGGAATGAATATAAGTGAATAATAACCAAATTGCAATGCAAGAGCCAATTATCCCATGAGGCTCCTACCCCCCCCCCCCATAAAGGATAGCACAGCACAGACTTCATCCTGAACTGATCTCAAGTCTGAAAGACAACTCAGAAGGCCAGCACACTCGCAGTCCCTGCTTCCCTGGCCTGAGTCCCAGCTTCCTCAGGTGGGGGTGGTAACACCCAGGCTCATAGTTCAGGGGAGATCATGGCTAGAAGGCCTGCCTCATCACAGTATTCAGAAACGCCAGCACCCGGCTGCTGTCCTGTGTTGGGGGGGAGCTCCCAAGTGGAGGTCGAGTGGGCTGCTGTAAGCTCTGCAGGTGCAGGGTGGGGACGCCTGGGAGTGAATCCTGTCATTGTTTGTTAGCCATCCCCTGGGCCAGCTGAGATTCTGGGTGCCTCTGTGTCTGCATCCACGAAAATAGGACCAATCACTCGATCCACCTCATGGTGCGGGGGAAGCTTTAACTAAGAGAATAACTCACTTTAAGCACTAGGCTCTGAGCCTGGCATAGGATAAGCACTCAAATGTGCGCCCAATTTCTGCTCTACTACCATAGCTGGGTTAACGACAAGCAGGACGGCGGGGTAGCCTCTGGGGCGGGAGGGGAGGGGGGTTTGCGTGGAGGGGGCGCCCTACCCCCCTGCAGCCTCACCCTTCTGGCCTGGCCAAGGGCAGTGCCAAGGGCGGCTGCTTAGGGAGCAGCGGCCAGGCGAGCGCCACCCCCACCCGGTCATCTCGCAGATCCTCCGGAGCATCCAACTTCATTTCCACTTCAATTTTATCAGCCGCCGGGGAGCTGTGCGGGAGATAGGGGGCCAGCTCTGACAAGAACTAGTGCGGAGATGGCCCGATAGGCTGGCAGCCGGCCCGCGCCCACTAGCCCAGCCGCCCTGCCTCTCTCCTTAGGGTCGCCTGGCCTTTTCCGGCCTCACCGCTCCATTCCCGGAGCGCCGCCGAGGTTCCTTTGCATTTGGCCACATTTGCGGGCCCGAGACCGAGGCAAGGCTGGCTGTCCCCCCGCAAGGTCGCCCTGGAGCCGCCCGAGGGGCGCAGGGGCCTGGCCATTTCTCCTCCTCAAGCCTCAAGCTCCTCTCATTTTCCCACAGAGGCGTAACTAAGGAAGCGCTTCGGTGGTGGGCAGGGGGTTATGTCCTAATGGGGAATCTGTCCCGGGGCAACGCTTTGCAAACGCCATGTAATCTTCCCAAGAAGTCTGAGAAATGAGGAGATGGGAAAAGGGACATTGAGGCTCAGCGGGGCAGCGATGCTCACCAAAGGTCACATTGTCTTAGTGGTCTGGCCAGGATTTGGGGATCTGAACTCAAATCTGCTCATTCCAGAGCCTTGGTGAGGGGGTGGGTCCCGCATATATGCACAATTGCTATTTCCCCTGTTTTCCTACTATGTAAGTCAATAATTACTATATAATTATTCCCCAAATTTATTTCAAGAGAGAAGGCCATGTAAGAGTGGAGGTACTTAGAGTTTCCAAAGAGGGAACTTTCTCCCACTCCTGCCCCTGTGTGCCCCCCACCAGGAGACGCCCCCCTCCCAAAATCTCCCCTCACTTCTCCTTGCAATCCCCACCCTCACTGCGAGCTTGACCCAGAGAAAACACTTGATGTTCCAGCTAGACTAATGGCAGAGGCCCGGACACTGACTGCAGGACCCAGGGGGTCTTCCCTGCCCCTGGCCAGATCCTGGGGGAGGGAGTCCAGCCCTGCTCAGCTCCTTACCTCCATTTCCGGGGTGCTGCTGGGGAAAATTTATGTCCCTCTCACATTTGGGAACTGATCCCACACTAAAAAGAAAGAAGAAAAAGAGAAAGAAATGATTTTAATTTTTTTTTAGGTCCAGAAATGAAGCAGAAGTGAGTAAATTTTAATGAAACGGTGCAAAAATGACATCATTTACTCAGAAATCATTAATTTGTCAGCATTAATATTTCAGCTACAACATTGCCTGTCATTTTGTGCCTGCAATGACTGATAAATCTATAAAAGCGTGCTGCTAATTTACTGAATATTTATGTGCAGTGTCATTTGCAGAGTAAGAATGGAATTTATTTCGTGCCGAGTTCTGCGGGAGAACATTCCCCACAAACCTTCACCCTAGTGGGTGGGGGAGGGCAGGGGCAGACTCTAAACTTCTTGGAAAACTGGTGACAGGACAAAGACAAAAGGTGCCCCACGGCTCAGGCCCCCAGCTCCAGTGCCCTGGGAAGAGATCACCTCGCTTTTGCTCTGCTGGTGCAAAGGCACTTTTTTTTTTTTTTAAGATTTCATATATTCATTTTAGAGAGGAGAAAGAGAGAGAGAGAGAAGAGGGGAGGAGCAGGAAGCATCAACTCCCATATGTGCCTTGACCATGCAAGCCTAGGGTTTCGAACCAGCGACCTCAGCATTCCAGGTCGATGCTTTATCCACTAAGCCACCACACGTCAGACCAAAAGGCACTTTTGCCATGCCATTCTCACCCCCATCTTGGCATGTCCAAATTATCTCTCTCCTCCACAGTCCTCTTTAATGTTTCTGCTTTTAGGAAGCCACCCTGAATGCTGCTGCCCCCATAGGGCAATGGGGTGGGTCTGCTGCCCAGTGGGTATGGGGCAGGCTCATAGCAGAGAGGATGGCAGGGCAGGTGGGCCCCAGGTCCTGGGTGAGTTATCAGGAGAGGGGATCAAAGAAGAGGTTAAGTGCTGGATATGGGAGTCTGGTAGACTGAATTCCAGTTCTGGCTCTGCAAAGGGTCTTAGAAATCTGGGTCTTGGTTTCCTCGTCTGGAATGTATGGACACTACTAGCACTTGTTCCTAGAGACATGGGATTGGCCAATTTAATGCATATGAAGATAGAGGAGAGGACTCAGGAAACAATAACTGCTGCTGTTTTTGAAGGAACCACTGTCACAGTCTCTGTTCCTGAAGTGTCCCTCCTGGGCCGGTTTCCCCAGATGGTGACTAGGAGGCCCTGAGACCCCCTCCCATCATTCCTGAGAGGAATGTGACCCCTTGACAAGGCCGTTTGCTCCCCTCTATGAGTCTACCTCCCCAGCATCAAAGGAGAGTCTATCCTCTCTTTCCGCTCGTTCCGCATTTCCACGTGCTTGCATGACCAGAATTCTGGAGTATCTTTCCAGAGCAGCTACCTGAAGCAACAGCTGGTATTTTCTGGACCTGGGAGCTATTGGGGGAAAGGATGGCTGTCCTTTGAAATGCCTCCATTTTACAGAGAGCAAAATCAAGGCTCTGAGAGAGGGCATCGGAGCCTGACGACCCTCTCCACCACCTCTCCATCCTCCATTCCAACAAGAGCATAAATCATGAGCCTTCAAGTTTTGCACAATTTTGCTCAATTTCCTGCCTGAATGGCACAGGGCCTGACCCTCTGCAGGTGCTCAGGAAATGTTCGTGGAATCAATAAAGAACAGCTAAATCTCCCATCTTCTGAGAGCTCTTTGTTTCCTCTCCCCCCCACCCCCACCTCCTGCTCCCCACACTCCATCAGGGACCGATTCCAGTGGCATCTTCCTCTGTAATGCCTCTCAAATTGTTCCTTTTTCTTCTTTGCCACTGCCCCTGCTCCAGCGGAGTCCTCCGTTAATGCTTACCTGGACTGCTGCAATAGTCTGCTCACGGATCTCCCAGGCTCCACTTCCCCCCTCTGAGGCAGTCAGCACCGAGCTGCTAGCTTTCTCAGGAGCAGTCCTGAGAATGCCATCCCCCAAGCCAAAGAGCCCTGGTGGCTCCCCACTGCCAGGGGAAATGGCATCAACGTGCCCCTCCAGGTCCATCGCGCCCTGCTCCTCCTCTTCGCTCTCTGACAGACCCACCCACTAGTTAACATACATGCCCATACTTTTCAGTCTCCAAGCCTTTGTTGTCCCTTTCACTGGATGTCCCTCTATTCCTCACAGCCAAATCTGATCTGTCCTTCAAGTACCATTATGTAGACTCTAGAAAGCTTCCTGATCCCTTCAGAAGAATTCCTCCTCCTTCCAAGCAGGGCCAGGGACCCACCTTCCCTTCCAAGTGGAAAACCTATCAGCTTGAGGAGGAAAGGGCACCAGCTGTCTGAACTCAAGGGCGAACACTAAACAGGTAGTCAGGGACCTGGGCTCTCATTCTCACAGCTTAGCACTGTGTGGCCTTGACCTTGGCATACTCCGCTGTGAAATGGGTTGGTCTGGTCTTTCTGGCCCCGACTGAGTCTGTCCTGTTCATGGCTGCACTCCGGCACCAGGCATAGTGCCGGGCATACAGTTGTTGCTCTGTAAATGTTTGTCGAATGACCTCCATGCCACGGTTCTCTGGTTCTCTGGTTCTGTGATTCGTCTTGTCCAGGCGGACCTTTGGGAGCTCCCTGAGGGACAGGAAGAAGGGACTGCTGTGACACCAACACTGAAGAGCAGCACACTTCCACATAAATGATGTGATTTAACCCTCGTGGCTGCCCTGTGAGCTGGACTTTCCTGTCCCCATTTTACAGACGAGGAAGGTGACACTAGAAGGCTAAGTGACCTACCTGCTCAGGCCTCACACCCAGGCACTTGGCTGCAAACCCAGTGCCCTCCCATCTGTGTCCAAATGCTTTTCTTTGCTCCTAGAATACATCCCAAACCCTTTGTGGCTTATGAGGTCTTGCAGGATCAGGCCCCAAGACCCTCTCCAAGTTTATTCTCCCCGAGTGAGATCCATATTGCTCCTTCCACACGCTAAGCTTAATCACACCTCTGGGCCTTAGTACTTGCTGTTCCCTCTGCCTGGAAAGTTTCTCCTTACTGTCTACATCTCAGCTCTGATGTCACCCTCTCAGAGAGACCTTCCTTGCCCACCCAAACTGAAGTAAGTGTTTCATTTCCCTCAGACTCTGGTCTTACACATCTACGGCCTGTCTGTGTCCTCCACGAGGGCAGGGACCTAGCTGCCTTGCTCGACCCTGTGGGCCCAGCACCTGGCCGAGAGTGGCTGTTGGTCAGGTGGATCTGTGCTTTGTGGCTCTGCCTGGATGTGTTTCACTATGAACTCCCATCTTTCAGGAAAAGGGTAGGGGCTCTGGGGCTGGTGGAGAGGGACAGGGATATAGTAGGTTGGGGACACCAGGAACAGAAGGTTCAGCCTGCTCCCAGAAGCTGGATACAAGAGAGGCTAAAGCTGGGAGGCGCCTCTCCACCCTTGTTGTGACCAGTCCCCCCACCCCACCCCCCATGCCTCACACTCATTTCCTTCCCGGAGTCAGTCTCATTTGCTTTCCCTAAAAGCCGCTGAAGGAGCCAATATGTATGTGATGAATATTTCATCTCCTGAGCGTGGGTTTGCGGGACAGCTGCGATCACCCAGGGAGGGAGCGCTGCCCAGCCGTGCCTGGGAAGGAGGGGGCCTGAGAGGGGCGCTGGTAATAGGGTTTCAAAGATGCAGTTTCCAGGGCCCACCCCCTGCTCCTGCAGACATCCTTGGCATAGGAAGCTCAGAGCTGTCGTGGCCACCCTGAATCTAGACACAGATACTCTGTACTCTCTGGGGCTCCCAGCCTTTCCTGGGGGTTCACCTCTAGCTAGGGGTAGACTTTGCCATTAACTCAGAGGCTGAAGTTACCCAAGCCAAAGATTCAACTGGCATGGCAATGGCCAAAGATGTGGAGTCAATCCTGGTCGTTACATACAGTGGCTTCTTAATTAGGATGCTGTGAATTATCTCAGCCCAGGGACTGAGGCTGGGAAACTGCCAGCTGAGAAAGGAAGGGGGAAAGATAAAGCCTTCAGGAGTTGGGAAGGAGTCTGAGTAGTCAGTCCCTCCTAACCCAGTAGGCCACGCCCATTCCTCACCCCTCCCCTCACCCATGGCCACAGCATCTTCACAGGAATGGTCCAGCTGGTCCTGGCTGCCAGTTCCTCTGCTTCTGAACCTCTCTGAGCCTCAGTTTCCCTATCTGAAAATGGTTTTGGTCTCACCTCATCTCAGGGTGATCCACCCCATCAGTATGACCTGGCATCATAAGTTGAGTGCCGCCAGGTCATAAGTACTCAAAGGGTTTAGTGTTTGCCCCTCCCCGCACACACACACACATATACACACGGCACGTTGCACACAGAGACCACCATTACAGTTCCTCTAGCATCCACGTCTGGTTGGAAAACAAAGGACCACTCATTCCCTCCTCCTTCACCCAGTTTCTATCCTCTCCCTGTACCTGTCTGTCCCCTTGCTGCCCACCCCACTCCAACTTCTGCTAAAGAATTGGGATGGTGAAGAGAAGGAAGGCACCTTGCTTCCTGGGCCTCCACCGGCCCTGAATCCAGAGGACCCCTTGCATTGGCCCCTTTGCCCCCAAGTCCAAACCTCTGTAGCCAGCTCCTGTCCCTCCCCCACTGGCCAGGAGCAATCCCATCCCTCTCATCCCCACCCACCACATTACCCTCTGAATACTCTCATTATACCATTACTAATTAGGACTGCTCAGCAAATTGGCGGCTGCATTAGAGGGAGACAGTGTGTGGGAGCATATGGCATAATATCGTATTAATGAACACTCTAAATTCAAACCCGGGTCAGCTGCTCGCTTCTCACCGGTGTCACCCACGCTAAAGGGAGGGAGGGAAAAAAGCAGTCAACCTTTCCTTCACTTTCCTCGCCTCTCTCCAAACACACATTCCCCAGCACGGGCTAGGCTGGCAGAGGTTTTTATCATGTCTGGTGAATGGAAGAGAGAAATAAAAGAGCCCAGGCCTCCATGGAGGCTGCGGAAGGACTTCCCCTCCCTGCTCATGCATGGTAGACACTTAGCATGGTCGGGAAAATTAGTAATAATAAATCAACCAGGGCCTGGAGCCAGGCTTTTCTCCCAGGTTATCTCTGCCTCCCAGTGTCCTTGGAGAGGGTTTTGGCACAGAAGGGCAAACGGAGGGTCAGTCACTGAGGTCTGGGAGCTTTCTAAAGGTCACAGGGTGGCAGAGCTGGAGAGTCAAACTCAAGTATGCTTTTGAGAGCATACTTTTCCTGTTCTGTTCAGGTGGAAGGGAGGCTCAAGAAAATCTCAGCACAAGACTATTCCCCACCCCTGCCACCCTTGCTCCCAGTCCAATAGCACCCATAGACCCACAGGTGTGCCAGGGGCTCTGGTTTTACCAGGGGGTGGGGGATCTGGAAGGTCCCCTAGTGAATTCAAGGACAGAACTCAGACAGGCTTCCTTGTCTTTCTTCAAGTTCCTGGGGTGAAACTGGGGGTCCACCCTCCCCCAAACAGATTGAGAATTTGGCTTGTAGAGATCAAACTGGCAGCCTACAGGGGTACAAGGGTCCTTGCTTTTCTTCTCTCTCCCTTGCCTCTTCCCCATGTCCCTCAGAGGAATGCAGGACGATGGCTTCCCAGTCCTGTGAGTCTCGGAGGTACTCTCCTGCCTCCCTGAATCTTGGAAAGAGGAGGTGAGGGGGAGACATTTGTGAGTGGGGGCCGTGTTTGGGGTCCGTCTGAGGGGGCCTTGAAGAGGAGATGAGCTCTGACCAAGTCTCCTGAGCAGAGTGGAAAGACTTGAACTGAAAGAAAGAGTGTATGCCTCCATAGGCACTGCAGAAGGACGAAAAGGTGAAAAGCTTCCTTCTCTCCTCTCCCCAGGCAGCAGGGTGGGGCAGGGTGCAGTGCCCACTGGTGGCAGGCCTAAACCTGTCCAAGGTGCCCTAACTCTGACCCAGGTGTGAGCCGGCAAGTACCTCCCCATGCAGCCATCTTGCTGCCTGATGTCAGTGATCCTCTATTGCAGGGATCGGGAAGCTTTTTGGCTGAGAGAGCCATGAACGCCACATATTTTAAAATGTAATTCCATGAGAGCCATACAACGACCGTGTACGTTAAGCATTATCCAATAAAAATTTGGTGTTGTCCCGGAGGACAGCTATGATTGGCTCCAGCCACCCGCAACCATGAACATGAGCGGTAGGAAATGAATGGATTGTAATACATGAGAATGTTTTATATTTTTAACGTTATTTTTTTTTTATTAAAGATTTGTCTGTGAGCCAGATGCAGCCATCAAAAGAGCCACATCTGGCTCGCGAGCCATAGGTTCCCGACCCCTGCTCTAATGGAAACCAGGTTCCTAAGCTCATAATTCCTCATTTCTCCTCAAAATGAAGGGCTATTCCATTTCTGCTGTCTCCTGAACCCAGAGACTGGAGTAGGGGGTGTGTGGCTGGTCCATGTCAGCCTGGGTCTCCCAGCGTTAGCCAGGCTCATCCTTGCCCTGTGCAGAGCACCCTCGACTTTTGCCTCCCCTGGCAAGCCTTCCCTACGACCACAGTACTTTTGGCATCTGAGTGTCTTAGAGATTCATTTTATGTGTTCTCCCCAGTTGAGGACACATTCTCTCTCCCTTAGAGAAGGGAGAGGTGGGAGAGCCTGGCCAGATTCCAAAACAAGCCCAACAACCCCTCCTCCTTCTGCCCACCACGCCCCTACGCAGGGAGCTCAGTGCCCCAGCAGGAGGCGCCCTCCGGTGTCTCCCTGTGCACAGGTGCTCTCAGCTGGGAGTCAAGGTAATGTCAACTCCAAGTGAGTCACAGTACAGACATCTGGTGCCTTCTCTGGCTTCAGTCTTTGTGAATTCGGTTCCTGACACCCTCCTTGTCTTCCTCACCCAGGCTGGGAAGATCAGAAGATGTTTCTGGTGCATGAAAGGGTTTATTAGGACACATTGTTTGGGACACTCTCATTAGAGCATTGGAGCCCCCAGAAGGAGACCCTCCCCTCCCAAGTCTGAGAGGGACATAGGGTTGCTATCCACCTTTGTGTATATGTGATGTGTATGGGGTGGGGGGATTAGGAATGGGTGAGCTGCTGAGTGCCTTCATGGGCCCCAACCTGGAATCAGGGAGAAGTCACCAGAGTTGTAATGTCTTTGTTGCTGCAGGACTTCAGAATTGAGTGCCTTCTTTGTTTACTTTCCTATCTGTGAAATGGGTGTATGAAAGTAGCTTAGCCAGGAGAGGGGATGCTTCTGTGAAAGACCCACCTGCTGAGGCATGAGGCTCTGGCCAAGCTGAGCATATCACCTTCTCCTCCCCAGTCAGCCCCATAGAAAACAAATCACGGCCTAGGCCCTGGCCGGTTGGCTCAGTGGTAGAGTGTCATCCCAGTGTGTGGATGTCCCAGGTTTGATTCCCGGTCAGGGCACACAGGAGAAGTGATCATCTGCTTCTCTATCCTTCCCCCTTTCCCTTCTCTCTCTCTCTTCCCCTCCTGTAGCCAATGCTCCACTGGAGCAAGTTAGCCCGGACGCTGAGGATGGCTTCATGGCCTCTGTCTCAGGTGCTAGAATGGCTCTGGTTGCAACAGAGCAACGCCCCAGATGCCTAGACCATCGCCCCCTGGTTGGCATGCTGGGTGGATCCCAGTCAGGCGCATGTGGGAGTCTGTCTGACTGCCTCCCCACTTCTCGCTTCAGAAAAATACAAGAAAGAAAGATAGGAAGGAAGGAAGGAAGGGAAGGAGGGAGGGAGGGAGGGAGGGAGGGAGGGAGGAAGGAAGGAAGGAAGGAAGGAAGGAAGGAAGGAAGGAAGGAAGGAAGGAAGGAAGGAAGGCAGGCCGGCCTGGGCAAGCAACTGTTCCTCTCCTGGGCTGTTGCATAAGGGTGGAGATGGGGATACCCCTACCCTGCTGCCCCACACTGGAGGCTGTGGGGCCTTAGAGGTACCAACAAGGGGTGCTAAAGTTCCCTTTTCCCACAGACCTGCGGCACTGGAAGATGACCCCTTTTCTCGGGCATCCTGCACCCCCACGCCCCTGCCATCCAGACCACATCTGCTGCTCTTCTGTCCCAGAGCTCTGCCCCACTGCCCCCCACGCTGCTGTGGTCCTAGGATCGTCTTCCTTGGTCTCTAGCACCCAAAGAGCCTTCCCTTCCTCCCTATCACTCTCCCGGCAAGGGAGCCCAGGAGGAGTAAATAATTGTTGCCCCTCCAAGCTCTGACCAACCTGCTGGAACATGAGGTGTCACTAAGCTGTGGATGCCAATTACTTTATCTTACCCCCCAAAGCCATAACCACCACCACCCTCCCCCCAAAGCAGGGGAGTGAACAAGCCCAGGAGAGATGTTGGCTGGCCTCTGGGTTTTAGGAACAACTTGTGAGGACTTGCCTGAGTGTGAGGACACCCCCCCACACACACTCTCCATCTCTCTAAAGGCAATAATGGAGCTCTATGATGAGGCTTCAGCTGTGTGTGTGTGTGTGTGTGTGTGTGTGTGTGTGTGTGTGTGTGTGACCAAGATTCCAAGGAGGTTGGGCCTCTTCCCCAACGAGCAGTGGCTGAGCCAGAAGGAGGCAGAGAGGTCATCTCCTTGAAATCCTAAACTTGGAACGTAGAGAGGTGAGGTGATTTGCCAGGTGACAGAGCCAGCAAGACAGAGCCCCAGGTCTGGGTAAAGTGCTCTTTCCATAAGTGATGCCTGTTGCTAGAGTTCTGTCCAGGGACACCTAAACAACAGAACCCCAAACTCATACTTTGCACACAGTCTTGTCACACTGGTTCTGTGTCAAGGGTGAGAACAGGGCTGATCACATCATTTGGGGTGCCCAGTGCAAAGTGAAAATGCAAGGCCCCATGTTCAAAATTATTAAGACTTCCAAGACAGCTACAGAAGAGCATGAAATCATTAAGCTGTCTAAACATGGGGTCCTGAATACCCATCACCTGCCCCTAGCCCTGGCCCTGGACTAGAACTATGGCAATTTACTCCCTCTGCAGCTGTGAAGGCCTTGGGTAGAACCCCCATACACTTTCTAGAAGCCTTCCTGCCTGGAACCAGAATTCTAAAGCCCCATTGGCCCCACCACAGCCCCTGCCAGGTGCAGTCAGCCTGGCTGGCTCCCAAAATCGGGGAGCTGCCCTGGGGATCAGACTGGTCTGGCTCTTTTGGAGGCAGCAGGCACACAGGGTCTGACAGCTGAGGGAGAAGATGCCCAGAGCCAAGGCTCTGTGATTTCAGGAGTGCAGGGGCCAGGGTTTCCTGGGACTGTGCTTCTTCAGCCTTACCATATGTCTTGTAGAGGGCATGGGCCATATAGGTGTCATCCATGTCGTGGGGTGCATCATATGTGTACAGGGAATGCCTGGGCTGGGTGTTCCTTATGTGCACGGGCTGCACATACACCTGTGTGTGCATACAGAACCCCAGTATAGGGTGGGCAGGCTTACACCCCCATCCATGCTGTCCCCACATGTGCCCTGGCCTCTCTTATGGAGGGCACGTTCCTATCCTCGGGCATTCTGCATTGGAATTCAGGCCCTTGCCAGCCTGTTCCCTGCTTGCTAACTATAAACTATCTGATTTATATTCATTAACCAGTACTAGACAGCGGCAGGCACAGCAAACTTCAGTGGGGGACATGCTCCCATCGACAGGCGGACTGCATTTTAGTTAATTAAGGGGCTGTAATTGTTGTCCAGGACAAGGGTCCCCAGGGCACAGGCTTTATAAATAACTACCCTCCACTGCCCCCTCCTCTCACTCCACTTCTCCCTTCCTCCATCCCTCCTTCCCAAGCCTCATAAGCCAGGTAAAGAAAGCTGGGGCAGGAAAGAAGACTGTACAGGTGGGGTGGGGGGTGTTGAGGACCTGGATGAGGGGGAAGCTCCTCCTACATCCCTGCCCCAGAAAGGCCACACTCTAGGCAGGGGGTAGTTTGGGGCAGAGCATGATGGAGCTGGGTCATAGAAACCTGGATTTTCCTGCTCAAACTGGCTCATTCTGGAAATCTAGGACCTACCCGCACGTGTCCACTGGTGTGTGGACACACACATGTACTCCCCTTCAGGCCAATTATATGCCGTTTCCCCTTCATCTGCCTCTATGCCCACCCTGTGAGCTCAACCATGGAACCTAGGCACTGGACAGGCTTTCGGGCATCGGTTGGGCATTGGAGGACTTCAAGCTAAATAAAAAGGAGGTGCCACCTCCCCAGCCCAGACAAGTAGAGGAGAGACCTCTTCCAAGGTTCTAATGAGAAAGGCTTGCCCCCTTGGAGCTCTCAGACTGACGGGAGGCCTCTGGTCTGACAGGGGAGGGGAGCTCCCGCTTTGACAGGAGGGAGGCTCCTCTCAGGAAGTTCTTGGTCTGAGGTAGAGCAGGGTGTACTGGAGGACAAAAGTCTGATGAAGGAAGTACATGTTAAAGACAACCAGAGCAACCAGTGTATACAGGTGTCATGCAGGTGAGCGGCCAGTCTCTGAGGATGTGACAAAGGAGGAGAGACTTTCTGAGAGAGGGGTATCTTGAGCCAAAGTTTGATTTGAAGGATGTTCCAACTATGTTAGCAGATGAGCTTTGCTGGAGGCATGTCTCAAGCAACTCTTCTTTACATAGATGTTCCCAAGTGCCCACTCTGTGCCAGGGATAAAATGGCACATAAGGCCTCAAGGCTCCCTTCCCTCCCAGAGAACAAAAGATGGGAGACACCATGCACTCGTGTGTACACGTGTCTGTGCATGTGCAGGTCACATGCATGCATATGCATGTTATTTGTGCATAGTTTCCAAATCTCTATTGAGTGTCTGCTACATTCAAACACTCTATGTAGCGCAGAAGAAAACAGCGAACAAGACAGATAGTGTTTCTATCTGTCCCCAAAGAACTTACATTGCCCATGCAGGTGTGAGCACGTGGGCACGCAGTACCCGTTTCTGCCCTGTGTGAGCAGGCTCCTAAACCAGAACTTCCTTCTGCCCACTCAGGAATTCAGCCAGGACTCATTACTGCTTTGTGACCATCCCGTGGAATTATTCTCCTCAGATGTTCGACCCTCTACTACTGTTCTTACCTCACCACCTACCCCTTGCTCTGGGTCCAGGGAAGCCACACAAATTGTTTTCAGCTGCCCTTGAGTCACTGAATAATCGCTCTAAGTCAAAGCAGACTTGAATTTTATTACCCTTCCTTGCAGTTTAGGATTACCTGTGCCCATCTTCCGCCCCCCACCACCCCCCCCAGAAGAATCTCAGGATTGGCCACAACCTTTAAAGTGACTTGTGACAAGATGCTCCTAAAAGTCGCTATTAACTTGGTTCCATCTAGATAGAGTCCAGCAAAAAAGAGAAAATAAGTTTCCATGTCCCCTCCCCACCTACATTCCCCCCATTTCCACCTATCAACCCTTTTCTGAAAGAAAAATTAGAGAGTTATTCGGAGTTTTATAAGGGGTGAACAGGTTGGTAATGAAATTACATTTCAGCTCCTTCTCAGCCCCTGTAAGTATTAAGTGGTTTGATCAATGGTGTTCACACAATTAATTCTGCCTGATTGCAGAGAGTGACTGTTATCGACAGTTGGGTTTCACACCTCGAACTTTGTGTCTTAGCTAAAACGTGCCTTCAGGAAGCCTGGAGGGTTAGAATGAGGGTCCCTACCAGTGAAGGCCTTTGCTAAATGCCACATTCAAGCTCATATAGATTTTTTTTTTTTTTTTTGGTCTTCAAGCTTAAAAGAAATTTAAGTATCACACCAACTTTAAATTATTAAATTCTAGGCCAGGAGAGATGAGATAACTCACCCTCCTGCTTCCGGTTTATTCAATGGAGCAGCACTTCTTGAGCACCCATGCCAGTTCTCAGACTTAACCTGTTGCAGGCCTCCTTCCCGGGGCAGGACAGCACAGCCTTCTTCCTGCGACCTCTCCTGCATGTTATCCCAGGCTATCAAGACAGCCTGCCTTGTATCCCACTCAAATCTCTGCTGCTTTAATTTAATCCACTGACTTTTGTTGGGTCTTCTGGGAATATGGATAGCTGCTTTGTATGGCCCTTTGTGACACAATACTACTGATGACAAAGGTTGTGTCCTTTTTATTATTATTATTATTATTATAGATTTCAGAGAGAGAGGAAGGGAGGGAGAGAGAGAAACACTGATTTGTTGTCCCATTTATTTATGCATTCATTCGTTTCTTCTTTCATATGCCCTGACTCAGGATCGAACCAGTAACCTTGGTGTATCAGGATGATGCTCTAATCAACTGAGCTACCCAGCCAGGACTAAAGGTTGTATTCTGGAAGCTGGGGGACCTTCAGTTCCTGCGACTCTGCCCACCAGTGTGTATGGCCTTACGAGCACCCCCACCCCACTTCCCATGGCCTCTGGATACACTGCTCTAGCAGGTACCAGGACTTTGGTAATGTCTCCCATGGGAGAGCCCAAGTTTACTGGGATGGCCACAAAAGTGTTAGTGACAAAGACAGGCTAGGAAAGGGGTGGAAGGACAGGTAGAGGGGATGGATAAACTAAAACTGGGAGATGGGAAAGGTTATAATAATAGTGGCATGCTATATGCTTTGAACCCTCACCAAGGGGCATGTGCTATTCTACAGGCGTGCTTTCGCGAAGTCCTCCCAACTACCCCAGGAAGGAGAAGTCCTTTTCTCCCCATTTCAGCAGGTCAGAAAACTGAGGCTCAGGGGAGTAAAGATCTTTCCCAGGTTCTAGCCTATAATAATCTCATATTGTAGCAAATCCTTTTCACTTTACAAGGTGCTTTAATGTTTATGACCTCATATAAAGATAGTCATTGGTGAGCACACAATAAATATACAGATATTGAATTATGTTGTACACCTGAAATGTATATAATATCATTGGCCAGTGTTACCTCAATAAATTTAACAAAAAAATACAACTGTTTTATGAAGCACCTATTAATGAGCCCATTTTATAGATGAAGAAATTGAGGCTCAGAGAAGTTAAGAGACTTGTCTAAAGTCATAGCGGTCCTTCACTGTGGCAAAGGAAGAGCTCCAACTTAGGTTAGTACAGATGAAAGCCCAGCACTATTTTAAGGAAAAAAACATGATCAGACAGAAAAAGCTAACATGGCCAAACATCAAAACAGACACAGCAAAGACAGAGAAAAGCAGAGATCTGGAAAAAGGAAGGAAGAGCATCCTCCTCCCTTTGTGTGTCTCTACTCAAATGCAGAGGGGGGAAATCATTTTAAGCAGTTGCCTTGCAGCCTTGCATTTAAGAAAAATGCATGGAATTAAGTTCTTAAAAAGCTAGGAAAGCTGAACCAAACCATCATTGGGGCTTGAAATGAGATTTTATGTTTTCCCTCTTCTGGGCACTGAGCCATCAATGGTGCCACGTGCCAGGCTGGTGAGGACCACTTGTTCCTAAGGGGCACCGGGGCTGGTGGCTGTCCGCCCAGCCTGGACCAACCTGGTTCTACCCTGGTGAGTGCCAGCTGCTTGTGGGCCCTTCCGAGGGCCGGGCTCATAGAACACCCATGGAGGAGTTCTCGCTCCTTGTTGTTCAGTGTGGTCCACGGGCCAACAGCATCACTTGAGGGTTGTTAGCAATGCAGAGTGTTGGGCCCTACCTACCAAATCAGAATTTATATTTGAACAAAATCTGAGGGTGATCTGCCTACCCCAGCTTGAGAAGCTCTGCTCTGGCTGGAATCTAAATATAAAAAGAATAAGCCCAGGTCTCAGAGGCCCCTGTTCCCCCTGCCCAGGCCCCCGAGCAGCTCACACACACACCCAGGGACTGCTGAGGCTTGACAGTGTGTTGCTATGGGCACAGGGGAAGGAGGGAGGGAGGAGGCCCACCCCCACTTGAACTGCTTGAGGTGCCTGCCAGCTATAGCCAGAGAGGGTGGGGGTGAGTAAGTTTGTCTCTGACAGATCTTTCTGGAAGGAGAGTCAAGGTGCCCCTAGTCCCCTCCCCTCCCACATGCAGAACGAGTATAAATAAGAATACCGTGCTCAGGGATGGCAGGGCAGGTGGCCAAGGCCATGGGGTTCACCTTCCCCAAAGGCACCGGGGTTCCAGTGGCCTGTTCCTGCCCCTGAAGGCCCTGCACTCCTAGAGCTGGCCCCAGAGGGTCAGACCAAAGAGCTGCTTCTCTGCAGAAAAGGGGGCTGCTCAGTCTTCTGCTCCCACCCCAGCCCTGAAGGAGTTTGCCCTCCTCCCTGCCTCCCTTTGGAAGTTTGCCTCCCCAGCTCCTGCTGAGGCACCTGCTCCTCCCCAGCCTTCTCCGGCCACCTGGCCCACAGGTCTGGGTCCTCTGCTGGCTCCCAGCATGCCATCTCCTTAAAGAGACAGCTGCTCCATGTTTCTGCCAGTATAACTACCCTGAGGACAGACTCAGAAACTATGGTCTCCAAGCCTGGGGGAAAACTAGCCATCATCCAGTCCAAGGGGTTCTCAGTCCTAACCACACACTTAAATCACCTAGGGAGCTTTAGGAGATACTGATACCTATGGCTTAGCCCAGGCTAATTAAATCAGGATTTCTTGGGTTAGGTGGGAGGCGGGGGAGGGGCATCAATACTGTAAGTCCTCATTTAATGTGGATGTATTCTGGAACTGCGGTAAAATAATGTATAGCAAAACCAATGTTGCCACAGGCTAATTGACATAAACAAGAGTTAAGTTCCTAGGCATTTCATCAACATTATAACAAAATGATGTTAGTAGGGGACCTGATGTATTTTTAAAATACTAATGTGCAGCCAGGGTCAAAAGAACCACTTAGCCAGTCCATCAGCCTCACATTACTGGTGAGGAAGTGTGACTCAGATAATAACAATAGTTTAGTTGTGTCCCAAGAGAAAGGCTCACTCGAGGTTCCATGGCAGGGCCAAGACTAAAACATATCAGGCAACACAGTAGGCTCTGAGCACCAATGGGTCTATGAACCTCACAGTCCTGTGATCTTGGGCAAGTTGCCTAACTTCCTATCTCTCAATAACCGTGTGTAAATTATAGACTTGTGAGAATGCCTGACATGCGTAGGTGTCAATCAAAAGTTGCTGCATGGATGGATGGATGGATGGATGGACGAATGGATGTAAGAATTTACACTTGGGCCGTTCCCTGGAAGAAGCACATGGTGCTCCACTTAGAAATCTAAGAAACCCTAAGAGAATCCTGGTTGTCCAAGGTTTCAGACTTCTGAAACTTCTACTGGAGGGGCAAGGGCAGGGGACCAGGCAGTGGGAGGCTTTTCTTGAAGGAGCAGGGTTTATTCACATGATTGAGGCCCCAGAATTTCAGGCCAAGGTGTGGGTAACTTGACAGGAGAATAAGCACTTCATTCATCTTTCAGCCACCTCCTGCCCCATCTCCGTTCCACTGGAGTGGCTCTGGCAGAACTCTGGGAGGCGCTGGGATGCTTACCTCCCCTTCACCCCTCTCCCCTTCTCTCCTCCCCAGCCAGGGCACCTGTGGGGTCAACAAGATGCTGGCACAGCCAGCCCCTGGGGTGGGGGAGCCGGAAAGGGTTCCCCTTCCTGTGCTGGCCAGGGTGAGGTCTAGTCAGCCAAGGAAGGGGAGGGGAGGAACCTCTCAGGTCTGGTGACAGGTAAGCAGCCTCCTCTGAGAGCTGGAGGAGGGGAGGGAGTGAGGGGAAGTCCCTCTCAGCCACCCCCCCAGGCCCCACCCCGCACCTTTCTGCCACCACTCCCAGCCAATTTCCTGGTTCTCAAACCTCTCTGCTTCACTGCTGATGTCCCCCCTCCAGTTAAAGCTGCAGTTCTTGGCCTTCCTTTCCCTCACCCCTCACCCACCCACCCCACGTCACTGGAACCCCCAGGGCAGCCTGAGCTGGGTGGGGCCACCCTAATCGGCTCCTTCATCACTGCTTTGATGAGGGGAAAATCAATCCTGCATTGGGGAGATCAAACTAGTTGTATCGGGGCATGTAGGGGGGCAGGGAGTATCTCCTGGGATCTGAGCTGCCATCCTGGGGCAGGAGGGGGCACTGGCTGGTTTTCCTTCCTTGAGCAGGTACAAAGGAAGCCACATTAACACAGTCCTCCCTTTGAAGCTCACCTTTGAAACCAGGACTCCTGGGTCTGAGCCAAGGCGACCCAGACGCCAGTGCCCTTACCCCAACCACCGGCCCAGCCCTCCAGAGATGCTGTTGTGGTTTCTGATCTGTGAGATCAAAGGGTCCTGGCCCCCTCCCCACTATGCAGTTAGAGCCCTGGGTTGAGGGTGACAGTCAGGGCAAGGTGCACAGGGTCCCCTGCAGGGGCACAAGCTCAGATTTCAGAGGACTCCAAAGTGCATATACTGCCAAATATGTTTGGGGCATCTTCACACAGAGTTGGCCTCATTTTTTTCCTGATACTTATTATTTTGTGCTGGGTCCCATTTTACAGATGAGGAGACTAAGGCTTGGATAGGTTAAATAACTTATCCAAGGAATTGGGATTGGAAACCTGATCCCAACTCCAGGGCTGTCTCCCCACTGGAAAGCCCTATTTGCATCCGTAAGATGAAAGATAAGTTCCAGTTCTTGGTCACAACCCGTTATATGCTTCAGGCCCCAAAGCCGGCAGCTCAGGAAAATCTCCCCCTTTCTAATTTCCAAACACTCATTTTGGTGGTTCCCCCTGCACAGGCAGGATGGACGGGCATCCAGGGCTCCCCCGGGCCTGATTTCCCTTCCCCCCCCATCCTCACTTTGCCTTTCTATTTTCTGCCTGACAGCCAGATCAGAGAGCTGAGGGTGGCACCCAGTCTCGCCATTGAACTCCCCCTTAGCACACTGGGGGTGAGGAAGAGGGGAAGGCCCCTGGGCGGGGCTCAGCTCTTTCCATTCCAGCTTAGGCAGCTGCCTCTTATCTGACCCCTCACCTGGCCCTCTGCTTCCTCTCTTCCTCCCACCACCCCATCTCCTGGCCCCTCACCTCACTCCAGACTACCTGATCAAAGGCAAGAATCTGGGAGCCATTAATGATCTCCTCTTCCTCCTCCTCCCCCCGCCTTGCCCTTCCTGCCAGGCCACAATAACTGTTTTCCCAGGTGGAATCAGACTGGGTCAGAGACGAAGGACCGTCTACATCAGCTCTCTCATTTTACAGATGAGCAAGCTGAGGCCTGAGAGGCTAGCCTTTCCAAGGGTCACAAGCAAATTAGTGCCTGACCTTTGGAAGCCTGAATAATGAAGAGATTTTGTTTCTCCCCTGAACAGGTGTTTCAAAATAGAAACAACATTAATTTGTAAAACTTAGAAGTAATACAAATCAGTAATGTCCAATAGACTTTGTGCAGTGATGGAAAGGTTGTGTATTTGCACTGTACGGTGTGGTAGCCAGGGGCCACATGTGGCTATTAAGTACATGAAATGTGGCTAGTGTGACTAAAATGAATTTTTTTTTAAGATTCTTTAAAAATTTGATTTCAGAGAGAGAAAGAGAGAAAGGGGGCATAGAGAAGCAGGAAGCATCACCTCATTGTTGCTTCCCATATGCGCTTTGACTGGTGTTTCGAACTGGTGGCCTCAGCATCCCAGGTTGATGCTTTATCCACTGCGCCACCACAGGTAGGCAAGATGAACTTTTAATTTAATTGCATCTAAATCTACGTTGAAATAGCCTTCTGTGGCTACTGGCTGTCAGATTGGACATCTCAGCACTGTAGGCTAAGTTAGCATCACTCCTTTTTAGATTTTTCTGCTTGCAAAATTCTGGTTACACTCAACAAAGCTGTCTCTGGGGTCGGGCTTAGTTTTAGGGGCACCCTAAACCACTAACTCTGTCTATTGAGTAATCTTGTCCTGACTGGAACTCAAATTTGGCTCTATGAAGAGTGGCAAAAGGTGCAAAGAAAATTGTATGGAGTATCAGAAGAAGAATAGATTGCATCCAGTATAGGGGAGGAGAACTTCCTAGAAAAGGGCTCCCTGGGCGGGGGGCACTGAGGTAGTGTGGAGGCAGTGGGGTAGCATAAGCAAAGGCACAGAAGCAGGTGATGCAGGGTGTATTCAGGACCAATGTCCAGTGCACCAGATGTATATGGGCTCAACTGGTCACAGATATGTTCTAGACCTCCTAGCTGCAACCTGTTTCACCATGTCATGCTCTGACATTGTCCAGTTTTCCCATGGAGGCTGAGCTATGGTGGCCTTGTGTGCTGGAGGAGGACGATGCCTGTCTGAAGTGATGGGAAGGGAAGAGAGAGGCAAAGAGGGATGGCCAGTGGCTATGGGCCATGTGAGGACTGAACATCTGCAGCCTAACTCTGATAGGCACCTGGAGGGCAGAACCGCTGCTGAGGCCATTCCGCGTCATAGCCCAAGGAAACTAAGTGCTCCAAACTCTCCACCTAAGTTTCTGCCCCAGGGTCCTCAGTAACAGCCTTCTTTTGAGAATGAGAAAACATTCCCTCCATGGTCAGGTTAAACATTTAAAAATTAGGGATCCAGAGAAGACAAACAACTACAACTTAATATGACAAAAAGAAAGAAAAAGAACTTGACTGATGGGTGGGCAAAAGATAGGAACAGGCAAGTCACAGAAGAGGAAACCCAGATAAATGGTCAATAAACAGGACAGAATAATCAACCCTCAGCACATTGTATAACTTTTAACTTATATACTACTATATGTCAGTTCAACCCGTCTAGTAATCTGGACAATGCAATTAAACAAAAATGTGCCACTGTTTCACATTAGTTAGACTGGCAAACATTAAAGTCTGGCAATACCCATGAGTTGGTGTGGATGTCGAATAACCCAGACACCTTTAAGAGAGGACTGTACCAGGGCTGAGAGATTATAACTTGATACTACCTTTGGAGAACCATTTGGCAATATCTCATAAAATGAATGGTGTTATACCCTGTTGTGGTAGACTGCCATATCAGCTGTCCCCAATGAACTAGACCTCCCAGCACCCACCCCTCACACACACTAAACTCTAGACTCAACCATGTGACTTGTTTTAGCCAGTGGATTATCAGTATGGGTAAGGCAAGCAGAGGCTTAGTGAGCACTATATGAATTGTCCTTTGGAATCCCAAGACCACCATGCTGCAAGGAAGCCCAACTAGCCTCAGGGACCATTGGAAGAAAACTGAGGAACACATCTGACAGCTAGAACCAAGGCCCCACATATATGGCCCCAGTTGAACTGTCCCAGATGTTCAAGCTGTCCAGGTTGAGATCCTAGACATTGTGGGAAAGGAATAAGCAGCTGCCACTGTTACCTGACTTGAATTCCTAACCCACAGAATTATGAGCAAGTAAAAGAGATATTGTTTTAAGCCACTAAGTTTTGGGGTGGTTTATCATGCAGCAACAGAAAAATGATAATAGACCTGTCATCCGGCAACTCCATTCCTAGCTCTGTGTCCCAGAGAAACCCTCTTAGGCTCAGTCCCAGCCTCCCCCTCCTCAGGCCAGTAGCATTTGTGCCCATGGGTTCTTCGAGTCTTCACTATACCCTTATCATAGAGGCACCCTTTTTATTAAAAGAAGAAAAGAAGACTTCAACTAGTTGAGCTGCTTCAGGCAGTGGTAGGGAGGGTGCAGGGAAGCAGACTATCAGGCACCTGACTTAGGAGACCTGAGCTCCGGTCCCAACTCTTTCACTGCTCCCTGTGTGACATTGCACAAGTGCTCTCTCTCTCAGCCTCAGTTTCCTTATCTGCAGTATGAAATTAGTGGATTAGATCGGGGATAGTCAACCAGGCAGAGCTGTCAGAATCAACACTCACCCCTCCACACCTAGCCAAGGTGACCAGAGACTATCTCCATAAGGGAAGTAAGACCAGGCTTTTGAAAAGGTCTCCTGGGGATTGTGGTGCCCACACTTGGTTGAGATGACCTCCCAGCATTGTAGGATTCTAGGATGTGGCAGTCTCTATCTGAATTCAGTTAAAATTGTCAGCAAAATTTATAGGGCACATCTGAGGTATCCATGCTACATACTTCCCCTTAGGCTAATTTGTCCATTCATCCATCCATCCATCCATCCATTTATCCATCCATCCATCCAAGAAACATTGAGTACTTACTATGTGCCAGGCACTATACAAGGTACTGAAAACTCAACAATGAATAAAATAAACATAAAAATAAAAAATCAGCCTGACCAAGCAGTGGCACAGTGGATAGAGCATCAGACTGGGACACAGAAGACCCAGGTTCAAAACCCCGAGGTCGGGGACTTGAGCACAGGCTCATCTGGCTTGAGCAAGGCTCACCAGATTGACCATGGGTTCTCTGGCTTGAGCATGTGATCATAGACATGACCCATGGTCACTGCTTGAGCCCAAAGTTTGCTGGCTTGCAGCCCAATGTCACTGGCTTGAGCAAGGGGTCACTCACTCTGCTGTAGCCCCCCCTACCACCATCAAGGCAGATTTGAGAAAGTAATCAGTGAAGAACTAAGGTGTTGCAATGAAGAATTGATGCTTCTCGGCTTTAATCACTGTAAATAAAAAAATAAATAAATAAATAAAAGACTGGATAAAGAAGATGTGGCACATATACACCATGGTATACTATGCAGCCATAAGAAATGATGATATCGGATCACTTACAACAAAATGGTGGGATCTTGATAACATTATACGGAGTGAAATAAGTAAATCAGAAAAAAACAAGAACTGCAGGATTCCACACATTGGTGGGACATAAAAACAAGACTAAGAGACATGGACAAGAGTGTGGTGGTTATGGGGGGCAGGGGGAGGGAAGGAGGGAGAGGGAGAGGGGGAGGGGCACAAAGAAAACTAGATAGAAGGTGACGGAGGACAATCTGACTTTGGGTGATGGGTATGCAACAGAATTGAATGACAAGATAACCTAGACATGTTTTCTTTGAATATATGTACCCTGATTTATTGATGTCACCCCATTAAAATTAATAAAAATTTATTTATTAAAAAAAAAGAATTGATGCTTCTCATCTCTCTCCCTTCCTGCCTGTCTGTCCCTATCTTTCCTCTCTCTGTCTCTATCACACACACACACAAAAATCACCACATAGTCTGACCAGTGGTGGCACAGTGAACAGAGTGTCAACCTGGTACACTGAGGACCCAGGTTTGTAACCCTGAGCATGGGATCAGCAATATGATCCCAGGATCGCTGGCTTATGCCCAAAGGTTTCTGGCTTGAACCCAAGGTCACTGGCTTGAGCAAGGGGTCATTGGCTCAGCTTGAGCCCTCCCCCTGTCAAGGCACATATGAAAACAATCAATGAACAACTAAAGTGCCACAACTATAAGTTGATGCTTCTCATCTCTCCCTCTCTCTCTCTCTCTCTCTCTCTCTCTCAAAAAAAATGCTTTTACCACTCCTATTTAGTATAGTACTAGAAGTCCTAGCCATAATAATTAGACAAGAAGAAGAAATAAAAGGCACCTAAATTGGAAAGGAAGAAATAAAACTGTCATTATTAGCAGATGATATGATATTATATATGGAAAGGCCTAAAGATTTCACCTAAAAACTTCTAGAACTGATAAATGAATTTAGTAAAGTAGCAGAATACAAAACTTCTGAGTTTTCCAAGTCAGTCTTGATTTGCATTTTAAAAAGACCACTTTGGTCACCTTGTGGGGAAAGGACGGTGACAGAGTCTATGTTAGAGCCTAAAATCCTAACTCTAATCATCTTTAGAAGAAGCTCCACCCCCAGAGAGGGGCACCAGAGTAATTAATAGGGGAGTAAGTGTGTGACATGGGTGTGAGGGTGGAAGCTAGAGGGGGAGAAGCTATTGATCAGTGAACTCAACCAGAGAGGCAGCGATAAGGAGCTGAGCCTGGATAGCCACTCTGACCGAGCCCCATTGCCCAAATTAGTGACTTAATTCATTGATTCATTCAGTAAAGTAGCAATCCTACCCAACCCCTGGGGACAAAGAGATGAGAGCCAAACTTCCTCAAGAGGTTGGCAGTAAACAGTGACAAGCCATGGGAAAGGTTCTGGGCCTGGGAAAGCCCTGGGAGTACAGAGGAAGGGTGAGTGCCTGTTCTCAGGGAGGGAAGAGTCAGGAATAATTTCTAGAGGAGGTGACATGAGCTGCTCCTCCCCTCTATCTCCCAGGACCCAGCACATCTCTCAGCGAACATTTCTGAGCCTCTCCCTATAAACGGCAGCACGTGGGGTGGTTGTACCTCTCCCACAGAGAGCCCCCAGCTGGAAGAACTTTCCCTGCGGTCCCCTAAGGTAGAGAAAGAGGAGATAGTAGTGGCTAATGACAGTAACCACAAGCCTTGGATCTGGGCCTCTTTCACTTCCATTCCCTTGTTTAATGATGTCGGCAGGGCAGGACTCACTACCTCATTTCATAGAGGAAGAAACTGAGGCCCAGTGGAACTAGATACCTTATCTAAGGCTTCCCTGGGCAGGGGATGACTAGGCCCACAGAACTAGGTCTTCTGTTTTGGTGCTCTTTTTTGGGGCCCACTGCCCTCATTCCCATCCCACCCAGGCCCAACTGCCATCTCCTTGCCACCAGCCCCCTACCCCTCCCCAGAGCGAGAGGTAGAGACAACTGAGATTTGGCCAGGAACAGGGAAACTCAGGGCACACTCCCCTCTTTCCCGCCAACTTCCCTGGCTGGGTATCCCAACTTCTCCACAAGTTCCCTGGGAAGAGTCCCCTAGAATGGGGCATAGGAAGCCAACTTTATAAAATTCTCCACAACCAGCCAAGCGGAACCTATTTTCTCTCACAATGCAATTAACGGCACCAACATTTACAAAATATGATTACAAGCGCTTTGGTTAAGTAGAGGAAAGTATATTAGATAGCAGCGAGGGGTTGATCTTAATGTGCATTTTTTCGAGAGACTTGCATTTTCTTTGTGCAAATAAAGAGGCCCTAAATTCTCCATAGGCACTAAAATCAATGCAGTGGAACCATGATAACAAACACAGGCTCCACTTTTTGCTACATCCCCCAATTAATTAAGCCTTTCACGGGCATGTAATTAGGAACATTAGCAAGTCATAAAATTGCCGTGAGTCTTTAAATTATGTGCTGGCCCTCAGCAATTTGTTTTTAATTCCTTCTGAAGACAATGGCACTGTGGGGCCCAATAGATCTTCATAGCGGCCTACTGTGTTCTTATTGTGGGAGGCCGGCCTGCAAGCTCCCCTCCAGGCAGCCGGTGTCCGACTTCCGCTCCGGGGCCCAGAAGCGCTCTGTGGCTCCAGCTTTCTTTCTTTCTTCCCACTTTCTTTCTTCTTTGTTTCTACTTCCCCTTCATTTTTCCTTACTTCCTCCTTTCTCTCTCTTCCTTCTCTTTTTCCTTCTTTTTTTTCTCTTCTCCTTTTTATTTATCTCCTTCTCCTCTCTTTCCTTCTCGTTCTTCTCCTTCACTGCTTTCTTCTCTCTCTCTCTCTCTCTCTTCCCACCTCTTCCTTCCTTGCTTCCCCTCCTCTCCTTGCCAGGGCCACATCACCAGGCTTCTCCTTCCCCTTCCCACGATCCCTCAGGAGCAGAAGGGCACACAGGGCTGCTTTGCTTGCCCTCACTCCTCTTCCTCCCCTCATAGGACCCAGCTCTTGGCCCCTGGATTTCCATTCATGTTATAAAGGACCTGGGAGGTTATCTAGCCTGACCTGACAACCCTGTGATTTGTAGCAACAGTTACAGTCCCTCAGAGCCAAGCCCTGAAGCAGTCCGGAGGTGTCTGAGGAAATGAGGGGCTGGGGTTGTGACCCCCCACCCCACCATTCTCTCTCCTCTGAGGGAAGGGGAAGTGGGAGACAATGCAAAGGGCTATGGTGTCTGCCTGGCTGGCCTTTCTCTCATCTGCCAGGGCTCCCCACCCCCGTACCACCCAGACACCCCTCTCCCCCCAAATTGTTGTCCTTCCAAGTCTGCAGCCACCAGCTTCAGGACTTAGGGGAATTAGGTCTTTGGGTTCAGGACTTCCAGAACTAGCCCTGCCCTTATAGCTTCCACCCAAGTCAGCCTTGTCTGCCAGCCAGAGGTTATGAATCAAGATCAACTAGATCTTGACCTGGAGCCCGGAGGGGCAAGCCTTGTGCACAGTCCATCTCTTCTCCAAGGTTTGCTGAAATTCTGGGTAGACTATAACTGACTTCTCCCTTTGTACTGTCAGCATCTCCTCCCCACTCCTGGAGATCACAGGGCTTCTTGAAATCTTAGAATCCCCAAGGATTAGAACTGGGAGGAGTATTAGGAAATAGCAAAGTAAAGCCCGTACCATACCAGAATCCAGGAACAAAAGACCTGCTTGCTTGTGCACGGCATTCAACCATTGAAACCACCTCTTGCTCACAGCCACCGCGGGCCTGGGGCACCGCTCCTTCTCAATCTCCTCTGAGCTTCTCCTCTCTCGCCAAGAACTAGCTCTTTCAATTTTTTCCAAGTGTGGCAGACATCACCAGTTCTCAGTGGTATTTTGGATTCTGCTTGCCTTCTGAGCACTCAGGAGGAGTGCACTCCCTGCCCCCTGAGGTGACACATAGCAATGTGACTTGCTTGGGCCAATGAAATGTGAGCAGAAGTGGTATGTGTCACTTCCAGGTAAACATACTTAGGAGCCAAGGTACAACTGTGCGTGCCTTCTTCCCTGAACCCCCTCCCAAGCACTTATTGGTATGGAGGTGCCACAGTGGAACTGGCCTGGAATGCTCAGTCCCCACATGGGGGCAGCTGCTCAGAAGGGTTGCCCAGATCCGGCAAAGAATTGACATGAGCAAAAAGTAGATTTGTTTTGTTAATCCGTTGAGACATGGTGATGTTTGTTACCACAGTGTAACCTTGCCTGTCCTGACTAACCCAAGAAAGAGTCTCTGACTGGTGCAGCTAATCTCTCTGCCCAGGCCAGGCTCTTCTTTGAGTCTGTGTGGGGATTAGTTGCCTTTGGGTCACATGCATACCCTACCTACTCCAATCAGGAAAAATAGTTTTCAATGTGTAAGTTTCCTATACTCTACAGAATAGATGTTTAACTTATTTTGGCTGAAAGGCCCTCAGTGAGCTGACTCCTGCCTATCCCTCCAACCTCATTTCCTGCTACTCCCAACCCTGTTTCACATCTTAGGCTCAAAGACCATTGAACTTCTTCCTATTCCCTCATCACATCAAGCTTTGTCACAAACTGTCTTTTTATACATGTTGTTACCTTTGCCTAAAATGCTTTTCCACTCACATCTCCTCCTGAGGAGATTCCACTGATTTTTAAAGTCCTAGGTCAAGTATTATCTGTTCTTTTAAGCCTTGCCTGGCCCATCCTGGTCTGCACCCCGCATGGCACAGTACATATACAACAGATCCTTGAATGAAATCTTTTTGTTCAGTGTTGTTTCTTTACACTGTTGATGAGATGCCTTAGGAATTTAACTCTTGTTTATGTCAATTAGCCTATGGTAAAATTGTTTTCATCATGTTGTTTTGCTTAAAGTTGCACAACCTAACAATGACATTGAGGACTTATTGTACTTCTATTGTAGACTTATCGTGTGAATTTGTTATTTGCTTATCTGTTTGTATGCTCAGTCCTCCCTAGATGGTAAGGTTCTCATGGCATGACCAGCCCCCCAGTCATCAGTCTCCCCTCTCCCTCCAACACATCATCAACAACACATTGCTGACAACAGTTACAATGGAGCCGACATGTATTGACTGCTTACCTCTGTCCTGCACTGGGCTATGTACCATGCCTAGCTGATCTCTTTGAACATGTACTGTTATTATCTCCATTTTATACCAGGGGTAGGGAACCTTTTTGGCTGAGAGAGCCATGAATGCCACATATTTTAAATGTAATTCTAGCCTGACCTGTGGTGGCTCAGTGGATAAAGCGTCAACCTGGAAATGCTGAGATCACCGGTTCGAAACCCTGGGCGTGCCTGGTCAAGGCACATATGGGAGTTGATGCTTCCAGCTCCTCCCCCCTTCTCTCTCCCTCTCTCTCTCTCCTCTCTAAAAATGAATAAATAAAATTAAAAAAAATTAAAAAAAGAAAAGCAGTAGCATTTTAAAAAAATGTAATTCTATGAGAGCCATACAACAACCCGTGTACCTTACTCATTATCCAATAAAAATTTGGTGTTGTCCCGGAGGACAGTTGTGATTGGCTCCAGCCACCCACAACCATGAACATGAGCAGTAGGAAATGAATGGATTATAATACTTGAGAATGTTTTATATTTTTAACGTTATTTTTTTTTATTAAAGATTTGTCTGCGAGCCAGATGCAGCCATCAAAAGAGCCACATCTGGCTCACGAGCCATAGGTTCCCGACCCCTGTTTTATACCCTCTGGAACCTCATTGTACTGCCTCCCCTTACGGTCCTGCAGTTTCTCAGTAATACTCTGTTAAAATGAATAAATGATGCCTGCATGAAACAAATGAATAAGCGAATTCCCACTTCGACACGAAGAAGAGGCTAGGACTTTGTGTGACACACCTGGGAAAGCACGCCTCCTCCGCAGCAGCACCTGCCTGCTTCACAAACCGCCCAGGCAGCTGTGAGTTTGTCTGTAGGGAGTCTATGAACAGTCAGGAGTGTCCCCAGTGGGGAAGACACCCCTCAACACTCCCCCCACCACAGGCTAGCAAATGCAGGCATTCCCTGACCAGAGCCAGCAGCCCCCCTTCGAGTCTTCCAGCCCACGCAGGGCCCACCTGCTGGCTCAGCACCACGGCAGGAGCCCGGCCTGGGGCTCTGCTGGGCCCATTTTGAGGCAGCTGCATTCCCCTAAGGACAAGATGCTGTGATTGGGAGCCTGGCAAGCAGAGTCTAACCTTGAATAAGTGTTTTGTTGTTGTCATCCGCAGATCTAACGCAAAGCCTGCTGAGAATACGTGGTAGAGACATATATTATACCCAGAGCTTTTTATCTCGCACATGCGACCCTGCCCATCATGAGCTGTACATTTTATTCTCGCTGGTGGGACAAAAACCACCTCCCACTGCAGCATATATCAAGGGGAAGAATGTTGAACTTTCTTTGCATTAATATAAATAGCTGTTTAGGCCTCATTCCCCAGCCTGGGACCCTCTGTGCACCTGTCCTTCATCTACTCTATTTGGCATCTGGTTCAAGTTTGGTTTATTTAGAGCCCAGGTCGGCAGGCTTTTACATATTAAAGGTGCATTTTAAAAGAGCATTTTCTATTCTAATTTGGGGGAGCCAAGCTCTTTAGGGCTTTCGGGAGCGGTGTCCACCTGATTTACATTTTCCCCACTGGAGCCGAGCCACAGACGCACATTAGAATGTAAATAATAGTGATGGATACATGTATCTTCAAAGATCCATTTTCTCTCCATTTTTTCTCTCTTTTAGGGGCGGGGGCCAGCCAGGGAGGAAGGGAAGTACCCAGGCCATTGGGGGCAGAGGAAAGAAAGAGGCGGGAGAGAGGATGCGATGAGTTTCTCAGAATGATTGGCTCCAAGGGAGGACACGTGGCAGTGCAGAGGACTGAGGTGCCAGGATTTCTGCAAGATGGCAGTCAGCAAGCTTGGCAAAGCCAATGCCGTCTTTGTCTGGGGAGAGGCTATTGTGGAACACTGCAGTTAAGCCAGTGTTCAAATACTGGCTCCAGGGTGACTTTGGAAAATTCACTTACCTCTCTGAGCTTAGTACACTGATCAGGCTATGGGGTGCATCACAATTTATCCCATACAGGGCTATCATAGGAAAAAGTAAGATGACATCTGTAAAACATGGCACAGTACCTGTCACACAGTAGGTGAGCAACTTAATACACGTTAGCTATTGTTTGTTATTATCATCCTTGTAAATCTTGTCTTTATTACATGCCCTAGTGCTCTGCACATGGTAGACACTTGACTCATATATAGTAGCCAGACTCCATTTATTTGATGTCAAGAAATGTACCTGACTCCTACTCTGGGCTATAGACACAGCACAAGGCCCTGAAGAAATGATGTTCAAGGTATGGTTCCTCTTGTCTACCCACCTATCACTCCCACTAAAGGCTTCTGTCTTACCTACCTCTTTGGGTCCCCACCTGAGCCATGCTCTCTCGAACTGTCAATGTCCTTGGCCTAGGACCCCCTATACCTTCTTCCTTAGCTGAATAAATTTCACTTATCCTCTTGCAAGAAGCTTCCCCAACTCTCCAGATGGGGTAGGTGCCCTCTTTGCGGGTCCAGAGTGCCCTTCAATTCCCTCCACCACCATTGCCCAGTGTCCTCTGTGCTAACTTTTATGTGGGTCTATATCCCCTACCAGAGTGTGAACCCCAGGGGGGAGTGAGTGTTGTCAGATTTTCATTATATCCCCAACCTGGCATACAGTAGGTGCTCGACAAATGTTTTCTTGAAAATGATGAAGTCGATGCTTTCAAGATATTCACAGTGTCAGCAGGGATGGACCCACATGCAGGCTGTGACAGTACAAAATGAGCTTAGAAGGGGCTGCTGGGAGAATCAGCATGGCTTTCCAGAGGAGGCGGCCGTCATACAGCCTTAAAGAATAAGTAAGAGTTGTCCCAGAGGAGGATGGAAGAATTTAAAGGGAGTGGAGATTTTGACAAAAGAGAGACCCTGGCCTGACCTGTGGTGGCGCAGTGGATAAAGCATCAACCTGGAAACACAGAGGTCGCCAGTTCGAATCCCCCGGCTTGCCTGGTCAAGGCACATATGAGAGTTGATGCTTCCTGCTCCTCCCCCCTCCTCTCTCTCTCTCTCTCTCTCTCTCTCTCTCTCTCTCTCTTTCGCTCTCTCTCTCCTCTCTAAAATGAATAAATAAAAAAAAATTTTTTTAAAAAAAGAGAGACCCTGGATGGAAACGAAAGGAGATGGAATTCTCTTTTCAATCTTGAACCAAGATGTTCTTAGAGGTTAGACGGGACCCATCTGGGAGGTGTTTCCCAAATGTGGGCACTAAAAACATCTAATTATGGAGGACGCGGGGAGGTCGAAGGCAATGGGGAGAGAAGGAACCTGGCCTCAGCCATAGCTGGGGAGGGGGTCAGAGTAGGAGAGAATGCCCACCCCTAACCTTGAAAGGAAACCTGGCTTAGGTGCCCCGCACCAGGGACCACACCTGGTTCCCACGCCCTCTGAGGGACCAGGACAGCAAGGACTGGAGAGGAGATGAAAAGAGGAGGCCCTCTGGTTTTGACTTCCCCAGCCCAGAGTGCTTTGGAAATCCAGGGGAGAAAGCCTGGGGCCCTTGCTTATGAGCCACTGTGGGGGAGCAGGGGCGATGTCAGAAGTAGTGACAGTGAAGAGAGAAGGGAAAGGGCAGAGAGGAGGAGAAGGAAAGAGAATTGGGTGCTGGAGATGCTCCCAATCCAGAGACAGGAAATTAGGGGGAGGGCATGGGAAATGGGGAGGTGGGACATCAAGGGTGAGGAGGCTGCAGGATGGCGACAGGAACAGCCTCCCAGGGGGTTCAAGAAGGTTTGGCTATGGCAAGTGCTGGCAGAGGAGAAAGAGCAGGGAGGGAGGGAGGGAGGGAGGACAGGAGGTGCAGAAGGAGATGAAGATGTTTTTTCATCTTCTTCCTGGAGAGAAGGGGCCAGGCTGAGATAGGGAGAATGACAGAAAGTCTCATTGAAGCTGTTGGTTTGAAAGAATTTGTCTTTGGAACAAGCTTTTTTATCAGTCATCCTTAAAGATCAGGATTCCTCAGAGGCTGTTCCATCTTCCTCTCTCTCCATTTCTCTCTGTCTTACCCTGTCCCCTCTGTCTCTCTTTGCAGCTCGTGGGCCCTTTCGTGGCTCTGTGTCTGTATCTGCCTGTGATTTTTTTTCAGTTCCTGCGGCTCCCTCGCCATCTTCCTCTGCTCTGCCTCACTGCTCGGCTCACCGACAGCAGGCCAGGCCCTCCTCAGCATGTCCGGGAGGCCGTGGGCAGGGCCGCCTGTCCATGCTCTGTGTCTTCTTTGGCCAAATCTGGAAGCTCTCTGAACCTATTTCCTCCTCCATACATTGTTGGAGTTGGATGCCATAACCCTTAAGACTGGGGTTGTACAAGGCGGGGAGAGCCTTGAGGCTGTTCAGGAGAGGAGATCCCTTCGAGCTGCCGGACCTTTACCTTCCTTTATCAAATGGGGCCCCAGGGACAAATATACGATGCCAGAAAATGATTTGACTTTAGGTGATGGGTACACAACATAATCAACAGTTCATGCTACAGAAATGTTTGCCTGAAACCTGTGATCATTGTCACCCCTTTAAATGTAATTTTTTAATTTAAAAAAAAAATTTAATGGGGTCCCATGAAGAGGTGGCCTGCCCAAAGTCCTACCGTTCTGTGCTGGCTGACATCTAGGATATCATGGAAGGGGGCAAGGGAGAGGTCTGTGCCTCAACACCATCTGTGGTGAGTGGGTATCAGGGCTGCATAGAGACCTTTAAATGCCCTTCCCCAAATGTAACTTAAAAACCCAAAAACTCAGTGATAAATCTGTGTAAGGAAACCAAAAAATTTCTGATTCTCCCATATTACTTATATATTTTTGTGGAATATTAAACTCTTTCTAAAACTGTATTCAGGCGGCCTTGCTGGAGCTCTCAGCATGTACGTGGCCTGAGCGGTGTGCCCTGTAATCCTGCACAATCCACCAGGACATATCAAATCTGGAGACTATGAGCCAAAGGCACAGCCACAAACCCCATCCAAGCTGTACATGCGGCAGTGAGGTTGGGGCAGAGGGGGACAGACCTCTTTTGAAGAAGATACACTTTTGGCTGGGCTGCAAGGCCCTGAGTCCCAGGGAGGAAAAGGGGTGGGGACAGTCTGTGGGCTATGGGAGCCCTTGCTTCTGACACAACATCCCCATTCCCCACGAGCCAGCTACCTTTCCCATGACGGTGAGCTGCCCAGATGTGACTCTCATCCGTCCTGTGTCCACAGCAAAGGCAGCTTCAAGGAGCAAAAGGAGAGGGACCTGGCCCTGACACCCCCCACCCCTCAGCGCCACCAGCAGGCCTTGGAGAAGGTAGATGGCAGGAAGAAGTTAAAGAAAAAACATTCATGACACTTGGCAAAATGGTAAGGCAGACTTGATTCGGGACCATCACAATGAGTATAGGGACTGCTACAGTGGGATTTTGCAGAGGTTTGGGACTCAATTCCAAATACAGCATGGGCAGGTGGGACTTGCTAGCCAAGGAGCAGGGTGGGGGTCAGTAGGTAGAAAATTACTAAGAGGAGACATCAGGGACAAGGAGGTTTCTGGCTAAACCAGCCTAGCAAGATTCTTGCTAAAGACAGATCAGGGGGATCAGACACAACCTGGGGGAACCTGAGCAGATATGGGAAGGGGCTCTTTCCAAACCGACTTAGCAGGGTTCTTGCTAAAACTGGACTTCACAAGTGCACGGATGGGCCTAAGAGAAGGTTCAGGGGCTTGGCTAAAGCTCGGCTAAGCTTAAGAATCTTTGTCACAGGGAAGGGAAAATGGGAAACAGGAGCATCGTCATGGGGGGGGGGGTGTTTACAGAGTGCAGGTGCTTTCTCTACATTGGGGAGGGAGTCCTGTCCCATCATTCCCAGGAGAAACGGCGGTGTCTGCCCAGTGCCATGGGCAGGAGAGCAAATGCAGGCAGAATCCAGGACAGGAAGAGCTGCTGGCAGGGAGGCCAAAAGGAAGCCAAGCCAGAGAAGGGGGCCTGTGCTGCCAGCCTTGCTCCACTTGCCTCTCCTGGGGTAGTAACATTTTATATTCCCAGACAACCTAGCTCTTATCTGCACCCTGGCCGATGGCCTAAGGGACTCTCATTTCCCGCCCTGGATAGTAATGCTGAAATGTTAACTAGTTTTTCTTGGAAGGCATAGGGCACAGGGTCAGAGGTTTCCTGGGCGCTATCAGGAACTCCCTTCTTCTTCCTTCCCAGTCTGACTCAGGGCTTGAGGGCCCCCAACCCAGGTGGGACTATGACCCAGAGAAGAAGGAGGAAGAAGGGAGGGTGGGCCAGTTTGGCAGGCCTGAGCCTCAGTTCTAGAAGCCTCACCTCTGGGCCAGCGACTCTAAATCATCTCTGAGATGTCTGCTCTGCACCCCACCCTCCAAAGTTTGGGGGTGACCTTCTGGGACACACAGGTCCCTTCCCTAGGCTCAGCCCTGCTTTTCCCAGGCACCTAGGATGGGAGGGAGTTGTGCTCAGGGAGGGGCAGGGAGCAGGCCAAGCCCTGTGCACAGAGGCCTCAATTTCACAGGGCTTGCTCCTGAGTGAGTTTCGCATAAAAGGATTAAGGCGAGAGGAAGTGCAGAGGAAATGGGATGTTGGACACCTTGTTAAACGGGCTGTCAGGGCTCCCAGAGCGTGGGTGCTAACTCTATTCGCTGCCTCCACTGAGAGCAGGCCAGGCCATTACCTGAGTGATCAAAGATAGGGCCTGTGAGTCAGCGCCCGCAGGACCCAGAGGGCGGATGAGCCAGGAGAGGGAGGCTGGACTGGTCTCCCCCTTCCCCCAAACACACACACACTCACCCTCTCTCTCTCCCTCTCTCTGGGTCTCATTCCTGAGGTAGTTCCAAGGTGTCAGGGAGAAGGGTCAGTGGAGGCTCAAAGGGTCTTCCCACCTGGGCCTGGAGAGCTCTCCATCCTGGTATTAAAAACAGCATGTTTTTAAATGGGAATGGGGGGCTGGGGTGGGTATTTGACCTAATGTGCAGATTATCATTTCCTCCCTTATCTTCACACCAGAAACATTCTTTTTCCTGAGCCCAGGGAATTGGCTCAGTTTGTGAATGAGTCTGATCAGATCAGCACTTTTCCTGAAGAGATAAGGGAGTTGTCAGGAGGGGGGAAGTACTTCCTGCAGGGGAGGGCGCTCTGAGGACCTGAGCTAGGTGGGTGCAAGGTTGTGGGGAGGGTCCCTGCAGCCTGGGGCAGCTCACCCATTCATGCAGGGAGCTCCGGCCTTTGTCCCTGTCCTTTGCCCTGCCTGTACCACTTCTGCCCACTTTACCCAGCCCATTCCTACTCATCCTTTAGAGCAGTGGTCCCCAACCCCCGGGCCACGGACCGGTACCAGTCCATGGGCCATTTGGTACTGGTCTGCAGAGAAAGAATAAATAACTTACATTATTTCTGTTTTATTTATATTTAAGTCTGAACGATGTTTTATTTTTTAAAAATGACCAGATTCCCTCTGTTACATCCGTCTAAGACTCACTCTTGACGCTCGTCTCAGTCACGTGATACATTTATCTGTCCCACCCTAAAGGCTGGTCCGTGCAAATATTTTCTGACATTAAACCGGTCTGTGGCCCAAAAAAGGTTGGGGACCACTGCTTTAGAGGGGTCACAGTTCTGGTTGAATATTCGAATCACCTGGGAGACCTGAAAAAACCCATGTCCAAGACCCACTTGAGACAGACCTAGAATCTCTGGGGGGCTCAGAGACTGGCATGGCCATTGAAGCTCTCTTGATGATTCTCAAGTGCAGCAATGGGGCGGGGGTGGAGGGTGGGAGGGGTGGTTAAGCTCTAACTGTCCAGGAAGCTTTCCCTCAGGCCCCTGCCTGGGTTAGGTACCCACTCCCTGCCCCTTCTGCCCCCTGGGGCATATCTCCAGGAGTCACACCTACCACTTGGTGGTTTTGTTTACCTGCCTGTCTAGACCTCCCCCACCCCCAGACTGTGAACACCTGGGTGTGGAGCAAGGGGTACTCACCATTGTCTCGGGGCCTTAATCGTGCCTGAGGTGGGCCACCAATACACACAGTGCTGAGGGAGGGAGTGCCGGGAGCAGGCCAGTCACCTCCTTATCTCCCCTTCCCATTCAAGTTAGTGCTCCAAAAACGTGCTAACTGCACTGCATGCAGGTGATGTCATTGCCCCTCTGAGATGAGGGGACGTGGGGAAGTTACAAGAAGTTCCTTCATCTTGCTTGTGGAGGGAGGGGAGCTTGAGGACCACTCCTCCTCTGTACCCCACCATCACCACCACCAACTTGTCCATGCTCTCAATTGGAGGAAATGAGAGTTTCGATTTAGAAGTTGGCAACCTTTTTCTGTAAAGTAAATATTTTAAGCTATACCGGCCCTACTGTCTGTTTCAACAACTCTGCTGTGACTGCTAAAAAGCAGCCATGAACAATATATGAATGAGTTGGCATGGCTGTGTTCCAATAACACTCTCTTTATGGATGCTGAAATTTGAATTTCATATAATTTGCACATGTTACAAAATTTCTCCCACTTTTTTCAAAAGCCATTCCTAGCTCATGGCTATATGAAGACAGGAGAGGGCCAGCTGCATTTGGCTGTCCTTTCCAGACTCCTGATTTCAATGAAATTAATTGGGGGTGGGAGCTTAGAGCTGAACACGGCTCTCCACCCACAAGCCCCCGAGTCACCAGGGGCCGGGGCTGCCTTTCCATAAGATGGAGGCTGTGCAAAGGGACACAAGTGGAAGCCTTGATCCCTTCAGGTGTGGGGGTGGGAGTGTGAAGGCTGTGAATCCTGAGACACCGCTGATAAGTAATGTGGTTTCACTTCAGGTCATTTCCTGAAAGTCAGATCCAGTTTGCACGTGAGGATGAGAGCAGGAGCTTCAAGAATTCACTCTTGGGGCCTCCAAATTAAAAGCCAAATAGGATGTAGCTTTTGCCTGCGCTGCGTCCTCATCTGTCAAGAGCAGTTATCTTCATTGTCTGCTGCTGGGGCCTGCTACTGTCAGTCACCCCCTCCCAGCACCTGCCTTGTTACCGCCTCAGCATGGCACACCCAGCAGGGGGATGTGTCCACTGACCGGGCCTGAGATCTCACTGGTTATTCAAACAGGGAGGGAGGAGATTTGACTGGGGGCCCCAAGGGATGGCTCACCCAGCTGGGTCTTCAGAGGAACCTGTTGCTTCTGGCCCAGATTCCTAGCCAGAGCCTTGCCACTGGGGCCTGTCCCAGACTTCTAGACGTTCTCCCTAGGAAAAGGGTTGGGAATTCTCTATAAAGGTCCAGCTACCGTGGAAGGAGGGTGGCAGAGCCTGATGCCTAGCAACAGCCGGGGCTAGCCCCTGGAAAAGAGATGGGAAGGGAAGCGGGAAGATGGATATGACACAGAGGTCCCAGAGAGCAAGGGCTTCTGAGTTACACACTGAGTTCTAGTCCCAGCTCAGACATTTACTTGTTTCATGTCTCACTGGGCTCCTTAGTCTGGGGTTTCAAGAAAGAGGGGTCCTAAGCCCAGGGACTTTCAGAATGGGAGGGAAGGGAGCTCCCATTACATGTTCCCAGCTAAACCTCAATGCTTACCATCCCAAAGCCCTACCAGGCAGCCCCATGCCAGTTCAATGCCAGCAGGAGGCACCAAGGATGCAAAGACAATAAAGCAAGTCCTGCCCCCATGGAGCTCAGCAGGACACAGAAACTGCTCAAGATGCTACAGTCAGTACCATGGTGGTGGCATCAACAGGTGCTGTGCAGGCTCAGACAGAAACAGCTCTCTTTGCCTAGAACTAGAGAGAAGAGGAGGTAGAGGTATTGAGGAGGATCTTGATGGTTGAGTAGGAGTTTGTCAGGCAAAGAGGTGGTGGGAGGGCATTCTTGGCGCAGGCAAAGCCTGAGCAAAGTGTGTTGGGGTGAGGAAAGCTGGGTGTGAGAAACTGTGAGGCCGCTGTGCAGAGTGGAACCCAAATGTTCGCGTCTGAAGTTGACTTGCACTTTCTCGCTGTGTAACTGGGCAGTTTGCCCCCTCTCTGTACCTCTATGTCCTCATCTGTTAACAAGGGCTGATAATAGTTGTGATGGTCACTCATGCTATTTGGCAAACACTTTGACTGTCTGCCCTTCCAGGTACAGGTAGGAATGCATTTTCTGGCCCTCTGGGATAGGTGGGGCCATGTGACTAGTCCAGGCCAATGGAGATATTTGAGCAGAAGTGTCATTTCCAGGCTGCATGGTCGGTAGGAGGGCATCCAGAGCTCTCTTTTTTTCTTTCTGGAACAGTGCAGAGTCCAGCAACATCTGAGATATGACTATGTGATCAGTCTGAGCCCCTAAGGCTCTGTCCTATGAACAGAGTCCCAGACATCATCCACATGGGACATGTACTTGAAGAAGATATAAACCTTGCTTGTTAAGTCACTGATACTGAGGAGTTGTTTGTTAGAGTGGCACAACTTAGCCTGTGCTAACTGCGGGTTGTGATGGGGACACCATGAGTTAATACAAGGAAAGCACCTTACACACAGCACTGGCACTTTACACTCACTAAATGTGAGCTGCTATTAGCAGTGGTGGCAGAGAGGTGGAGAGGAATGCCGCGGAAGAGGCTGCAAAGGGAGGCACAAGCCTGCTCCTGAGCAGCTTAAGTGCCAGGTCCAGGAGCTTGGGATTGATTCTGAAAGCACCAGGAAGCAATAAAGATTTTTTAAACAGAAGAAAGGCAATTCACTAGACAGTTCACTTCAGAACCTGGCAAACAGCAGGCATTTAATAAACTTCCTGGATGGATGGATGGATGAATGGGTGGATGGATGAATGGGTGGATGGATGGATGGATGGATGGATGGATGGATGGATGAATGGGTGGATGGATGAATGGGTGGATGGATGGATGGATGGATGGATGGATGGATGGATGAATGGATGGATGGATGGATGAATGGATGGAGATGGGAGGAAGAGGGACCAGTGAGGAGTCCATTTCAGCCACCCAGGTGTCCCATGGTGAGGGCTGGACCCAGGGCAGGTGCCATGCAGTTGTGTGGGACCCAAAGCCTAGCATGGGACTTCCATGCCCATCCCAACCCCCACCCGGGCAGGCATCTTCTCTGGCACCGCTGCTGCTGTGCAGTGCACATGCCACCTCATACCTCACTGAGTTTATGATGAAGCGGAGCGGTTGTTTGAAAGACAGCCACTCGGATACCCCACAGCCCCAGGGCCATTCCTGATGTTTCTCCTCCGCCATCCACTGCTTAACATGCCAGCTCTCTCTCCCACACCCTGCTCCCCACACCCTCCATCAGTGGCTCCGATCTCTACCCTCATATACACTCACCCTCCGCCTGCATTTTCAGTGCTGCAGCCGGGAAGAAATTTATTACTGCCCCAGACTGCCATGGGCAAATACTAATAAAATGCTGTTTTGCTGCAATTTGTTTAATTGGCCACAGAAGAGACTTCATGAGCATGTGCAACCTCTGCTCACACCGCCTGTCTGCCCAGCTCACAGATGCTCTCTCCTGCCTGCACCTTGCTTCCCTGGCTGTGACCACTGAGAATGGGACAGTGGGAAGAAGAAAAGAAGGGGAGAAGGGGCTGCTGGAGTGGAGGGGGAAAAATGAGCCCATCTCCATTGATATGTAGAGGCATTTTCACCCACAAACCATAGGATTCTTGTGATCAGCCAGACTGCCGGGGTTCAAATGTCACCAGTTCCTCTTCTTAGCTGTGTGACCTTAGGCAAGCTACAGAACTTCTCTGTGCCCCAGTTTTCTCATCTATAAAATAAGAAAGATAACAGCAGTGTGAGGATTAAATAAACGAATCAATATTAATTCAGAATAATGCCTGATTAGTAGGAAGCACAAGATCAATGTTAAGAATTTAGATTTCTTGGGTTCTTTTTTTTAGATTTAGTTATTCATTTTAGAGAGCAGAGAGAGAGAGAGGAGCAGGAAGCATCAACTCCCATATGTGCCTTGACCAGGCAAGCCCAGGGTTTCGAACCAGCGACCTCAGCATTCCAGGTTGACGCTTTATCCACTGCACCACCACAGATCAGGCCTGCTTGGGTTCATAATCCCAGCTCTGCCCTCTACCAGCAGTGACCTTGGGCAAGTTATTTAACCACTTTGTAACTTGGTTTCCTCGTCTGTGAAGTGGGGATAATAATTGCAACAGCCTTCTAGATTTGTGTAAAGATTAAATGAGAACAGAACCTAGCACATAGGTGGGAGCCTCAGAAGTCTGCCGGCAGACCCAGGCAGGATGGTGCTCTGGGTTAGGGTGTTTGAGAAGTATTTCTACCCCATGCTCCTTCACTGGAGTGAATTATAGGGTAGGGTTGAATCCTTAGAGATAGGAATTCTCAAAGGGCAAAAAGTTCTAGCTGGTTTCTGGTGTTTAGAAGCCAGCTGGTGTTGCTGGCAGGGCAGTGGAAGACCCTTACTGTTACTCAGGGGTTGGGAGGTGCAGCTCCTCAGACAGAGGCCTGGGGCTGGGCTGCTCCTGGGGTCAGCTCAGCCTCCCAGATGCTCCCCTCTTGGCCCCTGGCACCCACACGCTGGAGGTGGGCACCTTGCCACCCACCAGATGGCACCAGCAGAGGCTAGGACATGGGGTGGGTGGAGAGGGTTAGGCCAGGCTACAGGAGCTGGGCACCCGAGTCTTGGGACAGATGGGCTTGCATCTATCCCCAGCATAGGATGCCTGGGGGCAGGGTAGGGTCAGCCCCCTTGTGATGAGAAAGCCGAGCTTTAGGATGTTCCTGTGTGGTGGCAGAAGAGTGTGGGATGAGAGCTGGGAGTCTCCAAGCCAGTGCCTTCCCCTGTCTGAGTCTATCTCTCATCTAGAAAAAAAGATCTTGCATTTACCTGAAAACCCAGGTGAAATGGTTAGCCCAATGCCTGGAGCCCACTAAATCTGTGCCTGTGTTATTGTTGTTATCTCCCCACAGGGCAGAAGTTGAGACTGTGGACAGCCTGAGTTCAAATTCTGACACTGCCACTTTTCAGCTGTGTGACCTCGGGCAAGTGCCACCTCTCTGTGCCTCATTTTTTATCTGAAAATGGGCTAGTGATTAAAAAAAGGTATCACAGACGATTGTTGTGAGGATTAAATAAGATAGTATTGGACTCTTACTTTATCAAGTAGGTGCTATTTTTCTCCACTTTTCAGATGATGAAACAGGGTCAGAGAGGTAAAGTCACTTGGCCATAATCTCGCAGATGTGACGGTGGCAGTCTGGCAGCATCCTCGGCCACTGTGGCCTGATGCTTTTCCCCCTTTAAACAGGGATCCCGGTTGCTGGCTGTCTGATGACACAAGTGGCAGTGCACAAACATGCTCACACATGCACACACCCCCACACATGTATATTTCTATGTGTTTCTGGTAACTTTGGCCCAGTTGGCTCAGGAACCTTTGTCCAAAGAAAACTTGCCCCTCCTGAAGACATCTTCCACCCTGACCTCTAGCTCAGGATGCTAGGGTGTGCTCTAGAGTGCGGCAGGCAGAACAGCATTTTCATCCGGCCTTAAGTCCTGAGTCAAATTGACTTCTGGTGGGCAAGTTGCCTAACCGCGTCAAGCTCTGCTTCCCTTGTCCATAGAATGTAGAGAAGGTATATCAGGAGACAGCTGCCCTGAGGTGTCTCTCCCCAGACTCCTGGCAAAGAGGCAGGATGACACAGGGTACGGAGAGTTCTCCAGAGCCAGATGGCCAAATGGATACAGGATCTTCCCCTGGAAATTCAACTGTGTGCTCTCGAGCGAGTAGCTCTACTCTCCCTGTGCCTTGCTTTCCTTATCTATAAAATGGGATGGTGGCAATATTGTCTACCTCAGAGGGCTGTTTGAGGGTGAAAATAAGTTCTTACCTGTGAAATACAGGAAATGACATGGTGCAGTTTATTCAGTCACTCCTTCCTTGTGGCAGTTTCTGTTGTTATGATGCTGGACCCTGATGGCCAAGGGCAGAAGTTTGCCTCCTGCCTGGCACGGGGCAGGCATGCAGTAAATGCTTGTTGGCTTGTACGCCAGGTGAGTGTCCTGTTCAGGAACCCAGCCTGGTCAGTGTGGACGGGTGGCTGGACAGCACTGTCAGCCCACCCTGTGAGGCTCTCACCCTGTTGGGTCATCGAGGACAGAGCCATTTTCAGTGCCATAGGCAGCCACTCGCCCCACCCATCAGCCCTGCCCTGGGCTGGCTGCTCCATGCTGCCCTCCCCTCTAGACTCTTCTCACAACCTCCTGCCTACAGCCTCCCTGCCTCTGACTGCTCCCCTACCCACTTCAGGCATAATCTCCTCCAAGCAAGGCTGCAATTCTTGCCCCCACCAGAGCCTTTCCCACGGCTCCCTGGGGCTGCTCAGTGGAGTGTGAACACCCTCCCTGGGCTGTCGAGCCCTTGCCCGAGAGGTGAGGGCCTTTCTGAAGCAGCCTGTATACCATTGTACAGAGGAGAATACCGAGATCCCAGAAGTCTTCAGTGAACACTGACCAGAGAGCCAGGACTCAAAAATTCAAAAAGGAAGGGAGGAGGGGACACTATCAGTTTGGGCCTAGGACTGAACAAATATTTCCTGTCCCCAATCAGGAATATCCCCAGGTTCTGTTCACCCTCATCCAATCTCAGACACTAAATGGAGTGGGAGGAGGAGGAGAAGGGCAGAGTCCACCGTTCCTGGCTCCACAGGGCCCGATGCAGCCAGCTGTGGCAAGCAACAGCTGGATACACACAGCAGGATGCCCAGTCTCACGCCCTCTGCCCCGGATGGGCAGTTGGGGAGGGGAAGGAGGGTCCGGGTCCAGCCCAGTGCCAGGGAAGGCAGGGTGGCAGCTCCTGAGGCTGTGGGTAGGGGGCGAGATGAGGGGCAGAAGGGAGGCCTGGTGGGCACTAAGCCAGCACAGATCCTCAGGTCTTCTCCAGGGGCCCTTGCGACTCAGGCAATCACACCCTGACTCATGGGTGACTTTAGGGGTTCTGTAGAAGCAACTCCTATCAGGAGCCTCATTCCTCATTCCCTGTCTCTGTGGAGTGAACAGCAATGTGGCAGCAGGAGGGTGCACAGGATAGGACAGGTCCCAGGAATGCATGGAGAGGATAGTAGTAAGAACAATCTAGGTTATAATACCAAAAAGCTGGAAACAGCAGAAGAATGAATACTGTACATTAATTGAGCTACAACCACATAACAGAATAACATACATGTATTGAAAAGGACATGTTGCCTGACCAGGTGGTGGCACAGTGGATAGAGCATTGGCCTGGGATGCAGAGGACCCAGGTTCAAAAACTCAAGGTCATAGGCTTGAGCACGGATTCACCAGCTGGAAGCCCAAAGTTGCTGGCTTGAGCAGGGGTCACTGGCTCAGCTGGAGCCCCCTGTTCAAGCATGTATGAGAAGCAATCAATGAAGAACTAAGGTGCTGCAATGAAGAATTGATGCTTCTCATCTCTCTCCCTTCCTGACTGTCCCTATCGGCCCCTCTCTCTGTCTCTGTCTCTCGCTAAAAAAAAAAACACATTGACTAGAAAACGTTTAGTTAAAAAAAAAAGAAAGTCACAAAACAATTCATAAAATATAATTTTAGTTATATAGTTTTAAAATATACAAAATTAAATACTGTATATATTGTAAGAATTGTGATAAAACTATAAACAAGAATAAAATTACACCACTTGGTTACTTCTGGAGAAAAGGGGAAATGTAATCTGATAGCTCACACAAGCTTTAAAATTTTGGAAATAAACTATTCTCAAACTGGGATAAAAGTGCAGTTTCTTATTTTATTAGTAGTATTCTAATAGTATGTGTATATTTACCTGTTTTTTATACAGACTTTTTTTTCAAAATAAAAATTAAAGATTTAAACTCTGCATCAAAAATATCACAGCCCTGACTGGATGACTCCGTTGGTTAGAGCATCGACCCAAAGTGCAGAGGTTGCCAGTTCAATCCCAGGTCAGCGCACATACAGGAACAGATGTTCCTGTCTCTCTCCTGTTCTCTCCCTTCCTCTCACTAAAATCAATAAATAAAAAATTTTAAAATATATCACAAATGTTGAAAGGCAAATAACAAAGTAAAAACAAAACAAACAAACAAAAAAAACCCCGAACCACCCAGGGTGGGCTGCATGACCTCTGTTCCCTGTCCCCTCGAGCTCTCTGCCCAAGTCCCTCTGAGGCAGTGAAGGAATCCAGGAAGAGAGGGGTGGTATCAAGTACTTTCTCCTTCACAAATATTCACTGAGAAATGGCTTCAGTAAACAGGAACACAGGCCTTGTCCTCATGAAGCTTAGAAGCTCATGGAAGAGACAAACAAAAGGCAAGTTCACAGGCAATTCCTAGTCCATGGTTTTTTGTTGTTGTTGTTGTTGTTGTTTTTTGTTGGTTTTTTTTGTATTTTTCTGAAGCTGGAAGCAGGGTGAGACAGTCAGACAGACTCCCGCATGCGCCCGATCGGGATCCACCCGGCACGCCCACCAAGGGGTGACGCTCTGCCCACCAGGGGCGAAGCTCTGCCCACCAGGGGGCGATGCTCTGCCCCTCCAGGGCGTCGCTCTGCCGCGACCAGAGCCACTCTAGCGCCTGGGGCAGAGGCCAAGGAGCCATCCCCAGCGCCCGGGCCATCTTTGCTCCAATGGAGCCTTGGCTGCGGGAGGGGAAGAGAGAGACAGGGAGGAAGGAGGGGGGGGGTGTGGAGAAGCAAATGGGCACCTCTCCTATGCGCCCTGGCCGGGAATCAAACCCGGGTCCCCCGCACGCCAGGCTGATGCTCTACCGCTGAGCCAACCGGCCAGGGCCCTAGTCCATGTTTTAAGGCTATAATAGGCATATGCAAAAGCTTATGTGGACAAGTGGGCACCTAACTTGGTAGGGGTCAGGGGAGGCTTCCTGGAGGAAGCAACACCAACTGAGACCTGGAGGACAAGGAGGAGCTCGCCATGGAAGAAGCCGGGCAAGGAGGATTGTTCCTGACAGAGAAAGGGGTGTGCAAAGGCCCAGGGCAAGGGTGAGGGGGGCATCCCGAGGAACCCAGACTTCACTGTGGCCAGAAGTAGCAGAAGGCAAGGCTGGAGTGGTGGGCCAGAGACAGATCATAGTGGAATTAAGACATTTGAACTTCATTCTGAAGGCCTTGGAGACGGAGGCCCTGGAGGGTTGAAGTAGAGGAGGGACAAACTCAAGCTTGCATTTGAAGAAGAACACTCTGATTGCCACTGGAGAGCACACTGGAGGCAGGGAGGCCAGGGTGGGAGCCCCAGGGCCTGATCTAAAAGAAATGTGTAAGATGCAGAACTGGCGGGACATGGTAGTGACTAGCTGGTAGGGATAGAAGGTACCAAGAGAGAGTCACTCATCTGCTTAGCCAAGTCATGGCTGTGGTGCAGGTCACCAAATATGGGACACCAGGGCATGATCAGGGTTGGCAGATGGGAATGTAGCAGACCCTGAGTTCACTGTTTGTCCTAGAGAGTGTGAGGTTCCAATTCCTCCTGATGTCACTGTCCCCTGTGATTCCTCCTTGACCAGTGTTCTAAGCATTGGGTCCAAGTTTGAGCATTCACTCACCAAACATCCTCAGCATGTCAGCAATGTAGGAAAGGCAGAAATGGGCAGCCACCTGATTCTTGCCCTCCAGGCCCTTCCAATCAGCAGGGGAGGTAGGCCACGCGCACAAATGACAGCAGCACAAGGTCTGACCTGTCCAAGTCAGAACTTGATTGCTTTTGATCAAGGCTGTTTGCAAGGGCAGTAAATGATTAAGGGCCACAGGAGTGGTACAGATGGTAATTACTTCAGCAGGTCAGAGGAGAGGGCCTTGGGGACAGAGAGGTGAAAGCCTGCTGGCGTACTCAGGGCCAGGGGACTGGGTTCAAAGTCCCCGTTATGCCCTAACATAAGTGACCTTGGCCAAAGGGCCATATCTCTCTGGGACTCTGTTTTCTCACCAGTAAAATGGGAACCAGGATAAAGCTCAAGCTCCCTATCTCCCGGGCCAGTGTGGGATCAACAGAGAGAACGCATCCATACCATCTCTGAAAATGTTCAGGGTCACTTATTAGCAAGGTGTTAAATTAGTCTACTCTGCCCAGGTTATAGGATGTATCTGGGCCCGTGTTGTTGGACTAGAGTTTGAATGTTAAGTGTCACTAATTTGCAGGGTGTTAATGTCCACCCTGTTCAGGTTATAGGATATGTCTGGAGGCCAGTGTTTTTGGACCCGAGTTCAAATCCTGGTTCTGCTGTTTTCTGAGCACCTTTGGCAAGTGACATAATCTGTCCAGACCTCAGAGACTGTAAAATGGGATGAATACTTCTGGCCACAGTGAATGAGATCCCTGTTTCTGTCCGGCAATGGCTCCAGCAGTGACACCGATTGCCATGGGGGAGGCACCAAATCACTGGGACAAGTTTACTCCAGCCCCAGGTACCCCAGGGCCCTGGCCATTCTTAACCACAGATCTTCCCAGCCATACAAGAGACCCTCATTACTCCCTTCCCTTGCCTTCATAAAGCTGCCCCATGGGGGTAGGGGCCCCAGGTCTCCTGCAGCTCTGGCCCAGATAATACACGCCCCAGTGGGGACCCTGGCCTACAGAACTTCCCAGATAAACGCTGCCTGCCCTAGATAGCCGAGGCCTATCGGCCTGTCATCTTGTTCTCCAAACCACACTGCTGGTGATAAAGGGATTGTGTGGGGCTGTGTCTGCCTGGGCCCAGGTGGGAACTTTTCACGGTTTTTTTTTTTTCCTTCTCGCTCTTATTAACAACAAATGTTTGGCTCCTTCTGGGACAAACCAGTCCTTTGGCAGCCAGACTCTCCCAGCTCAGCTTCCCTACCCTCTCGCTCTTGCCACTCTGTAAAGGGCCATTTGTCCCCTCTGTTGGACTTTCACAGGAGGAGAGGGAAGTTGGGAGAGATGAGATTAGGCAGTGGCAGACAGGAAAGTTCTGTTTTGAGGTCTGTGTGGCTATACAGGCTAGGGGTGGGGTGCCCTTGCTAAATGGACACCTATAACAATATTGGATGCCTAGTATGTATTAGAGTTTATTTGATCCTATGGGAGAGGCTTCTTCTCTCCTGTTTCCATTTCACAGGCAAGACAACTGAGGCTCAGGTCACAGACACAACTGGTAAATAAAGCTGGAATTCAGGGCCAGGTCTAGAGCCTCCAAGTCTTACGCTCTTGCCCTCTGTCCCCTGTTCCCAAAGTCCATCTCTGCATCTGGCCATTTCCGGGGCACGGAGAGAAAACAGGTGGCTGCTCTCCGAGGCGTGAGCAGAAAGGTTCAAGCTGGCTTTGGATCAGGGCTGGGTTACTGCGCAGGGACCCTGGGCCTACAGGAGCACTGCCAGCCCCCCAGATTTGGGTCTTCACACATCCCAGAGCTGAAACAGCCTTGGGGGGGGGGTCATCAAGAGCCAGGATCTCACGGGAAAATGGGAAAACAGAGGCAAAGAGCAGCGAAGTGATGTGTGCCCAGGATTGTCTAGCCAGTGAGGTCCCAACTTACCAGTTATACAGATGAGGAACCTGAGGCCTAGAGAGGGGGAAATGACTTGCAAACAGCTACCAAAGCCGAGTTGGGAATCAGACTGATCTGTAGCACAGGGCTATGTCCAGCACCCCATGTTAGATACTCACCACCAGATGCAGACACTCATAGACAGAGAATCAGAGCACACATAAGGGGCCACCCAGATGGGCACAGGGCTAGCATGCTACAACACTGAGTGGGACCCACTATCTACCTCTTCCACCCAGGACCTAGAGGTGATACTGCTTGACTTGTTCTCACTCCCTCCCCCACCCCCCACCCTGCCAGCCGCCACCTCCAGAACAGCAACAAGCCAAGGAGCTTCATGCTGTGCTTAAAAAGGGCACTTAATTTTTCATTCTTAAATGCTGGGATGCTCTTGTCTTCCAGCTTCGCCCAAACCCCTTGGTGGAGATGGATGGGGGCGCGGAACACAGTTATCAGAAAGATTAAGCTGGGACTTGTCATTTTTTTATATCACAGAGCAGTCAGCCCTACGAATGATGTCCTCCACTTCGCCAGGATGAGTCCAGAACCTTTAGTGCCAGTAGTAAAAAAGACTATAAAAAACACCATCGGAGAAAGGGTAATGATGAAATTTAACTGCTCCCGATCACACACCTGGGGTCTGCTAGCCGTGGAACCGGGGGGTTCGGCCACATCATCCTTTACTGCTGTGTCCTTGTCTCGGAGTTTAAGGTCCTTCCATTGAACCAGAACATTTGTCCACTTCTGGGACCCTGGGACCCAGCTGCCCCACCCTGCCCTGCCTGGCCAGGAACACAGAGAAAGGGAGGAAGCAGGACAGACTCCGTCCCAGGAGGCCTTGGGTTCCTGGCAGAGGGGTCACAGGGCTGAACATCTCAGGAGTCCCGCTGAGCTGCAGGGTTATGGAGGAGCTCTAGCCACAGCTGCTGTTGAAACTAAACTATGCAGCTAAACTATGGTTGGTTCAAATTTTATTTTCTTCCTTTTTCCTCCCTTCCTCTCTCTCTCCCCCTCTATCTCATTTTTATGTGCCAGGGACTGTGTTACATACCTAATGGCTACCAAGGGCCCTCTATTGCTCTTAGGACACAGTACTCTGCTTACCTAATATCTAGCCACCCCTGCACCCGGTTCTCCTTGCCCCACACTACCATACCACCTGCCCCTTTATCCCTCCTAAAGCTCTGTTCTAGCCATATTGCAGTCCTTCAAAATAATTTGCTCTCTCCACCTTCTGGGCTTTTGCACATGCTGTTCCCTCTGCCTGGAACACTCCTTGGCTATCTGCTACTCATCAGCAGGTCTCAGCCATAACTTCCTCCAGGAAGCACTCCCTGCCATTCTCTGGTTCCATGTAAGCCTTCCTTGTCAGGCACTCCCTAGTCTTCCTGCATTTCCCCTTCAAGATATGTTTCATCAGAGTGTATGTCATTGTTTATTGTATGGTCTGTGAGGGACCTTGTTAAGGGCACTATTCTGGGCCTGGGGATTTAGTGGTGAACAAAACAGACAAAATCCCTGGCCTTCCTGAAGCTTATATTCCTGTGGAGGGGGGTAGAAGAGGACTGTCTGTCTTTTTCAACCTTTGTGAAAGTGTCACTGAAAGTGTGGTTGAGTCAAAAGACCCTGTGAGGTATTATTCTAACTGTACAGTCAAGATTCCTAGAGTCACCCAGTTAGGAAACAGCAGAACTGAGGTTCAAACCCAGGTCTGCCGGGTGCCGAGCTGTGGAATTTCCACTGCATAATACTGCTCCTCCTCGTTCACCCTACTCCTGCCTGACCGTCTTGATTGCTAGTCATTAGTTTGCCATGCATGCCCTTGCCTTTGGGCCTTTGTATGTGCTATTCCTTCTGCCTGGAACACTCTTCCTGCTAATAAGCTTAGACTCACCTTCTCTCCTCTTTCAAGTTTTTGCTCAAATTTCATTTTCTCAGTAAAGTCTTCCCTGACACAACTGTACACACACACACACCCCTATGTCACCCATGCTCTAGATGTCACCTATTGTGTCTACACTTACTAGAATAAGTTCCCTGAGGGCAGGGATTTTTGACTATTCTTTTTTTTTTTTTTTTTTTAAGAGAGAGAGAGACAGGAAAGGAGGGCGATGAGGAACATCAACTCTTAGTGTGGCACCTTAGTTGTTCATTGATTACTTTTTCACATATGTCTTGACTAGGAAGCTCCAGCCGAGCCAGTGACCCCTTGCTCAAGCCAGAAACCTTAGGCTTCAATCCAGCGACCTTGGGTTTCAAGCCAGCACCCTTTGAGCTCAAGCCAGCAACCATGGGGTCATGTCTATGATCCCACACTCAAGCTGGTGAGCCCGTGCTCAAGCCAGTGACCTCAGGGTTTTGAACCTGAGTCCTCAGTGTCCCAGGACAATGTTCTATCCACGGCACCACCGCCTAGTCAGCTTTGCCTATTCTGTTTGTTGCCATGTCTCCAGTGCCTATGAGAGGTGCTCAGTAAATGTTTCCTAGATAGATGGATGGATGAGTGTATCAACAGGGTGGATACTAGAGATGCAGAGCTGAATACAGCTGGGTCCCTGCCCTGCAAGGTTTCTAAGTCTAGCCAAAGAAGAGGGACTTTGTCATCTGAGTGAGAGGCATATTCTAACAGAGGTCTGTACAGAGAAAGAGAAGCACCCCCGACACTGTCCTCTCCCCACAACAGGACATGGTCTTCTCCCAAGGCCTGTGTTTTTTCTGAACACCCAGGCTGTCGGTCTATAGGCACAGGGTGCCACAGCTGGTCCAGGGAGAGCAAGCTGGAAAGGGGTTTGTGAGCTGGATGCACACGGCTCACCCTGCCACAGTGTCTCATCAATTCTGGAGCATCACTGGGGGAGCAAAAGCACAGGCTAAGGAGCCCCCAGCCCCAGCCCAGCCCCAGCCCTCTCATGGCAACCACTCCTGCACTTACAGTGCCTGCAAAGGCCATTCCAGGACCCAGGAGACTTGAATGCTAGTTCAAGACCCCAACTCTGATCCACCAAAGGGACCTTGAGTAAATCACCTTCCCTCTCTGAGTCCCAGTATTTTCTCTCCTATAAAATGAGAAGATACGAACATGTGAATCACTCCAAACCTTTTCAAATGTTAAAGTCCCTTCAAATGTTTTAAATTGAAGCATCACATTCGTACAGAAAAATACGCATGTCGTATTTAGTGATTTTTCACGAAGTAAATATATTCTATGACCAGCATTCTGATCAAGAAATAATCCCTGGCCGGTTTGCTCAGTGGTAGAGCGTCGACCTGGCGTGCGGGAGTCCCGGGTTCGATTCCTGGCCAGGGCACACAGGAGAAGCGCCCATCTGCTTCTCCACCCCTCCCCCTCTCCTTCCTCTCTGTCTCTCTCTTCCCCTCCCGCAGCCAAGGCTCCATTGGAGCAAAGATGGCCCCAGGCGCTGAGGATGGCTCTGTGGCCTCTGCCTCAGGTGCTAGAATGGCTCTGGTTGCAACAGAGCGACCCCCCCCCATGGGCAGAGCATCGCCCCCTGGTGGGCATGCCGGGTGGATCCTGGTCGGGCGCATGCAGGAGTCTGTCTGACTGCCTCCCCATTTCCAACTTCAGAAAAATAAAAAAAATAAAAAAATAATAAGAAATAAATAAATAAAAAGAAATAAAATATTACCAGTTCCCCCAGAAACCTCCGTGGGGCCCTTCTCAGTTCCTCTCTCCTCAACAGTAACGATTCTTCTAGTTTTTAACACTATTAGGTTAAGTTTTATTTGTTTTGCAAACCCCAAGGATACTTCTCTAACCTCTACAAAATGCTATTTTGATTTCAGTATCTGGTAGCCAGCCTCCAAGATGACGCCCAGTGATGCTGGCCTGCTGGTATTCACACCCTGTGGAGTCCCGTCCCACACTGAATCAGGGTGGACCCTGTGACCAATAGAGTATATGAAGGAGGCGGTGTACAGCTTCTCAGGCCAGGTCATGAAGGGTGTTATGGCTTCTGTCTTGCTCTGTTGCAGCAATCTTCAACCTTTTTTCATCCATGGCACACATAAACTAATTACTAAAATTTTGCAGCATGCCAAAAAATATATTTTTTGCTGATCTGACAAAATAAATAGATATAATTTTGGTTCTTTCACACTAGACAGCTATTGTTGTGTTGGCTGTGATCATTTTTTTAAATTTTATTTTATTTAAGTGAAAGGAGGGGGGATAGACTCCCACAGGAGTCCACCCGACCGGGATCCACCCGGCAATCCCCACCTGGGGCCAATGCTCTGCCCATCTGGGGCTGCTCATAACCGAGCTACTTTTCGCACCTGAGGTGGAGGCTGCACTGAGTCATTCTCAGTGCCTGAGGCCACTGTATTTGAACCAATCAAGCCATGGCTGCAGGAGGGGAAGACAGAAAGGAAGAGAGGGAAGGGGAAAGGGGAGGGGAGGGGAGAGAAGCAGATGATTGCTTCTCCTGTGTGCCCTGACCAAGAATCAAACCCAGGACATCCATACACTGAGTCGATGCCTTACCACTGAGCCAACAGGCCAGGGTCTGTAGTCATTTTTTTTTTTTTTTTGTATTTTTCTGAAGCTGGAAACGGGGAGAGACAGACAGACTCCCGCATGCGCCCGACCGGGATCCACCCGGCACGCCCACCAGGGGCGACGTTCTGCCCAACAGGGGGCGATGCTCTGCCCCTCCGGGGCATCGCTCTGTCGCGACCAGAGCCACTCTAGTGCCTGGGGCAGAGGCCAAGGAGCCATCCCCAGCGCCCGGGCCATCTTTGCTCCAATGGAGCCTTGGCTGCGGGAGGGGAAGAGAGAGACAGAGAGGAAGGAGAGGGGGGGTGGAGAAGCAAATGGGCGCTTCTCCTATGTGCCCTGGCCGGGAATCGAACCCGGGTCCCCCGCATGCCAGGCCGACGCTCTACTGCTGAGCCAACCGGCCAGGGCCTGTAGTCATTTTTTTTATCTGACAGTCTAAGGAAAAAGAGGTCAGTGCCCCTGACTAAATAGTCAGGTATTGCATGGTTTAAAAACTCTTGTGGCACACTGGTTGAAAATCACTGCCCTGTTGGATCACTAGCTCCGAGAAAGGTAGCCACCATTTTGTAAGCCATCCTGTGGAGAGGAGAGCTCCACGCAAACAAGGCTGAGGCCTCCCACCCCAGCCAGCACAACACGCCAGTCCCATGAGTGTGCCATCTTGGAAGCAGAACTTCCAGCCCCAGTTAAGCCTTCAAATGGCTGCAACCCAGGCCAACATATGATTAGATCTTTATGAGACCCTATGCCAGAACTGCTAACCAAGCCACTCCTGAATTCTTTACCCATGGAAACTGTGAAAGATAATGAATGTTTATTGTTATTTTGAGCCGCGTATTTGGGGTGTGGAAGGGTGTAATTTGTTCACATCGATAGGTAAGTAATACAGGATTCACTGACTGAGCAAATACCCAACGAGCGAAATCTCCTAGGCTTTCAGGAACCTTTGAAAAGAATTCCTTTTTGAAAATTATCTTTTTTTTTTTAAGATTTTATTTATTCATTTTAGAGAGGAGGAGAGAGAAGGGGGGAGGAACAGGAAGCATCAACTCTCACATGTGCCTTGACCAGGTAAGCCCAGGGTTTTGAACCAGCGACCTCAGCATTTCAGGTCAACGCTTTACCCACTACACCTCCACAGGTCAGGCCTGAAAATTATCTTAATGGTATCTACCACACTTGAAAGAAGGGCCTTCCTTTTGGTGCATGACAAAGACTTGGTTCAGGTTAAGAACTGCAATGACTTCAAGGCCCCTACGGGGTCTGAGTCCTCCCCCAGGCCTGGGTCAGGGTAAGAACCTACTGCTGACTCAGTTGGTCTCCCCAGTTCTTTTCCTACTAAAGCTCTGGAATCAAAGACTTTCACAAGAACCTACCTTCCAGTTCTTGCTCCTTCCATATTGTTGGGCAGTAGATTGTGATAGCCAGGACTCCAAGCTTTGGGGTCATGCAGACCTGTGTTCAAATTCTGGCTGCTCCTTTTCCGGATCTGTGTGACCACAAACAAGTAGTTGTAATTCTCTGAATCAGAGTTCCTTCATCAGAAAGTCGGAGAATAGATGCTGTATCATACGTTGTAGTATAAGGCAGAAATGACATGTGCCTTGAAATTATAACACTTTGTAAACGCTCAAGGGGCTCGGCAGCTATGGTGATCATCAGACCACAGACCGGCGGATGCTCCCAGGGGTGTCACAGACTGTGGTTCCACTGTCAGTGAGGCTGAGTTTGGGCCTCTGAGGTGGCCCCATGTGCTGCTACACACCCTCCTGACTCATCTGCGCCCCGCAGTGCGTTTGAAGGCCAGGTGAGCATATGGCCTCACACAGAACTTGGTCAGAGAAGGGTTGGCTTCAGAGCTCTCTCTTGTTAGAGTCGCCTGGGGGCCTGCGCCCTCCTTAGCAGAGGCCTGAATAACGAAGGCCACAGCCTATTAATTGCAGTGACAGTGATAAAGGAAGGGGGGAGGCTGCTATTTGTCTTGCCCGTAACCTCTCGCATCATTTCAAGATGAATGAAAACTCATTTTCTGCTTTGATTCGGTCTAATTTCTCTGGGCCCCCTGGGCCTTGTGGGGGGATAGGACTCAGCCCCTGCTGAGAAGGAGTTGAGAGGAGGAGGAGGAGGAGGGGTCAGAGGTCACAGTGGGAGGAAGACAGGCTCCACTAGAGAACCAAGAACTTGTGGTGGGGGAGTACTGGAGCATTCATTCATTAAGCATGGGGCTTACACAGGTGCTGGCGGATTAGATTTCAAACTAATCCTGTGAAGGAGGGAATCTGCAACCCACTTCATGAGTGGAGCCGGGGTGGTGGCAGAGAGAATGTGGCTTGCACAGGATCACACAGCTAGTGAGGACCAAAGCCCGGCTTCAGCATGGAGGGTCTGTTCAGCAACATCACCAGCTCTTTCCTGTCCCCCTCCCCAGATCATTTCCCACGTGGATGAATGACTTCATCAACGTGAAAACCCCTTGGAGGGGAAATAACTGTCCAGATGGGGGAGCTACCACCCCACCTGTCCATTCTCCTTCAGGGGTTGAGGCAAGGGAAGAGAAGAAATGGGATAGAGGGTGGACCTTTTTCCCCATCAAGGAGCAAAGAGGGACTGAGGGGTTTGTTGGACTAGCCATTTTCTCTTTTGAAAAGTGGAGTCAAATAGTGCCTCTCTCCCAGGACCACAGGGTGGCTGGAGAGGGGGTGATGAGAGTGTAGGAAGGTGCTTTTGACCGGCTGCTTCCCCTCTGTGGAAGGGGGAGGAGCCATAGCCTCCAGTGATTTGAGCCGCATTATCCCAGAATGATTAACACTATGTCCAGGGGTCACCTGCCTGTGAAGCCCTGCCTGGTCACTTGTTGTATCAGGATCTCCTCTGATGATCCAGAGGTCTAATGGGACTGAGAGAGGAGGAGGGGCTGGGGCTGGTGACCTGTCTGCTAAAGTGGCCTTGCAGCCCGAGAGCTACATGGGCTGTGGGGAAGGTGGGAGATGTCACCGAGTCTGACTGACAGAAGAAACTCAGCAAAGTATGCTGAACATACTTTGTGCAACATCCTCCCATGTGGAGGGGTTGCAATTGGGATCAGTTTCGGTGGTGTGGTAATAAGTGAGAGTGTGGGCTCTGCAGTCAGGCGACCTGGTATGAGTGACAGCTCTGTCACTGACTATTGTGTGACATTGGGCAAGTTGTGTTGCCTCTCTGGACCTTACTTCCCTGATCTGTAAGATGGGGTAATAATAGTATCTCCTTCGTATGACTATCACTTAACTTACATAAAGCACTCAGAGCAGCGCTGGGTACAAGCCAAAATACATAAGAGAAATGAAGTCAGGGAGTCTGGAACTGTAATGAAGGTATATAAGAAAATTCTAGCCTGACCAGGCGGTGGCGCAGTGGATAGAGCATCGGACTGGGATGCTCTATCCCAGGTTTGAGAACCCCGAGGTAGCCAGCTTGAGTGCAGGCTCATCTGGTTTGAGCACAAGCTCACCAGCTTGGACCCAACTTCTCTGGCTTGAGCAAGAAACCTGGTTACTCGGTCTGCTGGAGGCTCACAGTCAAGGCATATATGAGAAAGCAATCAATGAACAGCTAAGGTATCAAAAACAAAAAACTGATGATTGATGCTTCTCATCTCTCTCCATTCCTATCTGTCTGTCCCTATCTATTCCTCTCTCTGACTCTATCTCTGTCCCTGTATATAAAAAAAAAATCTACAAGAGATCATTCATTCACTGATTTGATATTTATTAAATACCTACTAGGTATTTAGATGTCTGCTTCTACTAGGTGCTAGGTACTCAGATATAACAACAATGATGATGAGAATAACAAGCATCAATGATGACAGCAACATCAATAACAGCAACATGACAGTAATAATGCAAAAGCGATTGCTAACATTTCCCGAGCTCCTACTGTGTGCTTGGCACTGAACTAGGTGTTTTGTATGCAGAGCTCTAATCATTATAGTAGCCCTGCTAGGCAGCTATTATTCTTACCACATTATAGATGAGATGAGTCAACTGGGGCTCCAAGAAGCTAAATGTCTAAGACCACACAGGTTTCATGCACCTGGGTGAGAGCTGGAACCCTGGCCTGTCTCTGAATAACAACAACAGTGATATGACAACTATCTAGCATGTCCTGGGTACCAGATGCTTTGCTAAGCATTCAAAATAACAATGTAAGTTTGAGGAGAAATGACAAGTTCTAGACTTATTAAGTTGATTTATTCACCTGCTTCCCAGAATACTGAAAGTAGAAGGCCTGGCCTCAGCCTCTTTCTGGATAACCATGGGCTGCCTGCAGGATTAGGATGGTCTGGGTTCGAATCCCAGTCCCACCACTACTTGTGGGACGTTGACATGTTGCTCATGTCCTTGTCTGCAAAATGGGAAAATACTCCCCAACTAACGGGATTGCTTAAACACTTGGAGTCCCCCTTATTGGGCAGGACTGACATTTTATAACCTGAAAACAGGTTGCCATGCCAGGGCCCGGGAACCAGGGCATTACAGGTCCCAGCGCATCCTGTCTTCCTCCCTCATTCTTCACCTCCACCCCTGTGTGGCCCTCTGTCTCCCTGGGAATCTCGGCCACATCTGCAATAGGTTCATGCTGAATTTTGGTTTTCTTCCATCTGGTTGTAGGTGGGAACATAGCAGAGACACTTTCAGGTAAAGGCAGAATCTGAGACTTAGAGATAGAAGCAGGGGAGAGGGGAAGGAAGTGAGGGAAAGAAAGAAACCAAGAAGGAAGGGAGATTAAGGTAAAATAGAAAAAAACACCCTACAGGACAAAAAGCCCAAGACACTAAGGACACAACAGAGATAGAAGAATACAGACAAAACAGAGGAAGAACAAGAAAGAGAAATATTCAAAGCTGAAAAGATGCCACCACAGAGAAAGTGGTTTGGAAGGGAAGGGTCCTCCTTCCAGCCAGCAGCCGGCAGCCAGCAGCCGGCAAGGACAGAGACAAAGCTGACCCCATCGGCCCCCAGCTGAGCCAGGCTTTCAGACAACGGTTCTGCTGCTGCTGAGAAAGAAAAGCCTCTTCTCCCACATTCGAATGAATTTGATATTCAATCAATGAAGATTAACTCGCTCAAGGTAAGGGGGTTTTTACATCCGTGAGGAAGTCAAATACGATTATGCAGATGAGAAAATTATCCTGAGATGAGGAGCGGCTCCCATATGATAATTCTATGGGAGGGTGGACTTGGACACTGATTAGCATATCTTTGAGACCAGACAAGATGGAGGAGGCAAGGACCCCGAGAGGGGCGCGGGGGGATGCACAGAGCAGGGATCCCACTCGGAGAAGTTGGTCTGAGATGTCTGCTCCCTGATGGACTTTTCTGGAAAAGAGGTTTTATCAGTGAAGATCTTATCAGGAGCCTTGATCTTGCTGTGTCCATTGAAAGTCCCTAAATCTCAGCTTGCTTTTCTCTCAAACGAGAGTCCACTCCAGAGCGGGGCTTCTCAAACGTTAAGATGAGGGTGAACCACTTGGAGATCCTCCTGAGGTGCAGTTTCTGATTCAGTGGGTCTGGAGAGGGGAGTCTGCGTTTCTTTCTTTCTTTTTTTTTTAAATTTTATTTATTAATTTTTTTTTTAGAGAGAGAGAGAAAGAGAGAAAGAAGGGGAAGAAGCATGAAGCATCCACTCCCATATGTGCCTTGACCAGGCAAGCCCAGGGTTTCGAACTGGTGATCTCGGGTTCTAGGTTGACGTTTTATCCACTGCGCCACCACAGGTCAGGCTGGAGTCTGCGTTTCTAACCAGCTCGCTGGTGATGCTGAAGCTACTGCTGCCCAGGGCACACTTTTGAGGGCCCAGTTCAGTGGTTCTAATCATTCTCATGTGTTGTCTGAGAACCTCTGGCCTGAATGATACCTAGATCTTGAGAGGTCCATGGATCTAGTCTAAGTCTCCAGGGACCTTCAGGTCCTCAAAGTTCTCAAAAGCTACAGACCTAGGCAGGGGTCAGGGTGGGGCCATCAGAGAGGTGGGAGGGATAGAGGATGGAGTGAGTAGCCCGAAGTGGCAATGGCCCAACAACTCTCACTGCCCTGGGCCTGCTGAGGAGCCTTGCTGGTAATTGCTAAAAACATCTCTAGTGTGTTAAATAGCTACTATGTATAATCCCTACACATATATATTCACTCCAGCCCTCAAGGGGAGATATTATCAGTTCTATTTGACAGATAGAAAGTTAGGCTCAGAGAGGCAAGATAATTTACTAGAGGCTGTAAAGTCAGGATTCAAACTTAGCTTGGTCTGACTCCCAAAGTCCAGGCCCTTTCCACTTTACCATTTGCCTCCCACCCCTGGTGACCTTGCCCCAGGAAGTTAGTGGCTAGGTCCTGGGCCCTAAGGCCTGACTGGGCCAGGGAGTCCCTCCCTACCTTCTATGCCTGAACTTAACTGACCTCATGTGGTAGAGGGAAGTGATCAGGGATTGGAAGTCAGGAGCCTGGGGTTCAGAGTCTGTCTCTTGTTAGCCCTGTGATCTTGGGCAGGTCATTTACCTTCTGAGTGCCATGATTCTCTTTGGCCAAATAGGATGATAAGACCAGTTTCTAAGGTTTCTGAGAGAAGATGGGCTCAGGTAGCACCTGGATGGCATGGAGTTCAGACAAGGTAGCTTTTCCCCTTGCGAGGGGATGGGAGCTCGCTGAGCCAAGGCTGCAACATTCTAGGACTTGTGACTCTTCACTTTCACCCTCAGAGGTCCAGAAACTTGGCCGAGTGACCACAGGCTTCTCCTCCACTCTGCTGGTGCACCAACATTAACCCAGTGCTTCCCAAGCGAAGTCTCAGGGCCAACCCAGGCTTGACTGAACTGAATCTGAACTTGTAATCATTATCCCCACAATCCAAACAGCTGGGACTGAACCCTCGGCCCCAGGAGCCCACCAGGGCAGGCCTCCTCTGCTCTCTCCAAGGGGATTTGAGGTGTGGCTTCCAGCATCTCTGCCCCATTACCTGTTAGGGGGAGCTCTGGCCCTTGAGTTCCCCTGTAAAGAGAAGCAGTGGGACTAGGCCATCTCCAAGGAACCTTTCCAGCACCAGGCAATCTTCCTTTCCTCTCCTAGCAATGTGCTTCAGAGAACGGTGCTGTGTTCGCGGCTGCTGAGCAAGGTTCCACCCCACACCAAGGGCCGAGTGGGGCTGAAGTCAGCCCCTGATCCACTCACCAACATGTGCTGTTTTTGCTAATTGTTATGAAAGCTCCCTGTGTCTCATCGGGGAAGAACTTACCTTCTGTGAGGCCCCAGAAGACTGTGGGCCTCAGTCTTCTCCTCTGTGAAGTGGAAGTTAAATCCCTCGCCACTTGCCTCCCCCTTTGTGTCTGCACAACCTCTCCTCAATGTCAATCGTCCCCCACCCCTTTGCCACCAGTCACTCTGGAACCTGGAGCTGGGGTGTACTAGGCACCCAGAAGTGGCAGGTGCCCCAGAATCCACCCGATCTATGTTTCTATCTCTATATCACTCCCCAGGATTCCCTGTGCCCTGCACCCAGCCAGGGCAAGCAAGTGTGTGAGGAGAGAAAGGGAAAGAAAGGGAAGGAAAGGGGTCTGCAGTGCGGGTGGGGCTGGGCTGCCTACTGCCTTCATGCTCCTGCGACCCTGAGACTGTGTTTCTCTGTTCCATGTGTCTGTGACTCTGTTGTCTCTCTCTGTGTCTATGTGTGGGTCAAGTCCTTGTCTGGGCACCTATGTATGTGTGTAAGTGTGTCACTGACTCTGTGCCTGTGCCTGTTTTCTGTGTCTCTTGTCTCTGTGCGTGATGTGTGTATGGGCCTGGGTATGAGTGTGTGAATCACGGTGTCTGAATTGTGGTCTATAGTGTGTGGTGTGTGTGTCAGTATGTGTGGGTGTGAGTTTCTGTATGTGTTTATATGAGTGCATATCAATGGGGATGTGAAGATCTGATTGTGTCCAGGTGAGTGTGTGTTCATGTGAAGGCTATATCTGAATCAACACATATGTACGCATCTGTGTGAGTGTGTATCAGTGGGCACGGGCATCAGTATCTGTGTGTGTCTAGCTAGGCATGGGTCAGGATGTGAGAGGGTGTGAATATCTGGGTGTGTGTCTGGGTGGGTTTATCGGTGTATGGGGGGTGTATCCTATTTGAGACTGGGGAAGTGGATAGCAGTATGTGGGGAATGCTGATCTATGTGGGGGGTGTCAGTGTGTGTGGTGAGTGTGTGCCCCTGAGTGTGTACATATCTCTGTGTGGGTTTAAATGGGTATGTTTCTGTGCGTGGGGAATGTGTATATCTGTGCATGGATCACTATGAGAGTGTCTGTTTATCAGGATCTGGAATGTAGGGTGTGTGTGTATGTCTTTGTGTCTGAGTGGGGTGTGTCAGGGTGTGTGTCTACGGGTGTCTGTGTCCGTGTCTGCATATCTGTGTATCTGTGTGGGTCTGCGCCTCTCCAGCTTGGCTGGGCCCAGCCACTGTAAATCCATCAACTCCACATGATTTTGTCAATTCTGACAGCTAACTTCAACATGACGACAAATCTGGCCCCAGAGGATATTAAGCAAAGACACATGAGCCTATAATTTTCTGCTTCCACGTGTGAGATGCTATAATAATCAAAAGAAAATGAGTTTCTAACTACCCCAGCTCTTTGTGCTGTTGCCTTCATGCCGGCTGCACTAATTGAATCACCCGGCACCACTGTATCAATGGTAACTTGAGTATTGGGGGGTAATCAGGCGTGTGGGGGGGACCAGCTTGGAGAGGTGCGGGGGCTTTTGTGAAGGTCCCATCTGCCTCACGCACCAAAGCCGCCTGCCGCCCACCAGCATTTGGCTGGACAAGCAAGCGAGCGACTGAAGGGCAGCCCCTCACCCTGGGGAGGGGGGGATGCCTAGGGGAGGGGGCTCCTGTACCCAGAAGCTGTGGCTCAGGCTCCTTGATCCCAGAAGGAGAACCATGCAAAATAATCAAGATCCAGACTTTGAAGATGGGCCTACCTGGGGTCAATCCTGGCTGAAGGCTCTTATGTCATCTGACCTCTGGGGCTTGGTTCCTTGTGAGGATCCCAGTCTGCCTCTCAGTGGTGTTGCCAGGATAAGTGAGTACACACCGATTGAGCATTCTCAGGTGCCTTGCAGAGAGGAGGGACTTTGAGGATGTCACTGTGTTTGCCATTACCAAAGGAGTACGGTGCTTACCACGCCTTAGCCGCTTATCTCTTCACAACATGAGATAGGGCTTGTTATTCCATGCTGTAGCTGAAGAAACTGAGGCTGAAAGAGGTTAAGTAACTTGGCCATCTAAGACATAGCTCTCTTTATATACAATTATGGGAGTTTGAAGAAGGGTGTGTGTGTGTGTGTGTATCTTTTCAAAGAGGAAGGTAACTTCTGGAGGTCTCCGTCCCAACAGAACTGTGACTCAATAAAAATAATATTTTCTCACCTTTGTATAGCTCTTAGCATGGGGCATTTACTGTGTATTAACTTCTATAACCCTTTCACTGTGTTTATAAGATAGAAATGCAATTATCCCTGTTTTACAGATAAGAAGACTAAAGCCCAGGGAGGCTAAGTAACTTGACCAAAATCACATGGCAGGTAGGTGGTGGAACTGGACTTCAAGCCTAGGAAGTCTGTCTCCATAGTCTTCATTTTTATTCACCACCTGTTATTCTTAAAGACCCAGCTACAGGCCCTGGCTGGTTGGCCAGTGGTAGAGGATTGGCCTGGTGTGGATGTCCTGGGTTCAATTTCCAGTTAGGGCACACAGAAGCACCCATCTGCTTCTCCACTCCTCCCCCCCCTCCTCTCTCTCTCTCTCTCTCTCCCCCCCCTCTCTGTCTCTCTCTCTCCCTCTCTCTCTCTCTGTCTCTCTCTCTGTCTCTCTCTCTCCCTCTCTCTCTCTCTCTCTCTCTCTCTGTCTCTCTCTCTGTGTGTGTCTCTCTCTCTCTGTCTCTCTCTCTCTCTCTCTCTTCTCCTCCCCTCCTGCAGCCAAGGCTTGATTAGAGCAAGTTGGCCCCTGGCACTGAGGATGGCTCCATGGCCTCTACCACAGGCGCTAAAAAAAATGGCTTCCCCTGCAACGGAGCAAGGGACCCAGATGGGCAGAGCATCACCCCCTAGTGGGCTTGCTGGGTGGATCCTGGTCCGGGTGATTGCAGGAGTCTGTCTACACTTCCCCTCCTCTCACTAAAAAACAAACAACAACAACAACAACAAAAAACAGAAGAAAATCCAGCTGTACTCGCACACCCAATTTTAAACTAAATCCCTCATTTGTCTACAAGAAACATTCTCTCTGCCCATCCAAAGGACCATTCTCCTGAAGTAAGCCTCCAGAGCAGAATAGAAATTCTTCCATTCCCAAGCCCACCGTTCACCCTACATCATGATGGGAGATCACCACATGTTGCTCTCTGGCCTGTGCCTCACCACTTCCAATCAAACAATAAGTTTTCAACAAGTAGCTGCTATGTACCTAAGACTGGGAAGGGAACTGGGGGCAAGAGGAGGGGTGTGGAGGCAAAGAAGAAAGTATTAAAACTTGGAGCAGTAAAAAGGGCACAGGCTTTGGAGACAGACAGATCTGAGTTGTTTTGGCACTGTCACTGACTAGCTAGGAACCCTCGGGCTTATTACTGAACATCTGTGACTCATTTTCTTAACTATAAAATGGGAGCAATTTTCCCCCTAATATCAGGAACAAGACAAGGATATCTGCTCTTACCACTCCTGTTCCACATTGTACTGGAGATCCTGGCCAGTGCAATAAGACAAGAAGAAGAAATAAAAGAAAAAGAAAAACCATTTTTATTCACAGACATAATCACAGAAAACCCTATGGAATTAATCCCCCCCCCCCCCGCAAAAAGCTACCAGAACTAGTAAGGTTAATAAAGTTGAAGGATATAAGGTCAATGTACAACAATCAATTCTATTTTCACATGCTAACAATAAACAATTGAAAATTGACATCAAAATAGGGCCGTTAATTTCACCTCACAAGATGGCTAGAAGGAATAAAATGAAGTAATATTTATCTGGAAGCATCTAGCTCACCTACATCCTGATAGCTTTCTTGAGAGAAGAGAGAAAGAGGCTAGCAGAGATTCACACTTAATACCCATCCCCTCAGGTCTGCACCACAACCATCGGGACAGTGTATATCTGATATGTCCTTAATAGTTGTGCCAATTACCAATCTTAAAGCAAATTTGGGGAAGCAGAGGGTAGGAAGGTGGTTCTTCAAAATCTGGGGGCTCCCTGAGAAATACATTGTTCATGAATACGTGAACATTGTCCATCACGTGGATTTCCCAGAGGAGGAACTGAAAGCCAGAGCCTGTATGCAGTCTCCATCCTCTCCCTTCGCTTGCCCTTCTCATCTTTCTATCATTCTACATTTCTGTTAAGCCAGGCCCAGGTGTACAGTGCAACCTAAATAAATCATAGGGCAGTCTTACCTTAGATCATATCCAAAAGGAAACTTATGAGCCTCCAAAAGCATTGATTTACAACAAAGCCTTTACCAAACTCTCTTGGACACCTGGCAGAATGGGAAAGGAAATTACATCACCCAACAGAGAGCAAAACCCTCTTTAGTCCTGTCTTTCCCCAATGTTTCATAGGTCACTAGGCTTTCACACCCCTTTTCCTTTTCCTTTGTCCCTCCTAAAGCTCCAGCTCTACTCTCTCTTGCCTCTACCACTTGTCAACTGGATTGATTCTATTCTGATCCAGCTTTTACCATTGATAACTTTATGCTCTTTCTTGGGTGGGAAGCTTCTTCAATTTTGCATCTGTCTCTATTCCCAGATCAGCTCAGCTGTGGGGAACACAAAGGCTACAAATATTTATACCTTAACATTTTGGTACCTGCTCATCAGAATCCCTCGAGTCACAGCCTTGTTAGGGGAAGATGAGTATAGATGGCTACACCACACCATAATGATAAACACTGTCCTTGAAGTAGGTTCAAAGCACCACAGATGCAAAGAAGAAGCCTGATTCCTTGGTGGGAGGACCCAAGCAGAGGTTGCATTGACCCAGGGCTTAAAGTACAAGTAAGCATTCATTTGATGGGAGGAGGGAGAGAAAAGAAATAGGAACAGGCAGTTATGCTTCACCACCTGGCACTTGGCATCCATTATCTTCTTTATTACCCACCCACCCCTAATAGTTTTTTGAGGTGAGTATACATTAATATTTCCATTTTACTGATTTGGAGGTTGAGACCCAAGAGAAAAGTGAACTTGTCAAGGTCACCCAGAGAGTAGTTGGCACATGGTAGGATTAAATTCTGGTCTGTGTGGCTTCAAAACCTTTATGGTGGGCAGGTGGAAAGGGAGGAGAACTTCAAATTGCCCCTGTATGGAGAGGTCAGGGTAAAATGGGGACGGGTCACCGAGACATAGTAAGTGGCAATGGTGAGGTGCAGACTGGTGTGTGCAGTGCACCACCATTTGTGGAAAGGTGGGAAAGACGATATGTATTTGCTTACTTTTGTATAGGAGATCTCTGGAAGGATGCCCAAGAATCTGGAGCGTATTAGTTTGGGAACTAGGGGGTTGGGGAGACCTGAGGACCTGGTACAGGAAGGGGAGGGAACTATTTTACCCCCCCTTTTATATATTTTTTGAAATTTGAATCATGTGACTGTGTCATCTATTCAAACAATAAAGTAAATTGTTCTTATAAAATAAGGAAATAATAATCATGCAGTAACATTAAAATTCAAAATAGAACAGTACAGGCCTTGGCTGGTTGGCTCAGTGGTAGAGTGTCGGCCTAGCATGTGTATGTCCCAGGTTCGATTCCCAGCCAGGGCACACAGGAGAAGCACCCATCTGCTTCTCTACCCCTCCCCCTCTCCTTCCTCTCTGTCTCTCTCTTCCCCTCCCGCAGCCAAGGCTCCATTGGAGCAAAAGTTGGCCCGGGCACTAAGGACAGCTCCATGGCCTCTGCCTCAGGTGCTAGAATGGCTCCAGTTGCAATGGAGCAACGCCCCAAATGGGCAGAGCATCGCCTCCTAGTGGGCATGCCGGGTGGATCCCAGTCGGGCGCATGCGGGAGTCTATCTCTGCCTCTCAACTTCTCACTTCAGAAAAATACAAAATAAATAAATTAAATAAAATAAAACAGTACTCAGGCATTGACCACGTACTTGGAGTGTGCAGTGGGTCCCTTCTGGGTCTGGGCTGTGGCCTGCACTGGGGTCTCATCCCTGGTGGAGAGGGATTGGGGGGCAATGAAGAGAACTCCAGTGAGTGTGAGTCAGCAGTAAGGCCCTCTTAGCTCACTGGCCCTATGGATGCTCCCTCTCATTTAATGGGTGAGGGGCTGTCAGACAGAGGAGGGGGCTGCGGGAGAGACATCAGAGATGGGACGGGACATTTGGGCAGTTGGGGTCGATTTGTTGCCATTTTCACGGGCAGACTTGGGAATTAAGTGGCATGAAATTGAGCACAGACCAGGTTCCCCCCAGAGACAGGGCAGCCCTCGTCCAGGAGGGGAGATGCCGAGGGGTGGAAGTGGGAGGGGTGGCCTATGCCACGCTTGGCTGCTTCTGGGTGCAGATGGAGGGAGAATGGAAGGGGGCTGGGCCAGCTCCTCCCCAGCCCCTCCCCGCCCTCCTCTCTCCTCAGACAAGCAGAGGGTCTGCCAGACTCCAGTGTTGTCAGGCCAAGCCTGGGCTGGCTCCCTTTTACCCAAGACCCCTGGGAGTCAAGGTTGGCGGTGGTGGTCAGGCCAGAGCCCCATCCAAGGAGCCCTTTTGCTGATGTCAGCATCTCTCTGCTGCCATTTTTTCCTGTGCCCAGAGTGGGAACTAATAGATTCTCTGCCCCTGCTTCTGGGTGGGGAAGAGGTGAGTGAGACAAATCATCTATTGGGGAGCTAGCCGGAACCTGGGTTCTACTTTGAGTTCCAACACTGTGGCCTTGAGTGAGCTACTTACCCTTCTCTGAGCCTCCATCTCCTGATCCATAAAATAATAATAGCATCCAGCGTATAAATGATGCTGGCCATGGGCCCAGCACTGTTCTAAGTGTCTTGTATATCTGTGGCAATGTATTTGATTGCGAAAATATCTTATCAGTCAGTCCTGTTATCAATGTCATCCCCATTGTATAGATGAGAAAACAGATCATCCAGCCAGTGACTGATGAATATTGGATTTGCGGTTTAATATTCTGTTAGCTCAGAGAGTTGAGGGGAAGATTAGATGAAATAGTGAAAGTTTGTAGTTTAACACATGGTCCATAGGCAACCCGTGTTAGCTGCTGTCATCCCTGCTCCATGTGCCCTTTAGTGGGAACAGGAAGCTCCAATGAGAAACATCAAAACTGGAAGGAAGAGTCCAGATCACCTTATTTGCACACTCAAGGGTCTAACAGATGGAAAGCAGAGGCCCAGGGAGAAGAAGTGACTTGCACAAGGTCACACATCAAAATGGGGCTGGGCTAGGATTCAAGAGTCAGTGACCTGAGCTCTTGTTCTTCAGGGTCCTGGGGCTTTGGGGAGAGCATGTGACTTTCCTTTCCCATGAGGAGAGGCATAGACTTGGAATTTCAATCCCCATGGGCACTGTGGGCTATGAGTCCTCCCCAAGTGGAGTGGGACCTAGCCCTACTCCCAGAGGGGGTGAAGGGAGTAGACAGCCTCAGTCTACCAACCTGGGCACCTCCCCCCAAGCAGAGCTTTGACCTACAATTAGGAAGGCTATGACTGCCTCAGCACCAGGCCCAACAAGCCCATGAAAGCCATGAGGAGCCCTGCAGGTGGCCAGGCCCCATGGTGCTTAACAGGACATAATCTCTGCCAGTGTTGTCCGAAATGAAAATGAAAAACAGCCGTGATTTTGTGGTTTAAAGTTAGCATGTGTGCCTACATCATAAACTCCTGGTCTGTATTACCACACAGATTTATCCCAGGCCCACCATGCAGCCAAAATATGTAATTACACACAGGCTTGAGGTGAAAAAGTTGCATTCCTCTTTGCTATCTACATAATATGGATTTTTTTTTTTTTTTAATGAAAGCTAGATCTGGAATTTTGTGAGAGACTACTTCACGAAGGACTCTGACTGTGGTGGATTTGTGGAAAGGATGGGTCTCAGCCCCATCATCAGTATGTGAGGGGGGCACATGGATGTATCCACTTAAGAGCCATATTTCTGGGCTGGAGGAGCGAGTGAAGAGGACAGGAGGGAAAGCCTTTCTTTAACTACTGCGGTCTCTATGCTCCATGTCCCATTCAGTTCTCTCATATACATTCTCTGCATTGGCTGAGATGAGGCAGAGAAAGCCTAAAAAAACAGGCATCCTTATCCCCACTTGAAAGATGAGGAAACTGAGGCTAGAAATTGGTGTAGTCTAGGATTTCAGAGTCTATGCTCTTTCCAATATGCTATATAAGGACCCCAACTTCATTAGACTCTCTTCATCTGACTGATAACTATAGAGCTTAGTTAAAGTCACTGGAGGAGAAAGAATGGGGTGATGGATGGAGAATGATTGATCCACGTCCAACTATGAAGACTGAAGGAAAATTGGAGTCTTCACATGGGAACCAATGATAGGAAGAGAAAGAAAAGCAGAGATCCCAACCATTAGCACAAAAAGTGACACAGTAGATGTAACAAATAAATGATTGATAGAATGAATGGACCAAAGCCCTAAAATAAAAATTGGTGTCTTTATTCAGGATTAGGTGGTGAATAATGTCCTGAAACTGAGAGAGAAGAATAAATTAACTTCCCATTGTAGGATCAATGTCTCAATTCAGAGTTGGATGGGAAAGGGAGTCAACGTTCCAATGTAGGGATCAATACCCTAATGAAGATTTGGTTGAGGTAATCAGTGTCCCATGTGGGGATCAATGTTCCAATACAGAGTTGGTTGAGAGGAATCAATGTTTCACCATAGGAATGGGTCCAGGAACCAACATCCCAATGTTGAGATCAATGCCCCAATTCAGAGTTGGTTAAGGGGAATCAATGCCCCAGTATCAGGAGCAATGGCAGTTAATGGTATACAACAATGGGTGGGGTGTGACAGTCAATGTCCCAATGTGAGATCAATGATGGCTAAAGTCCCACTATAGAAATGAATGGGAGTTCATGTCCCAATGTGGACCTCATCTTGCCCACATGAAGAACACTAGGGTACTTAATCTATGTTCCATAGGCTTCCTCAGGTGACTTTTCCTTTTTGTATTTGCTCTAACCAGACAATTTTCAGGCTCCTTGGCCCTTCTGACCTCCTGGCTAAGTACTGCACTGCAGAAAAATTGGGGATGGGGATCAGTGTTCTGGCTGCAACATGGCCCAGCCTGGTTCCCTTGGAGGGCTCCTATTCCCTAGCCTGTCTCCAGAGCCAGCTTTGCAAGGGCATCCAAAGAATTCTCCCAGACCAGAAGAGGCTAGTTACTTTCCAGGGATTATTTCCTGCTTGGAGAGCAGACCTTGGCCTTCCTCAGGCTTAACCCAAACCAGTAGCAGGTGGGATAGTCATAACCAGTCATCAACCTGATAGATATCTAAAACCACTTATCTGTGTTATTTAACATTTTATCTATCATTTGAATTATTGCTTCCTCCTGTCTTACAGATGAGGCCAGAAGAGTGAACTAATTGGCCACAGAGATGAGGCAGAGACAGCTCTAGAAGCCTGCTTTCCTGCCTGCCAGCTTAGTCCCTCTTCAGTTGCATTAGGTTGACATGACAGAGTGTACCTCCCGCCCACCAACACCACCACTGTGATATTGGTAGGTTCTAGTTTGGCACATAGTTTGGGCAAAGGGGTTAAAAGATCTCTCCCCCAAGCCTGCACTTTCCTCCATCTTCCCCATCACCACAATAATTTCAAATGTTGAGGGATAGGATGAAGGCTTCTGTTGCTTTCCAGCATTAGAGATGGGGCTGGAGGGTGACAGGGTAAACCTCCCAGCTTTAGCGGCCGCAGAGGCTTAAGAGGGGGTGTGATTTTTCTCTCTTTCAGACAAAGGATGGGCCATAGCATCTGTCGGCTGACTCTTGTGTCTTGCAGCTGCTCAACAGTCAGACCCAAGGCAGGTGCCAGTTTGGGGAGGGAGGGGAACATCAGCGCATGCACTCACACTTCACTTCCTCTTCTCACACACCCTGCACATGCAATGATTCCTGTAGCCCATCGCACCCCAATCAGCCTAACCTGTACCCCTAAGACCCATAGCCAGTGGCCCCACTGACATTCCCCTGTACTTGTCCTGCCCAGTCTGTTCCCTGTGTTCTCAGGTACCTTTACCCAGCCAAGGAGGAGCTAGGAGGAAGGGGTGTCTGGTACAAGACGGGCACCTTTGTGCCTGAGAGGATGTCTCTCACTTAAGCTTCTTACTGGGGCGAAGGGCTTCCTGGGGGCCTCCTAGGGAGCTGGAGGCTCCCGTTCTTCAGACAGGGAAGGAGGGAGATGAGTTGCACAAGCCCACAGTTGTAGGCAGACACTGATGGCAGAGGACAGAGGGAGAGGATGCTGTATCAGCAGACTAAGTGAAAAGAGCATGGTGCGTAAGAGTGACACAGGTGAGAACACACCTATACAAAACACAAAGGCATCTTCACGCACTTTTTTTGCACACATACACATATACAACTTGGAAGAGTGTTTCCAATGTCCAATCTGAACTCTGTGCTCTCTATCTTTCCAGAATATTTACTTATATACTGATTTATTTCAATTGCATTACCACCTCATTCCTCCTCTGAAAACAAAAACTTTAAGTCAGCTGAGACCCCTCTGTTGAGGCGACTAATCATAAAGTCTGTGTTATTGTCCACAAATTTTATTTTTAATTCTATGGGCAGAAGAGAATGTTGTAAGGGCGGGGGAGGGGGTGAGGAGGGAAAGGGTTGCCTTATTAGGATGATGAAGGAGGAAGAGAATATTTCCGTGAAAGCTACATGGAACGGGAAAATATGTACAAATTTTATACGGAGATGCTTCTGAGCCCCTCCCTGCCACGGTCCCCTTGACCTCTCCTCACCACTCCCAGCCACAGCCGCCTCCCTCTTCTCCTCCCTGCCTGCCCAGGCCTCTCCCTTTCCCCTCCTTGCCTCCCTTCTTCCCTCCCTCCTTCCTTCCCTCCCTCCCTCCCTCCCTCAAAGCCCCCATGCCTCCCCAGGGCCCCCTCCTCAGATGCAATCCCCCTGCTGTAATTTCTGGGGGAATTGCTTCATCTCGGGTGCAGATATATTTGTGTCAAGGTGCAGCTGCACAGATAGCCTTCCTCTATGCATAGTAAGAGGGTTTCAGAGAGAGAGGTTGTGCCCAGAGCAAGGCCTTATCAGAGCAAGCTGCCTGCCATTTATCTGATTCCCCATCAAATAGGAAAACGGGCCTCAGGCTGCTGGTTCCACTTTCCTTGGGAAAGCCATGGGGGGAATAATAATTTACTCCAATCTTTTTGTTTCCAGCTCTCACCTTCAGCCTGACACAGCCCAGGGTCTCTCTACCATCCCCTACACCCAGCGACACCATCCCGGGATAGAAGGTAGGGCCCCAGCCCCCAGCAGCCCACCCCAGGACACCCACCAAAATGCCCTTGCTGGTTGAGTGGACCTTCATAATGGATTGGCACAAGCTGGAGAAGATACCCTTTGGCATCAGGGAGTGTAGACATGGGGGGAGGGGAGGCAGGGACACAGCAGGGACAGGGAGGCTTGGCCTGGCTGTAGGGGACCTGGCTCCCTTCCCAGCCCCCACACATATGCAGATCTCCCACCAACACTCAGTGTGTGTGTGTGTGTGTGTGTGTACACATACATTTGTCAGACATGACCCTATAAGCATCCCTGTAGGAGGACCGATCGGTACCGTTATCTGTGTGTCTGTCCATCTGTCTGTCTATGTCGGGGGTGGAGATGAATGGAGCACTGGGGGCGGTTTCTGTTCTATGTCACAGACTCTGACCTCCCATCTCAGTTCACAATCCAAACAGCCAAGAACAAGCCCAAGACAGGATGACAGGAACTGTCTGAAAGGGAGAGAGCAGTGGGTGAGGGAGGGGTCCGCGCCAGGCCTGGAGGCGGTCATCTTGCCTCGCCCTCCCTGACGGAGCTGCTCCAGGGAGCAGCAGGCAGCCCATCTGGTGTGGGAGCTGTGGTGAGGTGGGCGGCAGGGAGGGGGCCGCTCCCCACAGGCCAGTCATAAATCACAGTTATGTGACCAGGGGGCAAGGGGTGGGCAGGGGCCAGGGGGCAGCCACAGCAGCACACACGGGACAGGGCGGAGAGGCCAGGGTCAGGTGCGGCTGTAAATTGTCACCTAAATGCTTACAAGCAAAAGCTAATCAGAGTGCAGTGACAGGACACACCCAGTCCCACCCAGCCCCAGTGGGCAAACTCATGTTTGTGCAAGCACATACACACTCACAGATACAAAAACACGCCTGGACATGTTCTGTACTCAGACTGTGCATGCAAAAGTGTCGCACCCATACGTGGACATACAAAGACACATGTGCACAACACTGCTGCCATGTGTGTGTGTACACACACACACACACAGAAGTAGCTCTGCACCCACTCAGGTTTATTTAGACCCAGGGCCATAAAGATCTAATCCACATACACACACACAAATTGGGCATGCAAAATTGTGGGCAGACTGTACAGTATCTAGAGCAAGAACAGTTTGGGGACAACCTCCCTTCAGGAAAGACATGGCAGTGGAGAGAAGGAGATGGGGACTTAGTTGGGCTGTGCCACCCCAGCCCAGGAACCCCAGTGCCTGGGTTCTGCTCCTAACCTCTCTCCGGCTGGGCCTGTGTCCATTCAGCAACTCCCCTTCAGAAGTTAACCACTCTTCGGTCCAGAGCACACACTGTTGTTTGATTTCCCCTGAACCCATGTTGGAGTGAGACTCATTCATTCATTCATTCATTCATTCGCCAGCGTTTATTGAGCACCTGCTCTGCATCAGGCAAAGCCTACTGCAAGGCTCTGGCAATGAGATTTCCACCTTCCAACTTTAAACCTAGCAGAGAAGAGAGAGAAATGAGCAAACAATGACAGTCCTCAGGTATTCTGGTCCATGGAGACACAAAGGAGAAGCAGCCAATCTGGTATATAGAAGGAAATAAGGAAAGCTTCCTGGAGGAAGCTCCGTCCCAGCTGATGACAAGCAGGAGCCAGACAGGTGAAGTGGAGCAGAAGGGAGGACGTGCTCAGCCTGATCAGAGAATGTCAGTGGCAGTGGGTAAACACTGCAGGGACATGTGGTGGTGCACCCCACAAGGCACCTACTTTGGAGTCTTGATGCTGCAGTGAGACCCACTGCACTTCCTCACCTGGACCCCAGAAGGAACGCCAGCTCATTTCCCAGGGATTCCCTGGTTACCCTCGCATCCGTCCAGGGAGAGACCTGAGAGCCTGGCCCAGTCTTCCCAGAGTTCCCACAGTCAACTTGTACATGGGGTGAGAACAAGGGCCTCCGAGTGGGACTACTAGGCCTGAAAACAAGAACACGGAGCCCTCCCAGTACCCTATTCACTCAGGCCTCCTGGTCTTACTCTGATTCATGCTCTGCTGGGAAAGCCTTGAAAACCTACTCAGTGTTGCTCTGTGAGTTCAATAGACTGGGGTGTAGAGGGTTTGAAAAGCAGGGCTCTGGGTCCCCCAGCCTTAATCCAACTATTTATCTCTGCTTGCCCTATTGGATTTCCAAACAGGGCCTCACTTAAGCAAAGGACTTCATGTGTGAAAACCATTGATCCATAGCATAGGATCCAAAGTCAGCTTGGCATTCAGAACCCTTCCCAACCTTCTATGATGCAGCCTAATGGTCTCTCCAAAGCCCTCCACACCACTCCACTCACCTCATCCCCACCACCCCTTCAATGTACACCGGGTCCATTCTCTCTCCTGCCCCACCTCAATGGGACCCTCCTCTCAAGCCGAATTCTAACTCATCATGTTTATTTTTAAACATTCCTTGACTGCCTGCAACATAGAAATAGACACGTTATCTTGTTAAATGTCCTTTGTAAAACTCTGGGGGGGGGTAGCCTCATTTTATAGGTGAGGAAACTGACATTCAAAGAGCTTAAATACACAGCTCAAGGTCACTGTCACCTTGGGAAAGCTGAGGGAATGGTCATTCTAGGTCCAACCTGAGCCTCCAGGCACAGTACCCATCCCACCCCAGAAAGACAGTGGAGCAGGGGCCTTCCTTCCTCATCCTTGCGCCAAGGCAAGAGCAAAGGGGTTTCTGTTGGTTAGTGGCCAGAGGAGAGGAAGAAGTAGAAGAGGACCCAGGCATCCTCAGAAGCAGAAGGCAGGGGCAGAGAGCTCTGGTTGAAGACGGGAGAGCCCCAGGACAGTCACTGGGGGAAGGGAGTGCTTCTCAGCCATGCCTGGCCACGGTGGCCATTTACATCATCAGGTGTCTTGTCTCCTACTTCGATGGAGCAGATCCCTGCGGTCAGGCATTGGTGCCTTAAGGAGGCAGACAGGAGAGAAGAGAGCAGAAGTTCTGGGCTCTTGGTCATGCTTCTGAACTTCTTGGAGCCTTGGTTTTTTTCAACTCCTAAATGGGGATAATAATGGTATCATCCAGGATTATTGAGAGACTTAAACATGACTGAACTGGGAACCTGCATATGGTAGACCCCCCGCAAAAGCCAGCAGCTTCCTGCTGCCCTGAAAGTGTGGGGGTGGGCCACATGTTTCTTAATTGATGGAAATGGTTGGAGCGGGGGCATCAATCACATCCTGAGTTGCTTGGACTGCAAAGGGCCTCTGTTCTGGGCTGGCTTGCAGGTAACATGGTGGGGTGGTGGAAGGGGTACAGTAGCTCATTTTTCCTCTCTTCCTCCCCACTGGCTGTCTTGTCTTGTTCCCAAGAAAGGACCAGTCCCTTCAGAGTTTAAGTAGATAAAAAAAAGATCAAGAACATTGAGGCCGCCCTTTTCTAGTAAGTTTGGCTGGTTAAATGTTTGTCTCCCTATGTTGGGCTATTCCTCTATCCCCCTCCTCAGCCATACAAAGGCTTCTGATCCTCTTCACGGATCACCAGGAGTGGGACCAGTACTCCCCGTCACCAACACAGACAAGGGCCGGATACAGATTGGCAGGCAAAGGGGGGAGCAGTTGATATGAATGAGGAGGAAGGCCCTCCCTGGCCTGGGGCCCCCATGGATCAGTTTCTTTACCAAGGAAGCCAGTGTGGCCAGTGGTCAGTGGGCATCCCGGTGGGGGTCATGGCCTCCATCAACCTCCTCACACCCTCAAAGCCCTGCAGAGCTGAGGGCCCCCTCACGAGCAATGTAGAGAGGGGCAGGAAAGCAAAGAGAGGAGAGAGCAGGGAGGCAGCCGCTCAGCCTCAGGGCCAGCCAGCTTCACACCCCCCATCTGAGTGAGTTTTCTTGGTGCTGAGAAAATGGTCAGCAGCTTGTCACAGTCCACTGACTCCAAACAGCCCTCTGGAAATGTTGTTGAATTTAAATCCAAACACAGAGATACCCACATACATGCCTATCACTCCTCCTGCCCCTTCCTTAAACACGAACATAGTTGTTGCATGGTTACATACACACCGCATGATGCAGTTCAGTCCAAAAGCATCTATTGAATACCTATGTGTGCTAGGCGCCGCAACTATAAACAGCTTCATGCTCTAAAGTAGTGGTCCCCAACCTTTTTTGGGCCACGGACTGGTTTAATGTCAGAAAATATTTTCACGGACCGGCCTTTAGAGTAGGACAGATAAATGTATCATGTGACTGAGACAAGCGTCAAGAGTGTTAGACAGATGTAACAGAGGGAATCTGGTCACTTTTAAAAAATAAAACATCGTTCAGAGTTAAATATAAATAAAACAGAAATAATTAAGTTATTTATTCTTTCTCTGCGGACTGATACCAAATGGACCATGGACCGGTTCTGGTCCGCAGCCTGGGGGTTGGGGACCACTGCTCTAAAGGAACATCTTAAGAGGAGAGACAATTGTGGAAAGAGGCCATTACAGGGCAGGAGAACAGGTGTACTTACAGGAGTATAAGCCATGTACGGAGGAAAGAGCAATCAACTCTAGGGTCAGGGAGGGCGCTTCCCAGAGGAGGTGTTATTTCAGCAGGGTTTGAAAGGATGCATAGGAGTTTTCCAAGTAGACTGAATAGCAAAGGGATCATTATCATTGCCTGCCTCCTGCTGACATCTCTGGCCACACATTGCACAACTTCCACTCCCTTTTGCTGACTCTGCATTTTAATTATTAGTTTCTTTCATTCCCATACTCTGCTGTTCCGCTTGCCTAAAATGTTCTTCCTCTTGCTTCCTTGACTATTCTCTATTCAACCTTCAAGGCTTGCCTTAAAGAACTATCCCTTCCTTAGAGCTACAGCACCCTTCTGGATGTTGCCATGGTATCCTATGTCTCCCTTTTCCTAACTCTCAACACACTTGTGTTGACTTGCTTGCTCCATGAGGGCAAGGACTGTGTGTTACCTACAGCATCCAGGACAATGCCTGACACATATCAGGAGCTCACTGAATGGGTTGGTGAATGGATAAACCCATTTTATGGGTGGGTGGGTGGATGGATGGATGGATGGATGGATGGATGGATGGATGGATGGATGGATGGTTTGTTTCAGGAGTTACAAGTAAATGAGGATGTAAAACTGCAGAGGTGTGTAGAGTACAAGGAGGTGGGATGATGATGGGAGAATTGTGGGAGCTGAAAGTGAAGAGGCTGGCAGTCTGGGAGTGTGGAAGGCCCCGTGACCCACACCTAGCACACATGTCATATTAAGTGAATTCTAGAACATTAGCAGTACAGGCCCTGTTAAACTTCATTTGTAAAGTGAAGAAGCTGAGGTTCAGAGAAGCAGGGCTTGCTCCAGATCACCCACAGGGTGAATCAATGGATTAAACCCCTAGGCTTGACCCCCTGGTCCCGGGTGTACTCTGTCTCCGGGAGAGATGAGGGGGTGATGAAATCACACTCACTTTCCTAGGTTGGGCCCGACTCTCTGGGTACACTGACTGCTAAAGGACGTGTACTGAGTCCATACACAACACCTGTACCCATCAGAGCAAGTGCCTGAAACCCAACTTAATCCAGTTCATCCAAAAGGGCAGTTTATTGACCTGTGTGAGCAGGAAGGGTAGGGGGGGTGGCCTTGAGGAGCAGAACTGCCAGATCTCTCCCCTCTCCTTCTCTCTATCTGCTGGCCACACTCTCACTTCCTCCTGACGGGCTTCTCCTTGAGTCAGGGGAGATGAGTAGAAAGGGATGGGGCATGGCTCCTGTTGCTGGAAAGGGAGGAGGGGAGAAACTTGCCCCTCTCAGCGTCAGTGTATAAAATCCCAGCTACATGTTCTGCTGGTTCTAGCTCTGGGCTGATTCTAGTGGTCAGAAGGATAGACACCATGATTGAGTAAATCTGAACACTGGAGGTCAGGAGAGGACATGGACAGGGACTGGTGGGACATCATCAAGTGACATGGAAAGGAGAGGACAGTACTCCAAAGGCAAGGGTGCTGTTACCAGCAGAACAGGGGAAGGATATTGAGCAATTAAGATGGCAGATGGCCACAGCAATACAATCATAGTACTGGATAACCAGAGCATTAAAAAGAGTATGTAGAAATAACAACAATAATAATAGCTTTTAGATTATGCCATGCAAGTACTCTGCATACATCATCTCATTTAAACCTAGAGTGAGGAGACCCAGGATGGTAGTCCCAGTTCTTCCATTTACCAGACCCAGGGCCTGTTACTGAATTCTTCTGAACCTTTCCCCCCATCTCCGAAATGGGAAAAAGATAGCCCATCTTCCAGGAACCGTTGGGTTCTCTGAAAACTGTGAACCATGTGTACAATGTGAGGGGTAAGAGAAACCCAAAGTAATGATTATGCACTCATTCCAGGTGGAGACAAGGACAAAGGAGATGCTCTCAGAGAACCAGAAAGCGTTCAGGCTCAAGATGCAGCAGCCTGGCTTCAGATCTGACTCAGCAGAAGGAATGGGTCCGCCCAGGGCACAGGAAGCCCTGCTCTAGGAGCCCTCCTTGGCCTGGCCACTCTCTACCTGGGTGAAAGGGATGAACAGAAGAATTAATGGATTACAGGGCCAGGCAGGAGGAAGAGAGGATTTTTCATTTTAAAATGTTCTGAAATAACTCATATTTGTTTTGCAGAGCAGCATTGTGCGCTGTCAGCTCTGTAATAACTTCTAGGCCTTTATTTATTGTTTTGCCTTAATGATTTCATGTTGCTCTGGTGTGAAGAATTCACAGTGTCTTGTAACACATAATGGCAGAGTAGGCCCAGGCTGTGGCAGGCGCCAGCAGGGAGGCGGTCATGCTTCCCTGCAGACCCTGCCCAGCCCCCTGGAGATGGCATAGTCTAGAGCAGGAGGAAGCGGTGGGCAAGCTCTGTGCAAGGTGCTTTATCTGTGAAGGCCAACTCTCACAACACCCTACAAAGCTGGTACTATTATCCCATTTTACAGAAGTGAAAACTGAGCCTTGCAGAGATTACAAGATCTGCCACTTACGTTGGGTGACCAAGCTAGGATTTAAACACAGGTGTGTTATATTCTAGTCTTCTGCATACTGATAGGTCTTTAACTTTAGTATGTGTTGGAATCACCTGGGGAGAAATCTTTAAAATATGTATTCCTAGGGCCCAATTCTGAAGATTGGGGTTTAGTAGGTCTAGGATAGTGCCTGATGCTCTCTGTGTTTAACAAGCTGCTCAGATGAATCACAGCCACATTTGGGGACTCAACTGGTGGCTGAAACCATACTAGTCACACACTTGGACCCTATTTCTCAAGAGTTGTGGTCCCACAATCGGCCTCCTCCCCATGGCCCATCTCTCTCAAAATGTCCCATCAGCTACTCCTGTTCCCCTGTCATTCTCCAACCTGTCTGTATCCCTGAGAGCTCAGACTTTCCACCACACCTCTAGCCCCTTCAGTGAAGCCGGGAGAGAAAGGGGTGGAGAAAGAGGAGAGGCTTTCTTGGTTGCCATGGTGATTCTCCACCTCCCAGTCTGTGGGGGGAGGCAGTTTTATTTATAAGCCTCCAGCCAAGGCCTGGAGGGAAGCAAGCTGTCCTGAGCAGGGAGGAGGCTGAGGGGTGAGAAGAGGACTCTAGTCACTGGGGAGAGGGGAGGAGGTGAAGGAGAGTAGGGGACAGGGTAGGAGACCATGTGCCCAGGGCAGCCGGAGCAGAGAGCCAGCCCCTCCAGATGCTGGGGCTGCCAGCCTTCGTCCAAGGGGTGGGGAGAAAGTGTGCAGGAGCTGAGGCTGACAGGGCCTGATGCTCCTTGAGCCCAGAACTGGCAGGAGACCCTGGGCTGGTGGTGGCAGAGATGCAGGGATAGAAGAGACAGCCAGAGGCTGATACAGGATGGAGTCAGAGCCTCGGGGCTGGGAAAGACCAGGGCTCTGAAAGCAAAGAGGAGGTATGGAAAAACAAAACACAGCAACAGAACCCCAGACTGCAGCCCGCTCCCACCCCTAGCCGGGCCGGTGCTGGCACAGCCTGGGATCCCAGCATGCTGGGCTGGGCTGGGCTGGGCTGGCAAGCCGGATGGCACAGGCTGTGGCAGAGGCAGATGGAGCGAGGAGGGGGCCTGACCCCCAGCCCACCAGGGAACAGCTGCCATTGTCTGTTCTTTGGAGGCCTCCCACTGCCCCCACCCCCAACCTCCTGCCTCTGGGAGCATAGCTGGGGAAAGGGGGGGGGGGCAACATTTCAGAGCCAGTGTCTCCACCTCCTCCTGCTCCCTTTGGCTTTCTTTCCCTGCCAATGGCAGGCACTGCCTGATCCCAGCCTGGCCCTGGCAAAGGCCAAGATGTTGGGGGTGGGGGCATGAAGTGAGAGAGAGAGAGAGAAAGAGAGAGAGAGAGAGAGAGAGAGAGAGAGAGAGAGAGAAGAGAGAAGGAAAGAAGACAGGACGTGACATCCCAGAGAGGAGTAAAGGAAGATGAGAAAAAGGGCCTGACAGGAGCTACTCCCCCCACCACTGTTTTCTCAGCGAGCATTTCCTTTGGACCAGGCCCCGTTAAACACTTTACATGTTTATATGTAAATATTAACTTATTTCATCGTCACAACTGTCCTAATCAGCAGGTACCGTTATTCTGATCCTGATTTTACAGATGAGAAACCAAGGCAGGGAGAGGTTGAGTGATCTGCCCAAGGTCACAAGTTAGGAATTGACAGAAGAGGCCTTCAAACCCAAGAGAGGTTCAAAGTTCATGCTTTTTTTTTTTTTGTATTTTTCTGAAGCTGGAAACGGGGAGAGACAGACAGACTCCCGCATGCGCCCGACTGGGATCCACCGGGCACACCCACCAGGGGCGACACTCTGCCCCTCCGGGGCGTCGCTCCGTAGCAACCAGAGCCACTCTAGCGCCTGGGGCAGAGGCCAAGGAGCCATCCCCAGCACCCAGGCCAACTTTGCTCCAATGAAGCCTTGGCTGCGGGAGGGGAAGAGAGAGACAGAGAGGAAGGAGAGGGGGAGGGGTGGAGAAGCAGATGGGCGCTTCTCCTGTGTGCCCTGGCCGGGAATCGAACCCAGGACCTCTGCACGCCAGGCCGACGCTCTACCACTGAGCCAACCGACCAGGGCAAGTTCATGCTCTTAACCCGCATACTGTAGAGTATGCCTCTCCCCCCCTCCCCCCACAGGTTTAGTCTATAAATTTCTTCTTCCTCTTTTGCCCATCTTTTCTCAGCATGTCTCTAGATAGCCTTTATTCCTTCAGGTAGCACGTTCCAGGCTACCCAGGTCACCAGGCCAGCACTATTGCCTGAATGGCCATATGACATGCATGACCACTGGGGAGCCCACATGCATGTGACTGTATTTGCACACCTCTACATGATAAGCACACATATCCATATGCCTATGTATATGTACACAGGTTAGTTCACACGTGTATCCACCATATACACCACACCCTGGCTTCTCACCAACAGAGCATTAACTGTGGCAAGATAATTCCAAACAATTATGAAGCCAAAGAAATCTGTTTAGTTTTGCAATAAAGTACTGCTTGGGATATGGGTTTTTTGGCAATACATTTAACTTTCTAGGTTTAGCTTGGGCTGATGTGGTATCCTGCATATCTGCAGCTTGGCAACCCCAGATTCCAGGGTAATCAGCCCCTGAGAACCTGGCAAATGCCAGGCCCTCAAGGCAGCTACCCAAACATTGGCTCTAGTTCTCACAGCCACACACAAGGCAAGTCTTGCTGGCCCCATTTTATAGGTGAGGACCCTGAGACTCAGCAAGTGGTGCAGTTACACAGGGAGAGTGAGGGTTCGAACCCCAGGCCAGCCCGAGGGTCTGTAAAGCTTGAGTGCCCACAGGTGAGTTGGTGAGCCAGACATGTGACTTCCCAGGCGTGCCTCATCCGTCTGGAATGTGGCTGCCTCACCGTCTGGTCATGTCTGGGCCCCTCTTCTGCAGCCAGGCTGGTGGGCGTGGATGGGCTGCAGTGGTTCATGCTGAGTCATGCTACAGAAGGCCCCACACAGGCCGTGTGCAAGTAGGTATACAAAAGCCTCTTCCCCTGTGACGATGAAGATGATAATGATGGCTCAGACGACACAGAGACCAGACAGACTTATCGCCTACCACTGAGGCTTAGACATATCCATTCCTTCGAAATACCTACTGGCATTTTACTGCACTCTGAGGACAATACAAACAGGAATCAAACTTGAACTCTGCCTTCCTTCAGACAGCTTCTGAGAACAGTTTTCAGTTGTGGGAAAAAGCTTTAATATAAGGTTAAACGAAAACTAAATGCTATAAGAGGGTTGCAGATAAAAAGTGAGAGATCACTTCCAGCTTGAGACATGAAAGAAGCCTTCCCGGGAAAGGGGTGTGTGATGGTTCTTGAAGAGTGGGGAAGACTTCATGTAACAATGGAGAAGGGGATCTTGATTTCCCAAGGAGCACCGTCCAAGGTGCAGGTAGGATAATGGCAGGTAGGCACGGAGAGCACAGGTAACTCCATTTTTCTGGGGGCAAAGACTATGTGAAGGGAATGGTGGGGTGTGGGCTGGGGTCAGATGAGAAGGTCCCGAGGCCCAGGACAAGGAAATTGGAACTTATAGACAATAAGGAAGCACCAAAGACTGTTGTGCAGGGCAGGGCCTCGGGAGCTGTGTTTCATTTAGGAAGACTAATCCACAGTTGTGAAGAAAGTAAATTGGAAATGTCCATGCACGCACACATACACACATGTACACTCTCAGGGAAGTATAATACATGTGTGCACAAATGCACAGGCCCAAAAGAATAAGGTTAATTCCTGAGCCCAGCTCTTTTTAAATTTTGAATTGTATTTGATTGTTGAAACAGGTAATACATTCATATGACCTAAAATTCAAGAGGAATCTATCTAAAAGAATACACTGAAAAATAAAGCCACCCCCCTCACTCCTTCCTCCAGGCCCTCAGTTCCTCTACCTAAACGTAAGCACAGTGGCCCTGTTGGGAGCTTCCTTCCAGAGATGTTCTATGCACAGACAAGCACATGTCCATCTGCATTTTTATTATACATGTTTCCCTACACCTTGCTTTTTTCAGTTAATAATATCTCTTAGAGCTCCTTACACATCAGTACATGGAGAGCTGCCTTGATATTTTTAATAGCAGTATACTATTTCATTATAGTTGGACACTTACATTATTTCTGGTCTTTGGCTCTTACCAAAAATTTTGCGATGAATAACCTTGACCAAGTGTCATTTTACATATTCACCCATCCATCCACTCATTCATTCATTCATTCAGCAGACATTTATGGAGCACCTTCTAGGTGCTGGATAGCAATCCAGGTGCCCTTGCCCTCACTGAGTGTGCCTTCTCGTGTGTCTGAGTAGATCTGTAGGATACATTCCTAGAGATAGAATTATTCAATCAGTGTGTCTGTGCATTTTTAAATTTTATTACATAAAGTCACATTTTTTCCCAGAGAGGTTGTACCTACTTACCCTTGCAATGTAGGAGAGTGTCTGTTTCCTTACCCCAACAAGACGTCACCAAATGTTTTGAACTTTGCCAATGTGACAAATGAAAAATAACGTTTTTAAATTGCATTTTTCTGATGATGAATGGGGTTAAACATTTCATATATTTAAGAACACTAGCCTGACCAGGCAGTGGCGCAGTGGTAGAGCATCGACTGGGATGCGGAGGACCCAGGTTTGAAACCCCAAGGTCACCGGCTTGAGTGCAGGCTCATCCAACTTGAGAGCATCCTCACCAGTTTGAGTGCAGGGTCGCTGGCTTGAGATAGGATCATAGACATGACACCATGGTCGCTGGCTTGTGCCCAAAGGTCGCTGACTTGAATCCCAAAGTCGCTGGCTTGAGCCCAAAGTTGCTGGCTTGAGCAAGAGGTCACTCGCTCTGCTATAGCCCCCTCCCTCCATCAAGGCACATATGAGAAAGCAATCAATGAACAACTAAGGTGCCACAACGAAGAATTGATGCTTCTCATCTCTCTCCCTTCCTGTCTGTCTGTCCCTATCTGTCCCTCTCTCTGTCTCTCTCTCTCTGTTTCTGACACACACACACACACACACACACACACACACTCACACTATTCAGGTCCTTTTCTGTCAATTATCTGCTATCCTTTGCTCATATTTCTGTTAGGTTGTGGATCCTTTTATGTTAGTTTGTGTATTCACTTTATTAAAAAATCAGCCCTTTGCCTGTCGTATGAGTTACAGATAATTTTTCCCTAGCTTGTCATTTGTATTTGAACTTTGTTTATGGTTTTTAGTAGACTTTTTAAAATATAAAATAAAATTTAAGAAGAATTCTGGCCCTGGCCGGTTGGCTCAGCGGTAGAGCGTCGGCCTAGCGTGCGGAGGACCCGGGTTCGATTCCCGGCCAGGGCAGACAGGAGAAGCGCCCATTTGCTTCTCCACCCCTCCGCCGCACTTTCCTCTCTGTCTCTCTCTTCCCCTCCCGCAGCCAAGGCTCCATTGGAGCAAAGATGGCCCGGGCGCTGGGGATGGCTCTGTGGCCTCTGCCCCAGGCGCTATAGTGGCTCTGGTCGCAATATGGCGACACCCAGGATGGGCAGAGCATCGCCCCCTGGTGGGCAGAGCGTCGCCCCATGGTGGGCGTGCCGGGTGGATCCCGGTCGGTCGGGCGCATGCGGGAGTCTGTCTGACTGTCTCTCCCCGTTTCCAGCTTCAGAAAAATGGAAAAAAAAAAAAAAAAAAAAAAAAAAAAAAAAAAAAAAAAAGAAGAATTCTGTTCATTCCTAGCTTTGCCTCCCATAGTGAAATGCTTGCTAGGGTCGAGATACAGGTCACAAGAACGCAATCTTGGGTTCCAACCTGGGTTCATACTGGAAGCACAGGTTCTAGGCAGAGGAAGGTGATAGTCCTATCCTGTTCAGATATCTCATCTCTAGAGGTCAAGGGAAGCACGCTTAAAACCACGCTCAAAACCAAGAAGGTGAATAGGCTTGACATCAAGACGCATAAGGGATGTGATGGGACTGTGTCTTTGAGCCTGGAGCAGATCGTTGTCTCTGAAAATTGTCTTGGGCAATAGGATTGGCAACATGATATAAACCCAGGGCCTGGATTGAAAGCTCTGGGGAGCCGTTAGCTAATCGAGCTCTTTTTAAGGCACAGATGTCTGAAAATAGAATAGCCTGTTTTGTGTGGAAGTGAGCTTCTTGTCATTATAAATGTACAAACCAGAACTGCATAACCACTTACTTGAGAAGCCAGAGGTTAGACCAGATGCCTTTCAAAACTTTTCCAATCCTGGGCCCTGGCTGGCTAGCTCAGAGTAGAGCATCAGCCCGGTGTGTGGAAGTCCCAGGTTCAATTCCTGGTTGGGGCACATAGGAGAAGCACCCATCTGCTTCTCCACCCTTCCCCCTCTCCTTTTTCTCTATCTCTCTCTTCCCCTCCTGCAGCCAAGGCTCCATTGGAGCAAAGTTGGCCCAGGCACTGAGGATGGCTCCAAGGCCTCTGCCTCAGGCGCTAGAATGGCTCCGGTTGAAAGGGAGCAATGCCTCAGATGGGCAGAGCATCACCCCCTGGTGGACATGCCAAGTGCATCCCAGTTGGGCACATGAGGGAGTCTGACTCTCTGCCTCGCCACTTCTCACTTCAGAAAAATACAAAACAAAAAAACCCCACAACTTTTCCAATCCTGAGAGTCCATAATTCTAGAAGATCACAAGGAATCTTAAAATTCCTCATTTTATAGATGAAAAGGGGGAGCAAAAACTAACATGCATTGAGCACATACTTTGTCCCAGGCACATTGACACATATGACCTAATTTAAAAGGATAGGACCAGAGAGGTTAAGTGATTCACTTAAGGTTGAACAGCAACCTAGTGGCAAAGCTGAAATTGGAACCCAGGTCCCCAGAATCCAAATCCAAATCTTGCTCCACTGAACCATCTGTTCCTGTTCATATGTTTAAACATGTATTTACGGCATGCTTATTGCATACCTACTCTGAATGGACACTGATGTGGCCAGTGAAAGTATATGATATGCAGATTATTTGAAAAGTCTCAGGGTCTTTGGTCTGCAGAAGGTCACTGCCCTAGTAGTCAAGTACAGGCACCATCTCTGTATTGCCTGGCTCAGTGTGAATGGTGCCCTCTGGAGTTGTGGTAGCCCTAGGTAGACTATAATGAAATATGAGGGAATTTGTTAAGTGCTGTAATAAAAATGTGTACAAGTGCTACAGGAACACAGAAGGCATGATTAATTCTACCAGGGAAGGGGATCCAGAAAAGGAGAGGTGACATCCAAGCAGAGCCTTGAAGGACATGGAGAAGAACAAAGAGCAGAAGGGAATGATTTCTCTATTCATTTCACATACCTTTATTGAGCAGCTCCATGGTGCCAGGAAGAGATGAAAAATTCACAGTCCAGGGCTGGGGGCAGACAAGTCACCAATAAATTGCCATAGAGTGTAAGTATAATAGAGGAAACCTGCTCATGGCACAAAGGTGAAGCAACTCCTGGAATAAAGTTGTGGGGGAAGGCTCTTGGAGAAGTGAAGAATGAGATTTGGGAAAAGGAAATAGAAAAAATTTCTGGCTGATAGTAAGAGAGTTGGGAGAGAGGGAAAGGTATTTCAAAGAAAGGAATGGCGTGTGCAGTTTCTCTGTCTTGAAAGCTCATCCTGTCCTCAGATACCCACAGCATATCCGAAAGGCCCCACTGTAGAATGCTGGGGTGGTGGGCAGCCAGGCAGGAGGTAGAACTGACACGCAGCCTTTAGGCAGAACCTACCAGGCTTCCTGATGAATGGGGAAGGAGCGTTGGTGTGCACTAGGATTTAGCAGACTTAGCAACCTTCCTTCAAAGCTGTGCCCCTGATTGAGAACTGGAAGAGAAAAGTGTGGGCCATAAATCCCCAGCTCCTCCTGCTGTGCCCAGTGCTACAGAACCGGAGAATCTCCATGGCTCTCCAGTCCCACCGCTGCGACCCTGGCTAATCCAGCCTCCTGGCCCATCTGACACACACTTCCACTTAACATTTTGTTAGCGACTCTATAAACGAGCTCTCTCTGACCTTCAATCCCTGGCTAATTGCTGGTTTCATGTACAAGACTAGCTTAATTTTACGTGATAATTACCTGAGAGTGGCAATACATATGGCATTGCATGCTCGAAATGTCAGGCCTGGAAAACTACCAAGTGGCTATAGTCGGGGGCAAAAGGAGGAGGCAGCTGGGTGGCGGGGGCCTTAGAGAGGCAGCCAGGGGATGAGGCCACAAAGGGAGAGAACGTGTCCAGAGAAGACAGAGCTCTGGAGAACCAAGGCCCCGGTCTGTGGCAGGGCCCAGAACCCTCCACTGGGTCCAGAACATCCAGGGCACAGATGAAAAGAGCAGCCCGCACATTTCAGTCACACAAGCACGCACATCGTGGAGAAACACGGACCAGTCAGAGGCACAGCTCATACACTTTCTGTCACTCAACAAATGCTCACGGAGCACCTACTATATACCAGAGACTGTGTGGGCACTTCCACTGGTTTCAAAGCTTCTGCTCCTGAAGTGGAGTCCCCAAGGCAGGGAGCTCCTGCCCTGCCCAGGCTTCAACAGCATGGCTGAGTGGACCTTGATTCCCAGCTCCCTCCCCACATGGAAATCTGAGGTCTGAGGGAGAGCTTCTGGTGAAGTTCACAGCAGTTTAACTCAGGGAAGTTGGAAACATGTGGAGGGTATATATGAGTTGTCATAATTATTTGAGGAGATGCTATTGGTATTGAATAGGCAAGGCCCCCAGGAATTCTAAAAGACTTACAATACCCAGCACAGTCCCATTGCATAGAGAATTGCCCACCCAACACCCAGTTGAGAACCCTCAGAGTTAAGCCAGGGCCACGGCCATGAAGAAGCCAAGTGGCCCCTGCCCTCTTGGAGTTGACAAGAAGGATGACAATGACAAGGGTTTCCAATGCATGAGATGCCAGTAATGAAAGAGGATGCAGGACATTTAGCAGGTGAACTAACAAAGTCCAGGGTTCAGAGAGGACCTCCCTTAAAAAAATGTCATTTGTTCCCCCAGCATCTCCAGTTCATGCCTAGAACAGTGCTTGGCACAAAGATGGACAAATATCACACGGTATCTGTGTGTGCCTACACCACATACCACACACCTGAGTGCACAAATGCTCTACAGAGGGATGGCCTGGGTTCACATTTTTCTTATTATTCCAGGGTACAAAGCAAGGCACCTGGGGTCCAGGGCTCTAGGGTGGTGGCAGAGGAGTATAGACCAAGAAGAAGGCCTGACCAGGCGGTGGCGCAGTGGATAGAGCATCGGACTGGGATGCAGAGGACCCAGGTTCGAGACCCCGAGGTTGCCAGCTTGAGTGCGGGCTCATCTGGTTTGAGCAAAAGCTCACCAGCTTGGACCCAAGGTTGCTGGCTCGAGCAAGGGGTTACTTGGTCTGCTGAAGGCCCGTGATCAAGGCACATATGAGAAAGCAATCAATGAACAACTAAGGTCTCGCAATGAAAAACTGATGATGCTTCTCATCTCTCTCCATTTCTGTCTGTCTGTCCCTGTTTATCCCTCTCTCTGACTCTCTCTCTCTGTCCCTGTAAAAAAAAAAAAAGAAGAAGAAGAAGAAGAAGAAAGGATGTCCCTGGTCAGGAGTGAGGGTCCTTCCATGGGGCACATATGGGCACCCACCACACAGGCCACCGCATAAAGAAGCACAATCCCCAGATTAAGGCGAGTCCCCTTTAGCCGCCTCACCATAGAATTGTGGACTCCTGAGCTGTGTTGGAGTCAATTGCTTGCTTAATGAGATTTCAATTAACAAAAACAAATTAAAATCACTTTGGTAATTAAACTGCTGTGAACTTCACCAGAAGCTCTCCCTCAGACCTCAGATTTCCATGTGGGGAGGGAGCTGGGAATCAAGGTCCACTCAGCCATGCTGTTGAGGCCTGGGCAGGGCAGGAGCTCCCTGCCTTGGGGACTCCACTTCAGGAGCAGAAGCTTCCTGGAGCCATTCTATAGGCACCAAAACTGTGGGTGGGACGGAGGGGACAGAACATAGCAGCTACACTGAAGATCAAATGGTAGCCCTGCCACTTGTCTGTGTGAGCTAAGGCACATTAACTGACCTCTCTGAGCCTCAGTTTTCTCATCTGTATAAGAGGGATAATGATGGTGCCTACATCATTGGGCTGTGGAACGATTAAGTGAATAAATGCATGTAAAACATTTAGAAGAGGGCCTGGTTCCAAAGCCCCCATAATCTACTTTCCCCTGTGAGTCTAAGCCCCTCACAGGGTGATCCCAGCCTTGCAATTTGCATTGGCCTGATCACCAAGCGCCTCCAGGGGTTGCTCCGTGTGAGTTATTCAATAAATAAGAATCTATGACAGAGGTCCCCTTGGAGGTGAGGTTTATACCAGATTCTGTCCCATCTGGGCCCCCATCTCTTTCTCTTAGAGCCAGTAGCTCAGATCTGGGAGCTAGAAAGCTGCTTCTTCTCAGGTGATGTGGAAAATACACTTTTCCTTGGGTTACAGAGTCACCCACCTCTTCCCACCTGGGAGGCCTGGGGAGCTAGTAGTGCAGGTATCACTGGCCCAGTGGTTGAAAGAGAACAGTTCTCAGTGCTGGCAGAAATACGTTTGGTCTTGTGAAATTTTTTTAATTTTTTAAAATTTATTTATTCATTTTAGAGAGGAGAGAGAGAGAGAGAGAGAGAGAGAGAAGGGGGGAGGAGCAGAAAGCATCTACTCCCATATGTGCCTTGACCGGACAAGCCCAGGGTATTGAACCGGAGAGCTCTGCATTCCAGGTCGATGCTTTATCCACTGCACCACCACAGGTCAGGCTTTGTTTTTAAATTTGGTTTTGTGAGTTTTTAATAACAAAATTTAAGTTTCAATTTTTGAATCAGTATTTGCTACCTTCATTCAGAAGGGCTGAAACAGAAATTTAAAATTAAAATTGATTATTCAAAATTCACAAAACTAAATAAGTGTATAATAAATCTAAATAAAGTTTGAAATGATTTTTATGGTTTTTAAAGTCTGTAGCACTTATACTTTGAAGTTATTAAAGCATAAGCTGCACTAACCCTTTTGGGATATTTATGTTATATATAACATATATTTTATTTATATATAGTATAAACACACACACATACACACACACCAAATGCTGTTTTCTCTGTGGTAGTTAAACTTACAGATGGTTTTGTTTTATGTGTTCATTCATTTATTCAACAAATTCTTTTCATCCTACATAGTATTTAACTCAATAGCAGCGTTTTTAGTGCCCATAAAGTGCCACAATGAACAAGCCAGACTTAAACTCTACTTTGAAGGGAATTAGACTTGTTGAAGATAGACATGGGACATGAAACAAAGAAGGGACTATTGCAGAATAGGAAAGGCAGAGCCTCACAAGCCTATTACAGAAAGGGCAATACTGGGGGTGGCAGTGGGGTATCTGTAATAAAACATTTATTTCTTTTGTAAAAGTACTAAAATAAAACAATGTATATATTTTTAAGTGAATCCCAAGGGTCCCATAGCTAGTTAGTAACAGAACTGAACATAGACCTAAAAGCCTTCTGGTTCTTAATGCAAATGATTTTTTTTTAAATCTGACACCAACACCCTGGATAGTTTGAACAGCATTCCAATTCTGAGTAAAAAACATCCCAAGATGTGCAAAGGAGATGTCTAACAGAGGTAGTCCCACAATCTATACACCTGTCAGACCCAGGTGGTATCCCTATTCACACCTCCATGTCAGATAGAGGAGGTGGGCATCTGTACACTTGTGTCAGATGGAGGAAGTGTGTGTGCACGCGCACACACACACACCAAACAGGACTCCGGTGGGTGGCTCACCCTGCATCATCTGCAGAGGTGCAGTACAAACATTGCCTGGTCTCAGCAGCCCCACCCTCCCTGCCAGGCTGATCTCTGCTGCTCTTCCAACGCGCCCTGGGAGCCAGGCCAAGGGGAGAACCTCCCAACATCCAGAACCTCCCAACATCTGTTGCCTCCCATTCCCTGAGGTGTGCTAACCTTGAAGCCCCTCCCCTGCAGACTCTTGTCCTGGGGAGGGAGAAGACAGGGTGCCATCCTCCATGCACCCAGCTCAGTGAGGGCTGCCCACCATGATGCCCCCTCATGAGGAGATCCAGCCAGAAGAGTGATTCTCTCTCTGCCCAGACTTCTTGTACCATCATATTTTGTGCTGACTTCAGGCAACCAAGGGAGGAGGATACAGTTGTACTTTCCAAGTAGCTGGAAACCCTTAATCAATGTTAATTGGCTCTAATTAGCATATGTTAATTAATGATATTTACTACAAATTAAAGGTATGAGTGCTCCCAGAGGGTTTCCTGTTCATCCAATTAGTGCCAATTAGTTGCAATTAACACGTGTAAATGAGATTCCATTGAACCCAAAACAAACAGCACAGAATCTCTCAAATTCCCTCTTGCACCTCTTCAGTCAGTCAGTCGTGGAGCTGGGGGTGGAGGGTGGGGGAAGTGAGGGTGGGAGGGGAAGAGAGAGACCCTTGGGCTGACCTCTTGGAGCAAGATACTGACTCTCCATGCACCAGGTTGGGCCAAGGAAACTGCTGAACAGGTCTGGCCTCTGGAGGTCTTGACCATGCTCCTGAGACCCATGGGCCATCCCTTGGGCATCTCTGTTTCTGCCACAGCCTAACCCAGTACATGGCATATAGTAGGTGGTCAGTAAAAACTGGCTGAATGAAAAGTTGGTTCTTTTGCATCAAGAACCAATATCTTTAGATGTAAAATTACAGGATGTATTGATTAGGAAAACATGCAATGTTCTCTTCTCCGTAAGGTCTTCCCAATGGCTCTTCCAAGAAGCGAGATAGTATTCCAAGAAGTGAGACATCATTTCAATATAATCTTTATATGTCTACAGAGATTTCACTTTACTACCAATGCTGCCATTTCCTAATTTTATTTCCTTTTCCTTAAATACTACCCGAGGCCCAAACTTCTATCATGGTGGTAACTGAATACAAAAACAGCCAGAAGGGGCTACCATAAACAATGAAATGCTACCCCAAATTCTCCACCCACACAGAACCTTCTATGAAACTGTTGATGTAAGATATAGCTCCCAATAAGTTGTTTCCTCCTAACTCGCTTTTGCTACACCAAACCTTCCATTTAAGTTGATATTCATTATGTTTTAAATATTTGTTGGTCAATATATTTATTTATTTATATTTTTATTTATTTTTACAGGGACAGAGAGAGAGAGTCAGAGAGAGGGATAGATAGGGACAGACAGGAACGCAGAGAGATGAGAAGCATCAATCATTAGTTTTTCATTGCGACACCTTAGTTGTTCATTGGTGCTTTCTCACATGTACCTTGACCGTGGGGCTACAGCAGACCGAGCAACCCCTTGCTTGAGCTAGTGACCTTGGGTCCAAGCTGGTGAGCTTTTGCTCAAACCAGATGAGCCTGCGCTCAAGCTGGTGACCTCGGGGTCTTGAACCTGGGTCCTCTACATCCCAGTCCGATGCTCTATCCACTGCACCATCATCTGGTCAGGCGTTGGTCAATATATTTAAAAATAAATATCTGCCAGGCACTATTCCAGGGGCTGGAGGTATAGCAGCAGACAAGCATCTGTAAACCCCAGCTCCATGAAGCTCACATTCTACTTTCTTATTCCCTCCCAGTTGGGGTTGTGATGTATCTAGACTTGGGCTCTTATGCTGGTTCTGCCTCTCAACAGCTGGGGGGGGGGGATAAATATTTTATCTACATGGGCCTCAGTTTATTTATCTGTGACATGGAAATAATAATAATACCTATCTACCTCTCCTATAGTCATGCTATTGGGAGGATTAAGCTTCCTCCCTTGTGCCATTCCTTCGCAGGGCAGAATTTGGATTAAAGCCACAAGGAAGGTAAGGGGAGGAGACAAAACTCTATATGAACCCATAAATAAAAGTCTGATTAAGTCATCTCTACATCTGGATCTCTGCACCCAGGCTGGTCACAGCAGTGCCCCCCACCTGTGCAGCACTTCACAGTTTACAAAGCTAGTGCTTTTCTAGCCTCCCACAAGCCAGTAAGGCCCACGCTGTGTCAAGTAAGTGGGGCAGGAAGGGAAGGTTAAGAAAGAGGAAGTGCTTCCTGGGCCATGTAGCAGCTAAGGCAAACCCAAAACTCCAACTTCTCCAGGCACATCCTCCTTCATCCCGAGCCTTTCTGAGGGATGGGATATGTTGAGTGGGGTCCAGAAAGGTCACTCTCGCTGGCCAGGTACAGGGGTTGGCCTGCCAGTGATGGGACAAGCCTGGCCCAAGGTGCACCTTTGGACGTCCCCTTTGGATGTCCAGGTGCCAGCGTTCCTTCAGCTGGGCCAAGCCTCACCCAGACCAAGACCATAGCTCCTGCAGCTGTATCCCCTCCCTCCCCCTCTCAATTCTATCCCTGTGGGTCCTCAGGCAGGGTGTTTGATCATTTCGATTCCCCTTTATAAAACAAAAGAGTCTGCCTCGATGGTCTCTAAAGCCCTTTCAGACCTGCTATTCTAAGATTTTGGATATCCCTTGAAGACTATAGGTCCGACTTCTAAAATATATCATATATGCCAGCAGTGGGGGCCAACTACATGATTGATAGCGATCAAATAGCCTGATTTCCCTCTTTCTTTGGAGATCCCTCTCACCTGCGCTGGCCTAATGGGTCCCACTCCTCCCTGTCGTTTCCCATGGCTCCACTCCCACCCCATCCTTCTCCAGGATAGTAATGAACCCCCAGACCTCTCCCCAACACACCAGGCCTCAGCAGAAGTCCTCTCTCACTCTGATCAAATTCAACGTTAATTTGGAGGACCAGAGGGAAGAATGGAGCTTATAGTGTTTAATAAAAATTTCTCAGCTGGGTTACTTTCCTGAAGGGGCATGCAACTGTGGAATGGAGGTCTGCACTGGGCCTTCTTGGGGCTCAGTATTTCTTTCCCACCACTACACCCCCCCCAGGGCCAGTGGGGCATGTTGGTGGGATCTGGAAGCAAAGATTCTTTTCTGGCTGCCTTTGCTTCCAGCAAAAGTAAAATCACCATTATTGGATACCCGCCATGTACCGGGCACAGAGCTAGGCCCAATTTCCTTTTAGAAAGGATGGCATTGGCTCTTTTCTCCTAAGTGCCATGAGCATCTTGGGCTGGATTGGACTAGTGTTGGGACTGATAATCAGCCAGATTTGACCATGGAAGTTTGCAGTAAAAGATGAGGTGAGCGCTACTTGTTGTGTCCCCACAACACACACACATACACTCACACACACTCGTACACTCACATAGGCACATGCACCTGCACAAGCACACTTCTCTTCCTCTCTCTTTTGGCCGGATGGATGCTGGTTCCACAGGTTGGCAAAGGATAGAACCAGGGGGTGGAGGCTGCCACTAAGAAGGTTGATTGTAAGAAAGCCAGAGACAGAATGGAGGGAAATCTCAGCTGGCAAGGACAAGAATGTGGCCTCCAAACCATGAGTTCTAGGAGCCCTAGAAACTCTGGGATGGAGAAAAGGAACTCAGGCAAAATGTCTGCTTTTCATCCCACTAATGCCACTTGAGAAGTGATATCTCGCTGAAGTCAAAGTTCCTGCGATGAGGCTTAACATGGCCACTTTGGAAAAAAGCCTCAGCTCCAGGAATGTAACAACAGAAAATAATTAAGGTCTAATAAGGTCAGTGTTCCACCTTAACACCTTTTCAGTTCCAGTTAAAACCTCTACTAATTTGCCAAGAAAAACCAGCCTCACTTGGGTCTTATTATTTGAATCACGTCCTGTCTCTTAATTTAAACGAGAGACTCTCATAAGGATTTTTTTTTTTATTTTAAATTACAATGCCGACTTTCTTCCAGTTGATTACGGTATATGACTCTCTGTTGGAAGGCCATTATTTTTTGCTATGATTTACAAAGCATTTAAAGCAAAATCAATGTAATAAATATTGAAGTATTGTAATAGATAATTCCATATATTTAACCGGAGACACAGTGCAGGCTGGGTTTGGGCTGCCAGGAGAGGGGCAGGGGAAGGATGGGGTGGGAGAGTGGCCTGATATTCGCTCAAAGGGTGACGTCCACTCTTTTCTCTCGGATTCCTTCAGCCAGGATTCACCAAATTCTCCTTAATGTCCTGCACACTGGACTTGAGACTGCAGAGAGTGTGGGGAGCTCAAGACATGTCCTCCAGGTACCAGAGACTCTTTGGAGAAATTCCCCTGTAACAGAGGGACCCAGTAATGGAGGCCACCAGAGCTGAGTAAGGAGCCCCGTGATGGGAAAAGGGGAAAGGGTCAGGAGAGGAAAAGGCCCACTAGGAATGGAAGTGCACACAAGGCACCAGCCTATGGGTTGGCCCCCATAATACACCTCTAGTGCAGGCACTGTGCTCTGTTTGTAGAGCCGTTTGAGTGCTGTGGAGGTCTTCATAGAGATTTTGTTGACTATACACTCCTGGCTTGTGATAGAGCATGGGTAGGTAGTGCACGCACACACACACACACATGCACACACATACATGCATGCACACACATGTTTAGCAGATCTCAGAGGAAGAAGATATAGTGTCCCTTGCCTTCCCACCCCAAGCCTGAACCCAAGCCCCCAAGTCCCTAGCTCTGAACATTTTCAACCATAAATCCCAGGAGGGGACACACAGAGGGAAAGGGAGCAGAGAGAGGAGATTTACAGCAAACTTGCTTCCTGACACCTCTTTGGCCCATCCCATAAAATAACAATATCACCAGATAAATCACACAGAGTCTCAGGGGACCTTACCCTTGTCCTTGTGGGGTCTTTGGTGGAAGTCAGTGGGATGTGGTCAGAGGATTCCACCTAGCTGGGTTCACTGTGACAGCATCAATCCTGTACAGCATGGAGGTGGGGTACAGTAGATGCCTCAGATCTAATCCCTGGCATATGGGGGGAGAGGTGGAGAATGCAATGAGGGTAGAGAGTACTAAGCTATCATCACCCAAGAGAGCATGGCATAAGGGATTCAGCATGGGCTTTGAGCAAATCCCAGTTCACATGCCTAACTGTGTGACTTTGGGCAAGTTACTTAACCTCTCTGGGCCTTGGTCTACTTCTCTGTAACACAGGACATTGAATATTCACCCAACATGATATGTATCAAGATTTATTGAGAATAATGTATGCCAAAGTACCTGGCATATAGTAGGTACTCAGAAACAGGTGTGAATCGGGGAACTGAGGTGGCACAACCTTGTGGGTATGTGTGTGGGGTTGGGGGCTAGAAGGGGGCATGCTCTGGCCTGAGCACCCCCAGTATCTCCAGCCGCTGGAGGATCAGGAGTTCACCCGCAGGGCAGCTGTCAGCAGCTCAGTGGATGGATGAGTGAAAGTGTAAGAGGTGGGAGGCGAAGGTTCTGGGGAGGGAGCCATCTTCAAATAAAAATGAAAGGAGCATGGTGGGTGAAATAATGCTAAATCCTGCCAAAGGCATTTTTGCCCTGGGACCCCGTCTTCCTGCCTCCTCCCTCCAGTCTTATGCTCATGTCCCTGTTTCCCAAAGTTTCCCTCGGCACAAAGGACCATTAGTGTCCCTGATCCTTTGGGAAAGTCAGAAAGCTGAAGGACCCCCCCCCCAAGTCCCTGAACCCCTGACCTCTCCCAGCCTTCCCCATTTCCCACTGAGGATTGGAACCCCAAGCAACCTGCTCCCAATGTGATGTCTGGGCAGATTAGTGCCCCAATGCTGGCAGGCCTATTTGGAGGTCTTTGTGGGGGAGGGGGCTGGGGAGGAGAAGGGGATTTTCCATTCTCTGAGCAACTGGATTACCCAGTCAGGGGATCAGGGAAGAACTCGATGCTTAAATAAAATGCTTCTGTATAGCCCAGCCTCTGACGGGGCTGTCAGCCTCACGTGTTCTCAGCAGGGATCTTAGTGAGCCTCACCTTGTCTGCTTTTGAGGTGTTTGTGTGTGTGATCTGAGTCAGCTGCCCCCAAAGCTTTGACACCAAAGAGGGGCTTAGGAGGGACCAGCTTGCCACCACTAAGCCTTACCTTCCACGAAGACCTCGGATCTGAAGATGGGTCTGGAAGGTGTAGTTCAGAGAGGTGAAGTGACTTCCTCTGAGTCACACAGCAAGTAATAGGCAACCAAGTTGGTTTCCTGACTTCAGCTGGATTTATAGGAGCATGTTATCTACAGAGTGAACCAGGTCTGTACTAGGGACCAGAAGGAACCAAGACTCTACTATTCTCTCTTAGTGGAAGGGGGTTTGTTGCTGAACTTTCCTCAACCCCAATGTGAGCTTTAGAGGGAAGGGAGCCCAGCTCTCATTCAGTCCCTCAGGCTGCAGGGGACCAGACCATAGCAAATGGGGAGATGGGAAGGAGATTAGGTTTAAAAACTTTAAAGTCTTAAGGTCTAGTAATAGCCTTACCACTCTACTTGCTGTGTGACCTTGGGCAAACCACCTACCCTTTCTGAGCTCAGTTTGTGTTACCTGCAAAACATTGCTTTTAGATTTCTTTTGAAAATCTTGGAAGAACATTAAGTATAGCACCTTATATCCTAGCTGTTTAAAATCATGCTGGAGGAAGAACTGGAGGGGATTTTATTTCCTTTACCCAGAACTGTGCCCATTGCCCAGAACAAGAGTCTCTGCTGCATATTCAAACAACTGGTTCTTCCCACTGGGAGGCCAAATCCATCATGTTAAGCAACTATTGGTGTCCCCCACCTGGTGTAAGGTTATTGGGGGGTCATGCCCCCTCACCTTGTGTCCACTTTTTAGAAAGAGGCCCAAAGCCCCCCCCTCTGGCCCCTAGAGGCCTTTAGCTGACAAAATGGTCATCTGTGACCTTTCTGATGGCCTGTGTTCCTTTCAGCCAGAAAATTCTATGATCCTGTGACCCCTTAAAGCCCTGCTCTGCTAATGGTTTTATGATCTTCCAGAGGAATCCTCTCTTTGCCCTTTCTAACCCCCCAATCCCCTTTCAGTAGGTCCTAGTCAAAATAAACAACGTTTATGACCAGAGAAGGATTCAAGGTCCACATTGCAAACAAATGCAGAGCTCTTTGAAGGTGCCTGGGGAATCCATCACATCCTGGGGTGTGATGCTCCCCAGGCCTATGGGGAGGTGGGCCCGGGAAAGGGGCACAGGCCTGGGAAGCTGGGCTCTGGATCTAGATGTAGAATCTGAGGATGTTATGCCGTGTCTGGGGCTCCCTCCCCAGCACCAAGCCTACGCTCCCTGCAAGGAAAGTGAGGGGAAAAAAGGAAGGGGACAGGGAGGGAGACTCAGCCTGATGATCAACAAACTGCTCTGTCATATCTGCAGGTCTCCTTAAGGGTCAGGACCTGGCCTGACATATCATCAGGAAAGGAAGGGCCAAAATGAAAGAGTGGGGGAGCAAATAAAGAGGCAAACGGAGAAACAGTAAGCATGAGTGGATGAGAGGATCAGAGCCGAAACCACAGAGGTCTCAGGCCTCATCACTACCTCCACTGCGCACCTGGATGGTAGCGTAATAGCAGGCACCTCGGAACAACTTTCTTTTCTTTTCTCTTCTTTTTAAAGACTTTATTTACTGATTTGAGAGAGAGAGAGAGAGAGAGAGAGAGAGAGAGAGAGAGAGAAGGGGGGAAACGGAGAATTGACTCGTAGTAGTTGCCTCTCGCATGTACCTTGACTGGGCAAGCCTGGGATTTTGATCTCGCAACCTCAGTGTTCCAGATCAATGTTTTATCTGCTTTATCCACTGTGCCACCACAGGTCAGGCAGGGCAGCTTTCCTAAAGGAAACTAGTCCGACCACTTTCAGGAGAAAATCCTACATCCAAGGGAAAGAGAGAGGAGAACCAGACTGTGTTCCAGTATCTCTGGGAGGCCCTGAGCATCTCCTTGATGAGTGAGAACACTGAGGGAGAAGTGGAGACCCTCCATCCAGAATGGACACCTCCTCCTCCATCCCACCCTCCGCGAAAGGCAGAACCCCTCCCCTCACACTCTCTTCAGCATTCTCAGTGGGAGAAGGGGACCCATGGACAGTCGCCATGTTGTCTTTGCTTTGCCTTCCACTTGCTAAGCGGATGAGACTCCTCACCTGGGCTCAGCCTCCTCTGGCAGGTGCAGCTACGGGCAGATTTGTTTTCAAGGACTGGCTCTGGCTGGGGAATGGATGTTGGAGAATATTAAAATAGAATTCCCAGAGGCCCAAGTCTGAGAGCAACTTTCTAGGACACGCAGCTCAAGGCTTTCGTCAACCACCATGCCAGGCTCCAGAACTGGGGCACGGGCCTAGGGGCTGATGTTCTCTGACTCAGGGCTGGGGGAGGGAGGAGACTGTCTCCCGGGGCCTGTGGCTTATCATTTACCCTACTAAAAATACTGTGCTACGTGGCAGGTTGGGTGAGGATCTAGACTGGAAATATGTGAAAGGAGCAAGGTATCTCTCACATTTATCAGGTACCAGCTTATGGCATTTGCATATATGGCATTATAATTAATGTTCAATGAGTGAGAGTCAGGGAGCTGGAAAACTGGAACAAAGATGGAAGGGAATAGAGCTAGCTGGAAATGCAGGCATGAGTTTTTCCAGGATAAATATAGTTTGTCCAAAATGATCCTCTTCTTAAACTAAATGAAGAATTTTAATGTCTTTTAAGATCTCGTATGAGTGAATTCAGAACTTTCAGTAGAAAACTCTGGTACCCAGTACAGTGCTTTGTACAGTATATTAAAAGATCCTTGAGACATAGAGTTTTAAGGATAGAAGGGCCTTGGAGAGCATCTAGAACAGTAGGTCTCAGTGTTAGTTGAATATGCATAGAATCACATGAGGTGTCTTTAAAAATAATAAAATGCTGGGCACCCACCTTCAGAGGTTCTGATCTAATTGGTCTGGGAGCTCAAGTGTCTTGTGGGTTTGTTTTTCTTTATAACTCTTCCCCCCCCCCCCCCCCCGATGATTCTACTGTGCAGCCAGGCTTGAGAATCCCTAGTCTGGGCCAGTACTTCACTTTCTGAGATAGAAACTGAGATCAAGAGAGCAGGTTACCTAGGCTAACTGGTAGCAGAACCAGGACCAGAGAAGGTATCCTGACTCATTTGTTAAATGAGTGAAAAATGTTTATCCTTTTTTGGAATCATTTGTATCTGCAGAGACCAAACCCCCCTTCCTTTCACCGCCCCCTCCATTTTCATATTATTTTCATCAGAGGCCAGGCAGGCTGGCATCTTGACCCTGCTCCTCCTGACTTCCCATCCTGAATGCTTCAGGTGTCATAGAGGGCAAACACTCAATTCAGATATCGTCTGACAGGTCTGGATCCTCCAAGAGTAACAGGCCTATGGGTGTCAGCGTATGTCCTGGAGCAGGGGTGCAGGAGTTTGTGTGCACAAATGGGCGTATACACATAGATGCACACTTATGTAGGAGCCTGTGCAGAGGATCCTCCTGCATATAGGCACTCGTCCTTCCAGGCACGTCTGCACTTGCAGTGAGAGCACTTAACACGTGTACATTAAATAGCCACATGTGGGATGGTACACATGTTCATGTCAGCGTCGTTTATGAGGCAGCGTGGGTGTGTGAGAAAAACTGTACCAAAGGTTCTAAAATGCTGGTATGTGTGTCCATTGTTATGTACAGGTGCATACCGCTGGATCTGCCTTTACAGAATCCACACTTACATTCACCGGTGGAGACATGTATGTGACAATACATACGGGGCTGGCCGGCCATGTGAATGTGTGTGACTGGCAGTCTCTGTGTGCAGGGTGCAAGTTTATGTGCAGAGAGAAAAGGTTTCTGTTGTTTCCATCACATTGCTCCTAAGTAATCATTGGGAAATATATGTGTTGGAAAACTGTATCCTTCATGCTTAAATATGTCTCAGCATATACAAATGAAACATGATTATTGTACCAACTGAGATGCTACACATTAACATTGTTTATCACTGATAGAATTAAATAACCCATGCAAGGCCCTGGTAGCATTTCTTACAATTTTATTTAACACTGTTTTGGCCAAGCTGCATTTGGCAAATGCTACATATACACTGTAGATTACCTTAACACATGGATACGTTGTAAGATATAATAGAGAACACATAGGAAGTATTAACAGAGGGGTGTTAAAAATTCCAACTGTCCCCATCTTTCTTTGGGCTCAGCTCATTCCCCTTCCTTCCCCAAACCTGATTAAAACCTATCCCTTCACACTTCCCTAGGAGGTCCCTGCATTTGTATTTGAGAGATAAATGGAGGGTAAGGATTTGGGGTAGGGGGAGAGATAACACTCTAAGACCTGGTCTCTGGAATGTTTCTACTCCTCCCCTGTCTGTCAGAGGCAGGCCCAAGCCCCAGCATGTGTTAAAACAAGGAGACCAAAGGAAGTTTTTTATAGGTTCTACAGACCCTAGGGTTGACTGACAAAGCTATTCATTCAGAATGAGGAAAAAGAGCAATGAACTTAACAAATTAGTAGTAAATCCTTCATTGAAAAGATTCATAGAAAGGACTCTCTGCTTCCTTTTTTTTTTTAAGGGGAAGCTGCATTTTCTCCTGAGCCCAGAAAACACCCCTGCACGTAGTTACTGTCCTGCCAGCTCACCTTTAAAAATGTGTGCTGGCTAATGGCCTAAGAATATGGGCTAAATTAGAAATGGCCTGAGAGAAACAAAAGACTCAGGAGCTGGGAAGGCCAGGGTCTTCACCTACAAATCCAGACTGTAAAACATAAGCAAGAAAATGATAGAACCACAAATGAGGGTCATAGAGGATGAAAATGCCCCCCTTACCAGCCACTGGGCAGTGAAAGAGGTTACATTTACTTCCCCAAAATTATGAATAAGTGGCACTTGGAGGTCTTTTCAAAACTTGGGAAAGACTTCTTAATCTGCCAGTCTCTCAGGAACCAGGGCCAAAATCCCACATGGAATCTCAAAGCCCTGTTCTCCAGGATCTGTCTTTACCACTGCCGGGCTTCATTTGGGCATGGCTGTACCACTATTGGGACAAGGAACTCCCTACACCTGCCTGCCTGCATTCTAAGTTTTTCTAACTTCTCTCCAACTGAGACATAAGACTAAAGATGGCCAAATATAATTTGAACATTGACTAGATCTACCCCCACTCCCTTAATCCTCTGCCATCCACAATGAAGCAGTCATCAGAACTATCTTTCCAGACAGCCCCTAGCCCCTCTTTGACAGCAGGGATATCAGCCAACCTGCTTCTAGGACAGCTGAATGCCAGCACCAAAAAGTATCACATCATCTTCACACCAGTCGTCAGGAAGTTGGCTCTCCAGAGCTTGGTGCCACGCGCTGTCTCCTGAGTGAACATAGAAAATAAATTTTTTCCTAATGTTTGGATTAGAAGAATGGTGACAAGCACCGATCAATTTGTGTCTTCTCCCCAACACACATATACCCACACACCTACACACACCCTGTCCTTGTGGACAAATCATGCATCATCTCCATGGCTGAACACTTTAGCGTTCAGTAATATTCTCAGAGGCCCAAGGTTTTCAGGCAAATCCCAGGTCTGTGCACAAGGATACTGCATAAATCCCTTCCCTTATGAAAGACCAGCCTGAGCAGATGGGACCACTCTTAAGTAAACTGCTGAGCCCTCCCTTGTCCATCCCAGGCGGAGCAGCAGGGGGCCAGTCCTACCAGCCAGGAGAGCAGAGAGCAGCAAAAGCTGCTAATTCTGAGGCTAATGTCCACATCTCGAACTTATCTCTTTGAGGGAGGTGTCCATTTGACCACACAATCCTCCCTCCCCTCCCCCAAGGGGGAATCAGATCTTGAAGTCAGATTGGAGGAGGCCACAGCAGACCAAGTGGTGGCCAGAGCTGGGAAAGCAAATATGAGCATTGGAGGGCCGGCCGGGGCTCGGAGACAGTGAAAGGCCAGGGCACCCCGCAAACCCAGTTGCTTTTCAGGCTAAGTGAAAATAACCTCACAACAGCTCCACTTTCTGATAACCTGGCTCGTTAATATTTATTAAAAGATCTCTTAAAAAGAAGGAAGGGCCAGATAATTAAACACTTGGTGGACTAGAGGCTTCCTCCATTCTGTTCTCTGTCTCGCCCCCACCTGTAGCCCAGGCCAAATATATACATCGCACTACCTACCACCCCAGCGCCTACTCATCTCCCCAGGTGTGTCAGGAAGACATAAGGCAGGTGGATGGAGAAAGAGACAGACCCGGGCACCCCAGGTGTTCACAAGGAAATGCATGGACTGTGAAATTACACCAGGGCTGGACAACTTACTACCACACTGGAACCCTTGGGGTACTAAAATAATTAACTTGCTAATCAGCTACACCTTGCTTTTTTCCTTTCTTTCTGGAAAAAAACAATTGCAAATCGCCTTCACATCAGGTTCCTATGTCAGTCACTTGGAGACAAGCGATGCTTTGGAAGAAATACACTTTGTACCTCTGTGTAGACTGAAATGGATCAGACCAAGTTCGGCCTCCTCCTTTTCCCCACCCCTTCCCACCAGGCCTGGGGGACACACAGAGACAGAATGTTTCTGAAGATGCAGGGTTTTTAATGTCCACGCCACAGAGCTTTTCCATCTCCACTAAGCTTTTGCGCTTTCGGTCCTCTTTAGCCTGCTCGCTGGCGCTAAACAGCCAAGATCCATGTGGAGAAAAGAGGATTGATTAGAATCATAATAATAATCCCCCCGGTGTTCGTCCAGCTTCAGTGTTCACAAAGTGTTTTCACACATTATCTCATTCGGTCAGAGGCGGTTGGGTCTGGAAGAGACCTTAGCAACCATTTAGCCCCAATCCCTTGCATTATAGATGGGGAAACTGAGGCCCAGAAAGGTTAAATGTCTTTCCCAAAAGCCACAGCTAAGGACATTGTGGCCGCATCCCCTAGTTCATTGTCTAGAGATCCTGGGGTTGCCTCCGATCTCCTGAAAAGAGGGAAAGAATATGGTCATCTTTTTGCTCCACCGTGGGTACATAAACCAAGAAATTAAAAATAGGGCATTAGAACAAATAAAGACACCTTTTGTAAAAAATTATTTGAGGGGAAGTTGGGAGTGAAATATATTAATTAACATACTTCCCTCACTGTCTCTTTGTCCCCTCCTTTCCCCCTTCTCTCCAGGTTTTAAATGTGAACGTTATGCAATTTGAGATCTAAGGCTTACTTTGGCCGCAGGCCCTGGAGGAAAAGGTGTACTTTTCTTGGACTCAAATCTGGCACCTACTCCCCCCTAACCCCCACATTTACAGCATGATGTACTCATGTGTGCATGTGTGTGTCCACTCAAGACATTAGACTTAACTGTAAAAAACAGGCATCTTGATCCTTTCACAGATCAGATCATTTGCAAATTAATAGCCCACACACATACCCCCAAAGCTCTGGGGAGATGAAAAGAGATGTCTGATGGGGAAGGCAGAAAGATGTAAAACGGGGAAAGGAAGTACAAAATTGTATTCTGTAGGAAAATACCTCCGTGTGAATGGCGTGCATGTGTTTGGATCCGGATCTCTACCTTTCCAAAGGGCTGCCTTGCCCGGGTTGCCCGAGCCTGTTGGAAGGTAAGTGGTTCCTTTGTGTGTTCGTTTATTACTAAGCCCAACTCTTTTCCCTCTAAAACTCCTTCTTCTCCCTGTTGAGCTGACCATGCTTCTGGATTTATGAAGAGAGATGTTTTAGCAGAAATCCCCCAGAGTGTCCCATCAGCTCTAAATCCCAGGCCCACTCACCCCCCCCAAGACCCCATGACACACAGCATGCCAACACGGCTTCCTCTTGCCTATGCATTAGCCATCCATTGTGGCAACCTGACATCTCTCACACATAAAACCGTAAGAGAGAAATAAAATATCTGTCTCTTGGCGAAAATAAAGCTTTGCCTCCCTCCTGATGTATAGGATATAAAATAAAGCCGCGGCTCCAATAGTGGCTTTTCCTTATGCCAGAGTTGCCTTTGCACACACAGAGACAATGAAGACGGATGGTTTGGGACGGGGCCCAGCCTCCTGGGGCCGCCTTCACCCTTTTTTTATTATGGTCCTCTCCCCCACCCACATGCCTTTTTCTTTCTTTACTTTCTTTCCTTTCTGGTTTGGATTTGCCTTTTATATGCCCTTCTCTTTCTTTCTTCTGTAACTTTATTCCTCTTGCTCACTTTCTTTCTACAGCATGACAGAGACAGGGAGAGAAAAGCCAAGTTTCTCACCTTCTCAAACATACCCACCATCTCGCCCTGCCTCCTCCTTCTCCCAGCTCTCTCTGGACTGCCAGTGCCTATGACAAATTTTGCTGTTACTGCTCGGGGATTTGCTTTGGTCAAATGTACAAATGTTCCCAAGGGACAATTAAGACTGTGTTTGGTGGGTTGGGGGAGGTTGGATTTTTTTTTTCTGGGGATCTGCCCTTTTCCCCTTCTTTCTCTCCCTAGGCAGGGTAGTTTACAGATCTCAACAATTATTTATTTAGCCTCCAAGGAGGCCAACAGCGCAAACCTGCCACCGCCATGGGGGTGAATGAAAGTTGACATTCACCTCCCAAACCCAAGCCTCAAACTGCATCACAGACAGCCAGAGAGCCTTGGGCCCCTTCCAGCCCAGTCCAACATCCTCCTGCCTCTTTTCACAGTCCTAAAAACTGAGGGTCTACGGGGGGAGATAAAAGGAGCCCCTCCCCATGATCACACAGATAGACAGAACTGTCTCCCTAAGTCACACAGTCACAGAAACATGGTTGCCTTCCTGTCTTCCCCCACGATGCTGCTGCGTGTGCCTACCTTTTTTCTCCTCTGTCCCCAGAGGTCTCACACTTGCCAGGTGTGCACTGCTCTCCACTGTGCTTCTGTGTCTCTCTACTCCTGCCTGGGTTGAGTTTGTCCCTAGAAGCTTCTTCCCATCCTTGCCCTGACCTCACTCACCCTTACCGCTGCTCTCTCTCCATCTACCCATTGAATGGCTGCTCCCCAATCCATTCAAAACCTTACCTGTTCCACTCAGGGCTGCAGGACATATCTCAGGGCCTGGGAAAGCTAAGTAGTGGTTGAAAGAAGGGAGGCAGGGTCTGGGCTCCTGTGGGGAGGATAGGAGAGGTGGAGATTTAGCGTTGCCTAAAGGTAGGAAATGTCCAGCAGAGGGGTAGTGGGGGGCTTTCAGCCTCTGAGATTGATGAAGGTCCTCTATGTGTGTGGAGGGCTTCTGGTCACCTCTAATCTGAGGAGATATTTATTAATGCTAACATGGAGGGGCTGGTGAAGTAGCAGCATCTACTGAATTTTGCACCCCCAAAGAGGGGTGGTGGCTTAAGAGTGGCCAAGTTCAGAAAGAACTCAATCCCACTACCAAAGGTATTTAGATTTGGGGTTCTCTCCCCCTCTATCTCTTTCCACTTGATATCTCTCCAGATATCGACAATGACCAACGCCATTAGGTAAGGGAGAGAGTCAATTAGTAGGAGGATTAATTACTCGGAGGCACGAGGCCCGTTTGTCTTCCTTACGGGTGTGAGTGTGTGTTCAGACAGAGGAACACGGGCACGCACCCAAATACACATTGTTGTCACGCCGTCTTAGACGTTTTATTTATTTGTTGGATTCCTGCCCGGAGCCGCTCACACGCTTTTCCACGGGTGCTGAATCTCCCACCAAACACGCCTCCTTTTCTCCCGCCTGAGAACGCGCTTGTCACACACCCGCACACCCTCGAGTCTGCGGGCCTCCCCTCAGCGCCTGCGGGGTCCTTGGCTCTGCGCCTTTCCACGTCTTTTCTTTTTTTGTCGTCGAGGTGTCTTTCCGGGTCTTTTCCTCTACCCTTCATCCATTTCTCCCAGCCCGTCTTTACTCCTTTTATCCTCTTTTAATTTTCCATATTCCTCTTTTTATTCTGGTTTTCTACCCTTACTCTTTCCCCACCCCTCTCCTCTCACTTCTCCCTCCTGCCTCTCCACCTCGCAGTCTCCCTCCGGAGACGGCCCACGTAACATCTTTGCGCCTCAGCACTGACTTGCATCTGAGATCACTACGCTCGACCTTATTCCCTTACCCATGCCCAGGACCGCTCCAGCCCTCGTGGGAAGCCAGAGTTGTTTACCCAGCCCGAGCGCACACCGTGAAGCCCCGGCCGGATACTGCCCTTTCCCGGCCTCTGGGTAACCTCCCCACCCCCCTCCCACCTACCGCCTCGGAGAGCGTGGCTGAAGCGAAGGACAAGATGGGGCAAGGTGATAAGTCCCCCCCCCAAAAAAAACATCTCACCTTCTTCAATAATGCCCTGACGGATCTCCAGCAAACCGTCTACCTTCCCTCCTCCCCAGGAAAAAGGAGATAATACCGATCCCCACTCTTACTATGTGGTCTTACAGTTTTTAGACATAGTGCTATAAACTGTAAAATGATGCACGCAAGTAGGTCACTTCCAGGAGGGAGTGATGAAGTGAGATTAAGGCAACCTGAGGCGGGAGCGAACGAGAGAGGGAAAGGAGAACGGGAGAGCTTGCATCAGCTCCCAGGGACTCCGGCCAGTGCCCTGCGCCGCATCCGCCGCGTCTTCAGCGAGTCCGTGCGGAGTTAGCGTGGCCTCTGGGACCCGCAGCGCTCAGGACTCGCCTGGATCTCTCCTTCCTCCCTCTTCCTGGCCCCGCGTGGCGGGCTGGTTGCGCCACAGATAACCGCTTATAACATTCACTCCGCTCCAGGCGCCTCCTTTCGCGGCCTCACCGCCCTGTGTCTGGGGGGTCGTGGGAGGCAAGGAGCGCGGGAGGCAAGGAGTCATGCGCACACGGGCGGTCACCGCGTTTGGCGGAGCAACAGCAGCGACGTGCAGGGCAGACTCGGGTCCTGGGCCTCAGGAGCCACTCGGAACGTGGGAGAGGGAGGCGGCGTCGGGCTCGGAACCAAGGAGGCAGCGGCAAGAAAGGAGCGCCAGAGAGGGCTCCTTCCGCTCCGAACTCCAGGGAGGCTGCGGAGGGCAAACAGTTAGAGCCACCTCCGGCCCCAGCTCCCCCCCAGAGTCCCTTTTCTGGGGCTAATTCTCCAGACGCTTCTCAGAATAGAAACTTCTATTGTGAAAGCCGTTTTCTGAGCATTCTGGGACCTTCTCCAAGAGTGTCTGGGGTTGTAAGGTGGAGAGGATTCTGCAGCCACTGAGGACCCTCACGGCACCCCGTCCAGAATTTACAGGACGTGGGGCGCTGCGCGAGGAGGGCGTTGGGCGGGACAGCGCTCGTGCGCTTCAGGACCGAGGCAATAGTTGGCGGTGAGGAGGGGAGGTGGACGCGCTTCGTCCAGCAGACATTGGTTTAAATGCAGAGCTGAGCTGAGAGTCTTCAGAGACGGCGAATTTGGAAAGCTTGGTGAGTTTTCTCTCCACGTCTCTGGGACCAATTTCACTTTAAAATAAAAACTCAGTGGAAACGAAGAAAACATTAATCTAGTGTGCTGTCCCCGTGGATTTTAACCCTAGAAGCAGGAGTCAGGAGCTGCGCCTCGAGTCGCGCTCCCGGACCTCCCGGAAGACACTAGGGTTGGTGCTCGCGGACCTATTCACTAAACCATCTGGACTCAGGGGCCAGCAGAGCCCGAGATCCCAGAGCCCGCATCCTGTCCTCACCTTCACGTCCCTACCGCGCTGGTCTCCTCGCAGAGGGGTTCATTTCCCCCCTACGTAGGGGTCCCAATGTCCTTGCACCCCCAAAACGAGTGTAGCAACCTCCTCCTGCCCACCCGGAAAAAGGCGGCGGGCCTCGGGTCCATGGGGTTGGCAGCCGGGTCCAGCTGTCACCCAGAGATCCCTGGCCGACCGCCTCCCCCCACCCCGTGGCCCCTCTGCTTTGCATAAGAAGTGGCCCAGCTGGGGCAGGGCCGGGGGCAAGCCGCTCGGGACGGGGTCTGCTATAGATTCCAGAAAGGGGCGGTTGGGTCGAGGGCGCCAGCGACGTGAACCAAGACAGCTGGGAGAGGGAGGAGCGTGGGGACCGCTGGACGGGACCAGCCCCTCCGCGCGACCTCACCCAGCTCAGCGGTCTGAGGAGGCGCCTCGGGTCCCGCTGACGTAGGCGAGGACTCCGCATCGCGCAGCTCAAATGTCTCCCCGGGTCCTGAAGTACCGGTACCGGTCGGCTTGTTCCTGCAAGTGTAGGGTCTGCAGGAGGAGCACAAAGCCAAGTCTGAAGCCTGCGAAGCCGGTTGCTGGGTTGGAGAACCACCACCCCATCCCCAACCCTGCACTGGGAGAAATGCACGGCGGGGACTGACGCGAGAGGGATAACCAACCCCAACACCGCCCTCCTCGCAGTGGGGAGTCCGAGCCCAGGGGGGGGTGTGTGAAGGGCGTGCGGTGAAGACTTAGGGTCTCCGCACCCAGAGGTCAGGATGCGCCGAGCGCAAAGGAGACGCTCGGTGGCACTGGGCTTCGGCTTCCAGTTCGGATACTTGAGGCAGAAAAGGGGCGTTGGCAGAACCCTAAAACCCCAGTCCCACTGAGGCTCAAGCCACATTCGCTGCGGCACTTGGCCGGTTCGCCGGAAGAGGGTATTTGATGGCAGAGGGCTGCATTCCCTGCCCACCCAGGCTCAGTGCCATTGTGTTTCAGCGGCGTTTCCCCCGTTGGCCCCGGACTCGGTGTGTGTGGACTGTCCGAGCCGTGCACGGTGAGGGGAGCCAGCAGCCCAATACCAAAGTACCTGCTGGCTAGCTGCCGACCCTCACTGCCTTCCGCGTTAGGGCCGAATGTGCTTTCCCAGTACCCCTTCTACGAAAACCAAACGAACAGACAAAAAACGGGGAGCAACATAGCAGGACTGCCTATCCCTGCCGCCTTCCAACTTTACTTCGGGAGAAATCTCAATTAAGTACAGAAATGGCGCTGTCGAAACGGATTTGTTATTTGACTGTTGTTGGCCAGGGAACCAAACTTAATTACTCTTCGAGGCTAAGGCTTTCAGAACCCCGAAGTGATCCTCATGACCGCGAGAAGCCGCCCCCGTGAGCAGTGGTCCCAAGCTTATACTTCGAGCAGAATTAAGGGGCTATGGATTCCCTGAGAGTGAGAGCTACTCAGGGTTTGTCTGGGGGAAGTTGGTGCCAGCCCGAGGCCTGGAAAAGGGGGCTACAGGAAGCCGGGCTCACTCTGCCCACGCGCTGCACACCCCGATCCACAGCGGTCTCTGTGTGGCGCCCCAGAGACGCCCCTCTTTCCTACGGACACTCCCCCCCCATCCCCGACGCCGCAGTATTCCCGCGGTTTCCCGCCTAGTCGCTTGTTTTTGTTTGAAAAGGTGTCTCCGGATCACAGTTTTCTCACAACTCCTCACCCAAGGCGTTTCCCCACTCACTCCTTTCCCCTCCCGGGCGCCTCGCCTCCGGTCTCCCCCGCCCCCACCAGGAAACTGCCGGAATCAACTTGACAAGACGGCGCGGCGGGAAACAGACACCCAGATCTCCCAGGGCCCGGGACCCCGTGGACTTTGCATGGATTGGGGGAGGGGACACAGAAGGGAGGACCCGAGGAGGGAGACTCTGCTGCCAAGGGCCCTCCCTCCACCACTCCCCCAAAGACGCGCGCTGTGCCCGGGCCAAACTTCTAGGCCAACCAAGAATGCAAGAAAATAAAGTGGGGGGGGGCGGGGAGGGGGCAACAGCTAATGAATTGCAAAGTCGAACAGCGCACGAGGGCCACCGGGGTTCCCAGACCCAGCTGCACCCCAACCTTCAACAAGGTTTGATACTGGATTTCCCCCCACCCTCCAGCGAACTCTCTCCTCCGCCTGGCCTACTCCCGCGTTCCCACCCAAACTGAGGCCTTACCGGAGCAGGAGGGGCCCGGGCACCTCGCAGCCCGCCGCCCGCGCCGCGCGGGGCTCTGGCCGCGGCCGCCGCTGGTCCTCTAAGCGCGGTCTCCCGCACTCTCCGCGGCGCGGGGACGCAGAATGGGTTACAGAGGGACCGCGGGCCGCTGATTGGTCGCCGGCCGCCGTGACGTCGGCGGGCGCTGCATTAAGGCGAGGGGGCTTCCAGAGCTCAGCCAACAGCCGGGAGCAGTGACCGCGCCGCCGGAGCTGGGGAGAGACGCGCCGGGGCGCAGGCTGGGCCGGGAGACCCGGGCCGGAGGGGAGCTCGTCCGGGGGACAGCCGGCAACGGAGCCACGGCCCCGGGCAGCGGCCGCGGCGGCGGGCGCCCAACTGTTCCCGCCGCGCAGAACTGTCGCCGCTGGGCCAGGACATTTTAAAAAAAAAGCTCTCCAAGGTACTCCCCCCCTCCTCACGACTCCTCCCGCTGCAAACGAAAAAAAAAAGGGGGAGGGGAAGGAAAGAAAGAGGATAGAAAGGAAACCCAGATTTTCTACCACAACGAAAAAAGAAGGGCAAAGAAAAAGAAAAGAAAGTCGAACGACTGTGGGGTTGCACGCAGGCCGCCGGAGCGTGGGCCAGCGATGCGGGGCTGCGCGCCCGGGCGGCCGCCAGTTGTGACTGGAACCACGATGCACGGCCAGGCGCGGTGAGGAGCCAGCCCGTGTCACCTCCCCGCCCGAGTCGAGGCGCAGGGAGGGCGGGCCCGAGAACCAGGAGGCCTCCGGGCGGGCCCCGGGCCGTGGCGGCGGGGCTGGGAGGTGGGAGCGAGCGGGAGCGCCTGGCCGCCCCCTCCCGGAGTCGGCCCTCTCTGCTCTCCATTGACACAAACACTTCTCCGAAAGAGGAGAAGCAACGACAGTCGACGACGGGACCTTCCTCCTGCCCGCCCCTCCCCGCCTCCCTCCCCGGCCCGCCGCGGGCGTCCAGCGCGTCCCGACCCGCTGTGCGAGCGATACCGGCAGTTTAGGATGCAAAGCTTCTCTACTCATTTTGTTCTTTTCTTTTAAAAAAAAGAGGAGGGCAAATCCCGGCGGCGGGCAGCCGGGCACACACACACCCGCCGTCATACCCCGACAAAAGCAGATGCACTTTGACTTCTGACAGCTCTACCTCAAGCCAGAGAGAACTCAGCGGCACTTTCCCTGCCAACGGCCCGCCGCGTCGTCCTCTCCCTTCACCGTCTCCGTTTTATTTATTTATTTCCATTACCGTCACCGCTCCCGGTGACCTTCACTCCTCCGCGGGCTCCGGGCAGAGGAACCGCTTTCGCGCCCGCCCGAGACGCTTCCCGTCGCTCCAGGCGCTGCGGGGCGCGCTGTGTCCCGGGGCCTGGGGACGCCCCGCTGCGCGCCGGCGAGGCGCCCCGTCCCCCTCCGTTCGCCTCCTTCCCCCCTCTTTTGATTTCCTGGTGCGGGCTTTGGCTTGCACCTCCGAGCGTGTCTCCTCTTTGTGGAGGGGCTGGGGAGCTCGTTTCGGTGGTCTTCGGGAGTCATCCCCTCGGCTCTACCTGCTCGTCTTTCTCCCGGCCTCCCCCGACCAAACCAAAGACCATGGTGCACTGTGCCGGCTGCAAAAGGCCCATCTTGGACCGCTTCCTCTTGAACGTGCTGGACAGGGCCTGGCACGTCAAGTGCGTCCAGTGCTGTGAATGTAAATGCAACCTGACCGAGAAGTGCTTCTCCCGGGAAGGCAAGCTCTACTGCAAGAACGACTTCTTCCGGTGAGTGGTTCCCTCGCGCGCCCCCGCTGCTCCCTCCCCGCGGGCCCTTCCCGGCCCACCGCGGATCAGAGGTCAGCGCGGCCGCGCTCGGAGCTGCCTTTGAAGAGGGCAGCCGAGTCCCGTGGGTGCCCGCCTCCCCGCCAGCTGGCTCGCTGGGCGCCGGGGACGCGGCCCCGCTTGCGTCCTGGGAGTCGTAGGTCTTGGCTTAGCGTCCCGCGCCTGGGAAGAACGGGTCTGCGCCCGTCTCAGCCCAGAAGCCCCTCTAAGCCCGGAGGAAGGCAGCGCGACCTCGGTCGCCGTCGCTCTGGGCCCTTTCCCAGTGCGCGGAGCTGGCTCTCCAGCAACTGTCTTCTCCCGGCCTCCTGGGTTGCTTGCCCTCCAGGCTGAGCTTTGGAGCCCGGTCTAGGTCCAGGCCACCGACTTTTTCCGTCTTGGTGGAAACCGCCGAGCTTTTTGCATGGGGTGTCCGAGTCGCTTGCCTTTGCAGCGGCAGGAAAGAGCCCCTATCCTGCACATCCCGGGGCGTCCTCGAAACCCCAGCCGGCCTCCAGGCGTCGGCCTAGGCAAACTGCCTCACCGGGACTGGGGAATGCCCCGGGGGCTGCAAGCCTCCGCAGAAGTCTATTCCCTAGATTTCCCTGCGGCCCGAGTTTGGCGGGAGGTTTAGCCTCTGCCCTGCGTGGACCGCGGCTCTGAGGTGCGGGCTCCGCTCGGAGCCCTTCCAAGCCCTGCCTGCCACCCCGAGCCACCTCCTGGCGGGAACCCCGGGGAAGAGCCGAGATTTCTCTGGACGCCCCTCCCTCGATTGGCATTTTAATTGTATTCCCTTAAACTCTCTATTTTATCACCAAATCCACACAAACATACAAGTCAACAGAGAAGCACAGGAGCAAATTGTAATAATCCCTTTGCTTGAAACCTCCCAGTTTACTCAGCTGACTTGGTCTGTTTTCTTCGGAGCCTGCAGTTAACAGATCAAACTGGGACACGGGGTGGGAGTTCAAAGCCATCGGTCCCCAGTGCCTCCCCAGCACGCGTGGCTCTGGTTGCGGGGGAGCGTGGAGCACAGTGCTGTGCACGCTGGTATTGCCCGAAGGAAGCGCAGGTGGACCCCCTGGGCCCCCGCAGGCCGTGCCCCGTTTCCCCGGTACTAGTTGGAACCCAGCGGGTGGCTGCAAACCGCGCTGGCTGCCGGTGGGCCCCGAGGCCTGGCCCTCGGAAAGCGTAGCCGGGCACCGAGAGCCGAGCCGCGACCCCAGCTTGCGCTGAACTGTCCGGCTTTGGGCTTGAATGTGGCGGCGGTCCAGCCGCGGGCGTCTGGGCGCTGCGCGGCCGTTTGTTCACCCGCGCAGGACTGGACCTTGCCAACCCCAGCACCCGCCCCCACCCTCGGCCTGTGCGCGGTCAAAGGGAAGCGACGCTAGGGGAGGAAAGTGACGCTCGGGAGATGCGTTTGTATGGAGCTCTAATAAGAGTTTGTTTCCTGAATCTGATCGGAAAATAAGTGCCCCCCTCCCCTTTCCTTCGCCACCGGGCCACCTTCTTCGGCAGTGATTTTTCCTTTGGGACAACACTGGGCATGAGGTTGGGGGGGCAGCTTGCTCTCTCGCTCTAACTATTTGTACCTCCTCCGACTTTTTGTGGCGCCCCGCACTTTCTCTTCCTGCCTTCTTGCCTGGTTGATCGGCATTGTCTTTCTTTTTGTCTGTCTCTCTTTTATCTTCTTTCCCCCTTCCTCCCCACCTTCCTCCCCACCTTTCCCCACATCTTCCTCCCCGCCCCTGTGTCCCCTGCCCCTCACCAACCCCCCCCCCTCCCCGCGCAGGTGTTTCGGTACCAAATGCGCGGGCTGCGCTCAGGGCATCTCCCCTAGCGACCTGGTGCGGAGAGCGCGGAGCAAAGTGTTTCACCTGAACTGCTTCACCTGCATGATGTGTAACAAGCAGCTCTCCACCGGCGAGGAGCTCTATATCATCGACGAGAACAAGTTCGTCTGCAAAGAGGATTACCTAAGCAACAGCAGTGTCGCCAAAGAGAACAGCCTCCACTCGGGTGAGGCCCTAATTCCCAGCTAGCTAGGCTCGGGCAGGTACTGAGGGAGGAAGGCCCGCCAAGGCCGCTGCTCACCTCTCCCTTCCTTCTCCCCAGCCACCACGGGCAGTGACCCCAGTTTGTCTCCAGACTCCCAAGACCCGTCGCAGGACGACGCCAAGGACTCGGAGAGCGCCAACGTATCGGACAAGGAAGGGGGCAGCAACGAGAATGACGACCAGAACCTGGGCGCCAAGCGGCGGGGGCCACGCACCACCATTAAAGCCAAGCAGCTGGAGACCCTGAAGGCTGCGTTCGCCGCGACGCCCAAGCCCACGCGCCACATCCGTGAGCAGCTGGCTCAGGAGACTGGCCTCAACATGCGCGTCATTCAGGTCAGGGCCCCCGGCGTGCCACTCAGTTTCCCCGAGACCCCCATGGCTCCTCCAGGTCAGCTTCCAGGGATCTGAGCAAGTTCTTGGAAGCTGGCCTTGGAAGAGAGAGGAGAAGGCCAGACACACCCTACCCCTTGCAACCTTGGAAGCACGCTAGATTCTTAGAACTACTAGAAATCCCTAGGTCTCCTCTTCTTGGTCCAGTGCTGGTGACAGAGGGGTGAGGGGGGGAGGGAAAGGGAGTTCGGCAGGAAGGAGCCTGGAGGAAGATGCATTGTTCGACACCACGGTGAGAGTTGGGACCCTTTTTTCTTCCCAGAGGTCATTGTCAGACTTAATTGGTTCCTCTGGCTTCTGCACCAGGAGATCTCTCTCTCTGCATCCCCAACCCCAATTTTGTGGGTCTCTTGCCCCAGTTAGGTAAGTCCCAAAATAGAGGCCAGCCCTTCAAAGAGAGGTAGGGCCTCAGGCAGAAGGAAGCCCTACCTCAGTTGGTCCCCAGTGGGATGAGGAGGGGAGCTGGCCATCTGGGCAGCTGTGCCAGTGTTGTAAGCTGAGACTGGGTGTGATTCGGGTTGAGTTTCGGGTCCAAGATGAGGTGTCCAGTTCTCTGTGCTTGGACGCTTGCTCTTTGAAGGTGTGGATGGGTGTGCCTGGGAGGCTGAGTGTGCCTTCAAGCTGCCCTCAGAGGGAGGCCCTGTGGCCTCTGGAAGGCTGTGTCAACGTCTGTGTACATGAATGGGAGGCTGCATCTCTGTGTCACTATGAGTGAGAGGCTGTGGATAAGTATCTTTGGCACTGGGAGATTGTGTGTGAGTGTAAAAGGAGATTGTGCGTTTTGGTGTCACTATCTTTGGAAGACTGAATGTCAACAGGAGGCTGTTTAGTTTTCTGTCACTATCATGTAGGGGAGCAAGCTGCCAGGGGCTGCGAAAGGAAAACTGTGTGTGTCTGACACTACTTGGGGGGGTTGAGTGTCTATGTGTGTACAGCCCCTGAGAAGCTGTAGTTATGACAGTGTTACTGTTAGAAACAACTCCTACTGCCTCACGTTGGGCAGGGCGGCTTGCCCGGGCAGGAATCCAATTCACCATTGGCTCAGGGGCCGCCCTACGCGGTCCTAGTTAGAAGACCGCCCTCCCCAATACACAGCACGCGCGCGCGTGTACACACACACACACACACACACACACACACACACACAGCCTGAGAGCTAGGCAGTGGAAGGTTGAGGGGCCAGCCGGTGACGCGCCCGAAGTGGGAAGTGGGGTCTTCGTGGCTTCAACCCTTGGCGTGTATGCTTCAGGTCTGGTTCCAGAACCGACGCTCCAAGGAACGGAGGATGAAGCAGCTGAGCGCGCTGGGCGCCCGGCGCCACGCCTTCTTCCGCAGTCCGCGCCGAATGCGGCCGCTCGTGGACCGCCTGGAGCCAGGCGAGCTCATCCCCAACGGGCCCTTCTCCTTCTACGGAGGTGGGTGTGTTGCCCCGTGCAGGGCTCGGCCAAGCCGGGGTTGGCTTCGTTGGAAGCGGGTGGCAGCGCCGAGGGCGCTTCCTGCTTTCCGGAGAGAAGTGGAAAGATGGGTGGAGGCTGGGAAGTAAATCGAGCAGAAGGTAGTGAGACCGGAGGCCGATTTCCCGACCCCTGGAAAGAAGCGGGTGGCCAGGTAGGGAGAAGTTCCTGTGTGTGCACCCAGCCTCCTCCCCGCTCCGAGCCGGGCAGGGAGCCCGCGAACCGGGCGTCCCTGCGCCGTCCCTCCCAGCCGGCCGGCGAGCTCCTCCCCGCGCTTTCCACCGTCCCCCTCCCTGACACGCTCCTTCCCGCCGCTCCGCAGATTACCAGAGCGAGTACTACGGGCCCGGGGGCAACTACGACTTCTTCCCACAAGGCCCCCCGTCCTCGCAGGCCCAGACGCCAGTGGACCTACCCTTCGTGCCGTCGTCCGGGCCGTCCGGGACGCCCCTGGGCGGCCTGGACCACCCGCTGCCTGGCCACCACCCGTCGAGCGAGGCGCAGCGGTTCACCGACATCCTGGCACACCCCCCCGGGGACTCGCCCAGCCCCGAGCCCAGCCTGCCCGGGCCTCTGCACTCCATGTCCGCTGAGGTCTTCGGGCCCAGCCCGCCCTTCTCGTCGCTGTCGGTCAACGGGGGGGCGAGTTACGGGAACCACCTGTCTCACCCTCCAGAAATGAACGAGGCGGCTGTGTGGTAGCGGGGCCTCGCCCGGTCCGCGGAGTTCGTGGTTGTACAGAAATGAACTTTTATTTAAGAAAAATAGGAAAAAGAAAAAAAAAAACAAAAACCATAGAGAGCAAGTCACTCCTGCCCCCCCACCTTCCTCCAGCTTCGGGACCATTTCCGTCTGGGGAAACCGGATGGGAAAGGGGGACACAAAACAGGATCCAAATCTGCCCGGAGGTAGGACTGGGACCCGAGAGCCGGCTGGCCAGGTGCAGGACTGGGGCTCCGGAAGGGAAATGCAGACCTCTCCCCACCGCCCACGCGGGCCCGGCTCCGTGAACTGACACCGCGGGCGGCTCAGAAACCACCTCCGCGGCCGCGAAGGCGCACAGCACAGCGGTGACGCCCGGAGCCACGGGGAGGGCGGCTGCGTCCACAGCCGGGGGCGGGAGGTAAAGCGTCCCTGGGCGCTCCCAGGCCAGCCTTGGAGGTTCTGGCCCTGGGAAATCTAATATTAATATTGTTGGTCTCAGAGTTCAGCAATAGCGACCACAAACTCTTATAGCTTCAGAATCGCCGACCTGCTGTGCATCAGGTGGGACTATATATATATATATTTTCGTCTCTGGGTTTTTTGTTTTTTGTTTTTGCCAAAATAGCAAAATTCTAAATGTAAAGCCCTCAGTATCAACTCTTCTACCTTCACAAAGCTCTACACAGATACATGCAGACACACTGTATAGAATGGTCTCCAGACAGACCTCTCAGTAAAATGACTTGAACATCAGCTGTACAAGAAAAGTATTCTTACACACACAAAGTTAAAAAAAAAAAAAAGACTATTGAACTAAAAACAGTCAACTGTTTACGTATAATGTTAAATTCAGGAGTTCAGTGTTTTACTAATATATCCTGTTTTGAAACCTCTTGTTCAAAAACAAAATGTTTTGAGCAATCAACCAAAATTGTTCCTTTTCTTTTCCTGTAGATGTTCTGACAGATTTGCAGGGCTCACAGCTCACTGTGCTAGTATGTAAAAAGATGTTGTTTACAGGCAAAAAGAGAAAACAAGATATTCAGACACTTGCCAAATAGAATAATTATAGCACAAATACTGTAAAGGTGCCTGGCACCACAACCTGAAAAAGTGTTAAAAAGTGTTACAAGGTTTAAGAATAAAAACATCTTTGCTAATTTTTAGTCCTGTTGAACGTTCATGGAATTGTTAATATGACTTATATAGACCCACACAGGTTTTATTTTTGTGTCTTTAAAATAAAAGTCCAAAATATTTAAATTTTATGGTCAAATATGCAGTCAACAGCTGCTACTTTTTTCTTTATATATTAAATTTCTCATATGTCTTTTATTGTTCTGATAAACCTAAGCTTGTGTGACCTCCAGTGCATATTAGACCATTCACTGTATGAAAGAAAACATGTTGAATAAATTTGTGAGTTTTTAATAAAAATAGAAAATCTGATGTTTAGATAATTGGCGTGTTATTTGATGTTTTAAGAACTGGACGGGAGACAGCATGAAGAGCTGAATGCCCCATCAGAAGCGAGGCAGGACTGGGATAGCTGTTTTTACCTTGGCTGTGGTTGGACCCCTTTGCTAATGCCAGCCAAGCTTTTCTCTATGACTTCCTGCTGTTATTAACTACAGATTTGCATTCTGTGGATTTAACTGATACAGTTGAAAAGATGTTTGCTGATAAGTTAATAGAGAATTTGAAATAGAAATCAAATCCGTGGCTCAAAATGAGTGACCCCAGTCTGTGATTAGGCATAAGATCCCATGCACTCTCCCCACCCCCTGCACAAACAAAAATGGACTTGTAAATGTCAGTTACCTGCATATGTATAATTAAGGGTGATCCTTTTCAGTTTCAATTCATTTCCCATAGATACTCCTGCTTTCGAATTTGGTGGTTTTAAAGATAATGTAAAATGAATGCTCAATACAGTTAGAAATGACATACTTTAATCCCTTTCACACAAATGACATGAAATAGTTGTTTTTATAAAATTATTTACGTTTAAAGTTTCCCAGAAGGAAAACTATTTTGCTTGGCACAGATATGTATTACGTTTCTTTGAAAGATGAGTAAAAATAACCAATATAGAAGTCAAACATCAACTGGCAGTTGCCAATCGGTTCTGAAAAGTAGTTCAGTCCCTTCCAATCCTTCATTAAATATGAAAGGAATTTAAATATTTTATCTACTATGAAATATGTGTGTTTTAATATCAGACTCTATTAGAGTTCCAGAATTTATTTTCCGTATCACCTAGATTTCAGTCTGGATCATTTGCTTCCTTATTATTTTTTTTTAAATCAAGGTTTTACATTAAATGGTATGTAATTTCCAGTGTTGTTTTTATATTTTGTTAAGACACAACCAAGTGTATCTTTCCTAACAAGAAGGCTTTAAAATAAGTAATATTTCATTGCGCCCATATGACGGCTTATCCAATGAGGAGGACTATCAGGGAGGAATCTGACAGTGTTCTTGCAGGAATCCAAATTTATAAAATACAGGGGAGACTTTTGAAATACTTAGCCTCTGCACACAGCACTTTCCTTTATCTGCTTTATATGCAATCACTGGATTGGCTCATTTTTTGCCCTTTTAGCATTTATTTGTGTTAAATCATAGCTAAGTTATTTATTATAGCCACCCCCCTTTAAAGACATTCATTTAACTGAACCTATGCTCATTTGAGAAGCTGCATTTTCCTATCAAACCTGCTGAATTATTTAGCAGCTTTATTGTGGAATCGGGCACTTGATAAGATGCGTTTTAGAGTTGGGTGCTCAGTATGGACTCAATTTTTCTCTTTGGCTCTGTGGGAACATCCCAGTCTTTCCCCCCTTGGCGCTGTATCCTGAACCCTAAGGAATACCTGAACAGGTGGCAAAGCTCAGCAGTCAATTTTGGAGCTGCCTGAGAGGAGGAGATCTAGAAATGTCTGGGATTGTTCTTGTTTTCATTAGAGTCACGCTGCCCAACTGGGTCCTGAGGTGCAGAAAAGCACTGTACCATCCTCACCCTGTGGGGTTGGGAGCTCCCAGGAAAGATGTGGGGCCCAGAAGGGAGCACCAAGGCAGTCCCCTCCTGCTCAGGAAGGCAGTCTTCCCTCTGGCTGGGCTCGGCAACCTAGTTCTTCCTTGCAGCCATCTTAACACTGCAACCTCTTATGCCTTTTGCCACCTGCCCTCAGGGTGCCAGCAGCAGGAGCCACCATCTGCCCTGGGCGAGGGAGGCAGAAAATCAACCACCCAACTTCTCCAGGCTAGGGGAGGCTGTGGGAGTTTGGGGGGCTACTTTAGAGTAAGACAGGATTGGGGAGGACTGTGCATGGAGAGCCAGGAAAGGCACTGCCAGGGGCCTGGCACCTGGAGTTTGATAGTATCTGAAAAGAGAGAAGAGGCAAGTAAAAACCTGGTTTCCCTAAACTCTTGAAACTCTTGGTCGTGCCACAGGCAGTTGATTGAAACAAGGGAGTTATCTAATGTCACCCTTGCTTATTCTATGCTATTCCTACATCTGTCTGCCACTTTGCAGCCCTTAGGCAGCAGGGAGAGAGCCCGTGAACAGGAGAGCCCGTGAACAGGAAGGCCCTATGACCTTCACTGGAGAGCACTGTTCTTTTGGGAGTGTGCTTCCATTTATTCCCATCTTCCTGCTTATCTCATCTGTTCTCATCTCTAGAGTAGTCAAAGGTTTACATTTGTCCTAGAAAATGAAGTCTTTGAAATATGCCCTCCTATAGTCCACCCAGTCTCCATCCTATCCCCACCAGGAAACCCCTCTTTCCTTCTCAAGAAACTAGGGGGGGGGGGGACAGAGAGAGAGCATGTAGAAGGTTGCTCTTCTGCCCTATGCCTCAATTTTTCTCAGTTGCATCTTAAGCTTTAGAATTCTTTTCATTTTTCTCCATTCATGGAGCTCCCTCCCTACAGTCAGTATGGGGTAAAAAAGGAGGGGAAACATTTTAGAGGCCATGGGATGTGTGTGACAGAGTGGTCTTGATTTCTTCCTCAAAAGGCTTCCCACGTCAGTGGGGACCAGGACAGAGAAGGGAGAAGAGGTAAGCAGGTCTACAGCATTTTTTTGTCCAAAATCACCCAGCAGTGTTCTGTTTGCATGACAGCTTAGAGCTGATCTCTGACCTGCCTTGCCTTCTTCCCGCTTTCTGCCTTTTCTTTACCCCTAGTCCTGGTTTCTAAGCATTATTAGTGTCCAAAATAGGAGGGGAAGAGGACTGTGGGAGGTAATTTCCTAAATGTAGGCTGAGAGAAACATTTTTGTCTGCTGAATCTTAGAGCAATGGCCCCTTGTTGAGTGCTTTTGCTCTGAGTGGCCCTAGACAGAGGCGTCAGACTGCAATTACAGGGGGTATATATTTTTTTCAAAGCTGTTTCCTTGCCTGAATTTTCTTGCAGACATTAAAAAGCAGTTTTCTTTGCCTCAGTCCCCTGCCTGGCATTTTCCTCCTTCCTGTCCTACTCTGGCATTTTTCCCCTTCCATGTTTGGGGGGCAAGTCTATCCTAAGACATGTTCTCCTTTCCCTCTGCAGCCACCTAGGAAAGGGACATGGGTCAAGTCACACTAAAGTGGTAGCTTCATTGCTATTGATCCTATAGGCATATGAAGACAGTGAAAGTCAGGGACTCTCACTTCCTTTGGGTTCCACACTAAACACCAGAGAGCTGAGGGTTCCCTAGGCAGTTCAGCTGTGGGACCCAACTGGCCTGGGCTATTTTCTGCATCCTTTTGACACAGTTTCAGTTTAGGGGGTTTTAGTTCCTTACAGGTGACCTCAGACAGATACTGGAAGGATAGACTGCTTTGTAAGCACACTTATCCCTTATTGTTTCTATTTACATGTTGTCTGCCCCCCTCTAGGCTGATCACCATCAGAAGAGACTAACTTACTCATCTTTGTATCTCTTTTAGCAGTGCCTGCCACATAGCAGGCAGTCCGGGAATGTTTGATGAAGGAAAGGGAATATAAAAAGATTGTATCTTTCCATGTGCCTGAGTGCAATTACATTATTACATTGATTGCAGTGTCTTTATATTTTGAGTCTCCCCATGCCCCTCTAATGGTAGACCTGAGTTTTTCTGTATTTGTCTATCAGTTCCATGTGTCTAATAAGTATGCCCTCATCTTTGAACAGCAAAGATATCAATACCGATGGGTGTGCAGTAACCCCCTCTTCACTTCCTTTCCCCTGCTCAGACAAGACTACTTGGAGAAACGACATAATCGATCTTCATTTAAGCAGTCATAGCGATTTCTAATTATTCTTATTAATAAAGACGCCAACAGCACACTTACACATACATATATCTCTGATGTCGGATTCCCAAATCCTGGCTGCCGCCGGGTCAACGGCTGAAGCCGGGCCCCAGACCCCTTCAAATTGTGAAATGCCAGACCTGCTTTTAGTCCCAGTCTTTGCATGCCTGAAAACGCACCTGAGGCTCCAGACCCTGACGCTTTACTTCATTCTCTTTCCCAAATCAGCCACCATGGGTCATAGCTACACTACACTTTATTTCTACGCAAATCTCGGACATATCTTGAGATATATTTTATGCAACCGGACAACTGCGCTCACAACGCAATTTCTGCAAAGCGCGAACGTCAGCCACGTATCCTTGCGCGTTCCCGCGCCGCCGAACACAACCCTCGACGCATGCGCACGCGCACAAGCGGCAGGACGGCGACAATCCCTTTAGCCTTCCGGGCGCTTCCGCCTTTACTTTATTAGCGACGCGAGGCCCCGCCCCCTCCGAGCGCCTCCCGGAAGTTGCCAGCCAGGCTGCCGGCAGCTGCGCGCCTGGCTTTGCGTGGTTTTTGGTTGTGCTGGCGAGTAGTCTCCCCGTGAGAGGACCCGGCCGGGAGGAAGCGTCCCGGGCTGGGACCGACAGTCACGTGCTCGGCGCAGAGCGGACTGAGACCTGCTGAAGATGGCGGGGCCGCAGCCCCTAGCGCTGCAGCTAGAACAGCTGTTGAACCCGCGACCACGCGAGGCAGATCCAGAGGCCGACCCGGAGGAGGGTGAGGCTGACTGGGGCATGGCCACGTGCAGAGCGGTGGGTCCGGCCCCGTGCGGACCCGGGCCGCATGTGAGGGCCGGCATTCTTACTTTTGTGTGGAGGAAAACTGCCTCCTGGAGGGTTGTCCCGGGGTCCTGGAGACGGTTTCGCCTTCTGACACTCTTTGTAGACTTGGTGCTCGGGTGGCCGGAGCATCCCGCGGTCTCAGGCTTAGGTAACTGCTGGTCGAGGGCTGTTGCAGGGAGCGAGGGTCTGTCTGATAGCAGGTTGGAAGTTATCTTTCAGAATGCTCTTACAAGAATTGTGTTAGAAATGAGGAGAAATGACTTTTTTTAAACTCTGCTTCTCCCTAAGAACTTACTTGGAGAATGAAGTAAGAAGTCGATTTCCATCGTGCTGTTGAAGCGTCTTTAGACCTCAAGACACTTGCTCAGGGCTGATGAATGAGACTCAGTTCAGTTAACTCATGTTCAATGTCTAGTTGAGAGTAATCCTGCTTTACACTTGAGTGAGAGAAGTGTGAGGAAGGATAAATGTGAGTGCTGGACTGTGTCTTAGGAATATCAGTTAAGGAACTGGGGCTGTTTAGTCAGGATAAGGGAAAAAATATTCCCTGAGGGATAGGATGAAGTGAGCATAGAACATGGTGATGGCTGACTTACAATATTTGAGTGATTGTCATACGTGGGAGAGAAACTACACGTATACATTTATATGACCCAATACATAGAAATACATCATACAGAGTTGGTTTCCCGTTCAGGAACAGCAACAGAGGCAGATTAAGGTTGGTTCAGGCCCTGGACCCAGAAGAAAATATTGAGCCCCTTACATTAGAAAAAAGTGTAAAGTTGGGGTTTTGCGAGGCCCTTCAGAAGTCGAGGCCCAGGGCCTGTGCCCCGTGGGCCCGCCATTATACCTGCCTTTGAACAGCAATAAGATAGAGGTCTACCTTGGAAGGTAATGAGTTCCTGGAAGTTGGTGAGGATTTTGTAGAGGACATTCAAATATGAGTTGAAAGGGTCAGACAGTGTTACCATTCAAATTCCTTCTGACCTGGAGATTCTGAATACTTTCCCTCTCTGCCACAGCTACTGCTGCCAGGGTGATTGACAGGTTTGATGAAGGAGAAGATGGGGAAGGTGACTTCCTGCCTGTGGGTAGCATTAGAAAACTGGCATCAACCTCCCTCTTGGACACAGACAAAAGGTATTCTGGCAAGACCACCACTAGAAAAGCTTGGAAAGAAGACCATTGGGAGCATCCTCTGTCGGGTTCATCTGGTAAGTAGATACATTTGATTTTTTTTTTTAATGTACTCTTTCTCCCCTAATATTATAGGGTTAAAATCCCCCCCCCCCTTTTAATGAATCTTGCAAGACTAGCCATATGTATCCCCACCTATTTTTAGAGAGACCATTGATTTGTCATTAGAAAGGGCCTTGGAGGTACTTAATTTCACTTCATATAATTCTAAAGCCTGGAAATACTAAGTTCCTATACTTCTTATGTTTTAGACCAGGGGTCCCCAAACTACGACCAGTGGGCTGCATGCAGCCCCCTGAGGCCATTTATCCGGCCCCCACCACACTTTCGGAAGGGGCACCTCTTTCATGGGTGGTCAGTGAGAGGAGCATAGTTCCCATTGAAATACTGGTCAGTTTGTTTTATTTTATTTATTTTCTTTTTTTTTTTTTACAGAGAGAGAGTCAGAGAGAGGGATAGATAGGGACAGACAGATAGGAACAGAGAGATGAGACGCATCAATCACTAGTTTTTTGTTGTGGCACTTTAGTTGTTCATTGATTGCTTTCTCATATGTGCCTTGACTGTGGGCCTTCAGCAGACTGAGTAACCCCTTGCTCGAGCCAGCAACCTTGGATCCAAGCTGGTGAGCTTTTTGCTCAAGCCAGATAAGCCAGTGCTCAAGTTGATGACCTCGGGGTCTCGAACCTGGGTCCTCAGCATCCCAGTCCGACGCTCTATCCACTGCGCCACTGCCTGGTCAGGCCTGTCAGTTTGTTGATTTAAATTTACTTGTTCTTTATTTTAAATATTGTATTTGTTTTCGTTTTGTTTTTTTACTTTAAAATAAGATATGTGCAGTGTGCATAGGGATTTGTTCATAGTTTTTTTATAGTCCAGCCCTCCAACGGTCCGAAGGACAGTGAACTGGCCCCCTGTGTAAAAAGTTTGGGGACCCCTGTTTTAGACTAATAGTTTACCCTAAAAGGGAGAGAAAAGGCAGTGTATAATTGGATATTGGAGAAGATTGTGTGTTGAAAAAGCATTGCCTTTAATGAGCATGCTACTCAGTGACTTTGATTCTCTTTCTTCACTTTTTAAAACTTGCATTGGGTCACTGTATAATATTAATTTGTGAAACTCATTTTTTGCCATTATAAAAAAACCCATAATTCTTCCCTGTTCCCTAGAACCCTGGTTGGCAAATTGCGGCTCATGAGCCACATGTGGCTTTTTGGCCCCTTGAGTGTGGCTCTTCCACAAAATACCGTGTGGGCGCTACCTCGATAAGGAATGTATCTACCTATATAGTTTAAGTTTAAAAAATTTGGCTCTCAAAAGAAATTTCAATCGTTGTACTGTTGATATTTGGCTCTGTTGACTAATGAGTTTGCCTACCACTGCCCTAGAAGAATGCTAGAATATATGAGCTTATAGTTTTAAAGTAGAGTGGAAGAAGGGGCTGGATATGGTAATTATTGAGTGTATGTCATTTGTTTTTCATTAGAGAGGTCAGAGGTGCTGTGTTGAGAATCCACAGATAATATAAAAGAAACTTATTTAGGTTATAATACATATGATTTAGTCCTTAATATAGTGCTAGGGGTTTCTGATAAGTTCATTTCACATTCTTTGCCTAGGGACTAAAAAATGGACCAGTATGAGACAAATATTATATATATATTGAGCCCTCACCATGTGTCAAGTACTATGGTAAGCCCTTTAGATTAAGTTCTAAAAGCCTGGGACACAGTAAGTCCTCAAAAATGTTATCACCATTATCATTACATATATCATCTCTTTTAATCCTCCCAATAGCCTTGTGAGGGTGGTACTACTTATTCCCATTTTTCAGATAATGAAATTGAAGGACAGATTGGTTAAGAAACTTACTTAAGTTCATTTATGTAGTAAGTGCTAGATCCCAAACTCAAGGCAGTCTGATTCCAAAATCTGTACTCTTAATTAGTAATCTGTAGGAATGTTTTTTTTTTTTAAGATTTTATTTATTGACTTTATAGCGAGGAGTGTGAGAGAGGGGAGGAGGAGGAGCGGAAAGCAATAACTAATAGTAGTTGTTTCTCATATGTGCTTTGACCGGCCAAGCCTGGGATTTCAAACAGGAGACCTCAGCATTCCAGCTCAACGCTTTATCCACTGCGCTACCACAGGCCAGGCAGGAATGTTTCTTAATCTGAGAAATGGAATATCTTTAAAGAACTTTGTATTTAGTTATTGTATTTATATTTTTGACAGTCTTCTTTATGTCTTGAACTTATATATAGTTTTTAAAAGAAGTACTGATGGTCTTTCACATTTTCATAAAAATCTTTATTTTGTTGAAGAAAGTTCTTGGTAGCTGTTCCCTCTGTCTAATAATTATGTTTGCTGTACATGGGACCTTTATATTCTACCATGGAAGAGATAGGATAAACAGTAAAAATCCTAATCAAGTGATACCCTGAGGGTAAGTAAAACCAGGAACCTTAACTAACTTCCATTTACTATAGAATCAAGTCCAAACTCCTTCTCATTAAAGGTAAGACCCTCTTGATTTGGTAACTGCGCAACTCTGTAGGCTTATGTCTTACCATTCTCCACTGTAGTTTACTTTTATGGTGCTGGGCCTTTGCATATGCTATTTTCTCTTTTCTTTCCCCTTTGTCTGATCAGCTGTTACTTATGCTTTGTAAGTAAAATTATAATGTCTTCAATGCATGAAGCCGTCTTTCACCTTTCCAGAAGAGTTAGGTGGTTCCTTCTCTATGTAATGTACTAATGACACTGTAACATAATTATTGGTATGCATATCCACCACTCCCACAAGTCTATGTCCCCTTCTCATAGTTATCACATTCTATTAGTTATTCCTTAGCATTTTTCTGTACCTGGCTCATAATAGGTGCTTTTATTTTAATTAATTTTTTTTTTTCTTATTTTCCAAGTGAGAGGATGGAAGTTAGAGAGACAGACTCCTGCATGTTCCCTGACCGGAATCTACCTGGCAGCCCCCATCTGGGATCAATGCTCTGTCCATCTGGGGCCATGCTCGCAACTGAGCTATTTTTAGCACCTGAGGCGGAGGCTCCAGGAAGCCATCCTCAGCACCCAGGGCTGATTTGCTTGAACTGTTTGAGCCACGGCTGCTGAAGGGGAAGAGAGGGGAGGGTGAGGGGTGGAGAAGCCGATGGTCACTTTTCCTGTGTGCCCAGACCAGAATTGAACCCAGAACATGTACACACAGGGCCGATGCTCTAACACTGAGCCAACCATAATAGGTGCTTAATAAGTATATAATAAATAGTGTATACTTATGTGAGAGAGATTGTACATTTGGAATAGTTAATAATCATCTATATATTTTTTTAGATGCAGGTTTGGGAAAACTAGTAATTCCTTCACACCTGTTGAAATCTGACTATTCTTCAAGGTCCTGCTATCTCTTCTTTATAGCTTTGTTTAAATTCACTTCTCCCACAGTTAAAATTTCCTTCTTCTCTGGGTTATCTAAACTTTGTCAAAGCATTTTTAAGTCTTTTCTATATTATAGTTTTATGGGTCTTTCCCACTAGAACATTTCATTAGGGTAGAATTCATGTTTTATTCATCTTTCCTTCTCCCTTACTATTTTAGAGATAGTAAACGTGACAAATATTTATTGAATTGAGTACAATGTCCAATAATAAATTAAAAAATTTTTTTATAACTGCTATAGTCTTTTAGATGAAGTGAAAACTATGGCCTTATATTTGTCTCAAGGTAACATCCATTTTTGCCTTTTTCTCTCTCTTGTTTAGACAAGGAAATATCTGATGAGGAAGAATCTGGAGATGATGATTTGGAGGGACTGAGTCTGGAGGAGTCCGATGAGGATGCTGTGAGTGCTGCTGAGGAACAGGAGTGTGCTGGTGATGAGGATAATAGTCTGGCCTGGAGGAAGGGAAGCAGAAGCTGCTCCAGGAAAACACCAGGCTTCCGTATCCACAACATCAGTGACTTTGAAAAATTTACCGAGGGAATGGATGACCTTGATAGCAGTGGGGAAGAAGAAGATGAAGAGGAGGAGAGTGGCATGGAAGAAGGGGATGGTGAAGAAGACTTCAAGGGTGTCAGTGAGGAAGACAGGGCTGAAGACAGGAACAGTGAAGATGATGGTGTGGTGATGACCTTCTCCAGTGCCAAAGTTTCTGAGGAAGTGGAGAAAGGCAGAGCTGTGAAGAACCAGATAGGTTTGTACATCGTGTGCTGTTTGCTTGTTTTTCAAGTGTCTGCATTTGATGTTCTTTTTGTTTGTTTGTTTATTTTTGGCTATTCGCTCTCTCCAATTAGTTTGTGACATGCCCCGCTTCCCTAGAAGCCTAAAGCCCCAGACCTCTATGCTTAGCCAGCCATTTCTACACTGAGCAGCTTAGCTGGTTCTGCTCTAGTACTTCGGGCAACTGTGAAAGATTGAAGAGTGTTTTCTCCTTTTGGGGCTTTAGCATGCTCTCTCATGTAGCAAATATTTGCTTCCAAGATACTGAATGTTTTCCTATAATAGAGTGTTTCCAAGGCATGAAACTGTGATAAAGCTGTGCTGCTTAGAGACTGGCGTGATTTCCTGTCCCCAGAAAGAATATATAACTAAAGTATGGAATCTTTTTTCTTTCTCAGCACTGTGGGACCAGCTCTTGGAAGGAAGGATCAAACTACAAAAAGCTCTGTTGACTACCAATCAGCTTCCTCAACCAGATGTTTTCCCTACTTTCAAGGACAAAGGTGGCCCAGAATTTGCCAGCGCCCTAAAAAATAGTAAGAATATCTGTGTCATATGGGGAGGGATACTTTGCAGAACCACAGAATTGAAGATATGTGGTTTTAGTGATCATATGGTATAAAATAGTAGTTTTTAACTTAAAAAATAGCAGTGTAGGCCCTGGCCGGTTGGCTCAGCGGTGGAGTGTCGGCCTAGCGTGCGGAGGACCCGGGTTCGATTCCCGGCCAGGGCACACAGGAGAAGCACCCATTTGCTTCTCCACCCCTCCGCCGTGCTTTCCTCTCTGTCTCTCTCTTCCCCTCCCGCAGCCAAGGCTCCATTGGAGCGGAAATGGCCCGGGCGCTGGGGATGGCTCTGTGGCCTCTGCCTCAGGCGCTAGAGTGGCTCTGGTCGCAACATGGCGACGCCCAGGATGGGCAGAGCATCGCCCCCTGGTGGGCGTGCCGGGTGGATCCCGGTCGGGCGCATGCGGGAGTCTGTCAGACTGTCTCTCCCTGTTTCCAGCTTCAGAAAAATTAAAAAAAAAAAAAAAAAAAAAAAAAAATAGCAGTGTAATTCTTTTATCAAATGAAGATAAGTTTGATTGAAATAGATTGGTTGCTTGAGTCATGTCTATTCTGCTTTCTTCTTACTTGCCTCCTCCCGCTCTCCTCGGCTTTCTGAGTTACCTTTTTTTAAAAAATTTTTATTTATTGATTTTTAGAAGGAGAGGAAGGGAGAGAGAGAGAGAGAGCAACATCAATTTTGTTTTTCCATTTATTCATGTTGTCATTGTTTTATTTTTATTTGAGAGAGAGAAAGAGAGAGAGAGAGAGAGAGAGAAAGGGGGAGGAGAAGTGGGAAGCATCAACTTGTAGTTAGTTGTTCCTGTGTGTGCCTTGACCGGGCAAGCCCAGGGTTTCAAACAGGCAATCTCAGTGTTCCAGGTCAATCAATGCCTAATCCACTGTGCCACCACAGGTCAGGTCATTGGTTGATATTTGTATGTGCCCTGACCAGTGATAGAACCCAGAACCTTGGCGTGTCAGGATGATGCTCTAACCAGCTGAGCTACCCGCCCAGGGCCCTGAGTTATTTCTCTTAATGTTCAGAGAACACTCTTTGAAAATCTACTGTTATATAACAAAAGGGAGGGAAGGAATGATTAAACTCAGTTCAGATGCCTTTTTTTGTTAGGAGGTTTCTAGAACATGCTAAGATCTTATTCATATCTTCTTTTGGGTTGCATAGAATGAGGAAGGACGATGATTGCAGAAAGAGGAAAATGTTTTGGAAGAGAATTGCTGAACTATGAAGGACAGAAATTTTAGAACAGAAAAGGAATTTATGAAGTCCCCTCATTTAATGGACAAGAGAACTGTGACCCAGAGACAACACATTGCCCAAAGTTACAGAGCATGGCAGAGAGAAAACTCCAGCTTTTCTGCCTTTAGACCTCATTCCTCCTGCATGCTGTGTGCCTGTGTTTCCAGTGGCGCCAAAGGACTGTGTTAGAGGAAGATTTGGAACTAGGGCACTGTGGTTAGAGTCACTATTCGTCATTTACATATTGAGACTTAGTGTTTTCATTTGTTCTTTACAATTTATTTTTATCTTATCATGAAGTTAGGATTGGAAGGGACCTGCAAAGGATGTCTGTTTTGGTATCTGCCTTTAGGGAGAATCATCTTAAACCATTCAAAAGAGAAATGTAGGATTTCTAGGAAAGGGGATTCTGTGAACCTTCCATGTAGGAGAATGCTCAGTTTAATTAGGAATTACTTCCTAGAGTCTAGTCTTTATTTTTTTTTAATTTATTTATTCATTTTAGAGAAAAGAGAGAGAGAGAGAAGGGGGAGAGGAGCAGGAAGCGTCAACTCCCATATGTGCCTTAACCAGGCAAGCTCGGAGTTTCGAACCAGCGACCTCAGTGTTCCAGGTCGACGCTTGATTCACTGCGCTACCACAGGTCAGGCGAGTCTAGTCTTTAGACTGTGTGTCCTGCCATACTTGAAGTCTTATTTCCTATGTGAAAGGCCTGGTTAACCCTTCAGGAACCTTGCAGATACTGTGAGAGTGGGTCTTTTGTATCCCCTCCCCCAGCTTTTCCCCCTTCCTCCCTTAAATACATGATAGATTGTCAGTTTTCAAAATTTTTGATATTTTTAGAGCATTTTTCTGCTATTTTTAATACCCTAGGTACTTTAATTCCTGGATTTCCTTGGAATGTGACTAGATTGATGTATTATAGATTAAATGTCTGAAATGTTTTGCTCAAGGCCTTTTCCATTTTGTTACTCTTCTTGCTTGAGTCTTCCTTTTTCTTTTGAATCATCTTAAAATATTGGTATTTTAAGGGTTAGTATCAGATACAATGGATGCTTTTTTTTTTTTTTTTTTACAGAGATAGAGAGTCAGAGAGAGGGATAGATAGGGACAGACAGACAGGAACAGAGAGAGATGAGAAACATCAATCATCAGTGTTTCATTTTTGACACCTTAGTTGTTCATTGATTGCTTTCTCATACGTGCCTTGACCATGGGTCTTCAGCAGACCGAGTAACCCCTTGCTCAAGCCAGTGACCTTGGGTCCAAGCTGGTGAGCTTTGCTCTAATCAGATGAGCCCACGCTCAAGCTGGTGACCTTGGGGTCTCAAACCTGGGTCTTCCGCATCCCAGTCCAACGCTCTATCCACTGCGCCACCACCTGGTCAGGCACAATGGATGCATTTTTATTCTTGGATACAATTTAGTTTCTTTAGCTATTTTAATGTTATTTAACCAAGTGCCTCTTTGTCTCATTGATAAATTCCAGTTAATCTGACAGGATGGGTTATGGTGGAAAAAGGAGAAGGAATGTTTGTTTGGTATCACATATTCTAAGATGTGAGAGTGGGGAGTTTTGTATTAACCAGAATTTCTGTACTTCTGATAGGTAGTTAATTTTTGTTTGTTTCCAACGTTCTTATAACAATATGACATAATATGTTATATGCTTCCCTGTCTCAGTAAACAGAGTATAAGAAAAATGTGTTGACACCATTACTCTGGATGAAGAATTTATTCTGTGCAATAAAAGCTGGTGTAGAACATAGGCTGAATTTGTACTGATGTTATAACAAATTTTGGAACTTATTGTCTTCAATTAAGTCACTTTTCAGTTTGCTTCGTCTTACAGTGGTTAAAGTCAGAATGCCTGGGTTTAGACTCCATCTCTGTGACCTAGTCAAGTTACTTAACATCACACTAAAATGGTGATAAAAAGGTTGTGAGGCCTGGCCTGTGGTGGCGCAGTGGATAAAGTGTCGACCTGGAATGCTGAGGTCACTGGGTCCAAACCCTGGGCTTGCCTTGTCAAGGCACATTGGGAGTTGATGCTTCCTGCTCCTCCCCACCTCTCTCCCTTCTCTCTCTTGCTCCTCTCTAAAATGAATAAATAAAATCTTTAAAAAAATTTTAAAAATGTTGTGAGGATTAAGGGACATAATATAAAGCATTAGCACAGTGTCTGATACACAGCATATCATAAATGTTAGGAATGGGTATTATTTTTTTCTGCTCAAAGAGGCATTTGGCAGTGTTCAGCTATGCAAATGTTGGTCATCATTGTAACAACCTATCATCTCCACTGTCTTCAGTGCTTTTTGACATTTAATTGTATTCATATTCCCTATATAATTTACATTAACTTTGTTTTGGAATAGAGGTACTGTTATATTCAACTATCACACTTCTGGTTCAGCTTCTGCCTTTTATGTCTGTAGAAAGGTGAGCAGAGATTTCCTAGTTGCCAAACACTGCCTCCCTGAAACATTCCACCTTTCCTTGAAATATTTTTTTTAGCTTTGGTGACACTACAGTAGATGCTATTTGGGTTCTCCTTCCTTTTGATTTCTTCTCATCTTAGACTCTTCCTTTTTCCTCCCAATGTAAGTTTCATTGCATTTAGGATCCTGTTCTCAAATAATGTTTTCTTTTTAAAAAAAAATTTTATTGATTGAGTTTAGAGAGGAAAGATAAGAGAGAGAGAGAAAAAGAGAAACGTCGATTTGTTATTCCACTCATTTATACATTCACTGGTTGATATTTGTATGTGCCCCAACTGGGGATTGAACTAGCCACCTTGGCATATTGGGGCAATGCTCTAACCAACTAGCTACCCAGCCAGGGCTCAGGTGGTGTTTTCTTTTTTTTTTTCTTTTTTCTTTTTTGTGACAGAGACAGACAGAGAGAGGGACAGATAGGGACAGACAGACAGGAAAGGAGGAGATGAGAAACATTAATTCTTTGTTGCGACACCTTAGTTGTTCATTGACTGCTTTTTCATATGTGCCATGACCAAGGGGCTACAGCAGACTGAGTGACCCCTTGCTCAAGCCAGTGACCTTGGATTCAAGCTGGTGAGCCTTACTCAAACCAGATGAGCCTGCGCTCAAGCCAGTGACTTCAGGGTTTTGAACCTGGGTCCTCCGCATCCCAGTTCGATGCTCCATCCACAGTGCCATCGCCGAGTCAGGCTCAGGTGATGTTTTCTTGATATATTCTCTCCTTGGCACTGTCATTTACTCTCATAACCCTAACAGTAACCTCTAAAACAGCAGACTTCCAGCTATATTTTAGCCAGAGTAAACTTTTGAGCATGTCTTTGCAGCTTCAGTACCTAAAACTCTCCTTTTCAGAAACTAAATGAACATCTCTTTCCACCACATACACATACTGTACAACTGCTCACAAAAATTAGGGAATATTTTATTGCCTCATATTTATTTTGAAATATCCCCTAATTTTTGTGAGTATACCTTTAGCCCCCAGTCACCTTGAGTGTTTATTATATGTTGGTAATTAACTTTTGAGCTGTGAAGTAATTTTTTGATATTTTAGTAGCTGCATAAGTGATAAGTCATGAAGTAACCTTAGCAAAATTAAGGGATTTTTCTATGCACAAAACCATTTATCGAGGTTAGCTTTTTCTCTGATGTTCTTTTAAAAAGTTCTATAGTATTAGGAGGCAGATCTTTTATGGTGGTAGCAATGATCTATAAGGAAGAGGGCAAGTTACTTAAGGAAAATTCTAATAGCATGAGCTATTTAGAACTTTTTTTTTCTTAAGTGAGAAGTGGGGAGACAGAGAGACTCTGCATGTGCCTTGACTGGAATTCACCCGGCAAGCCCCCATCAGGTGATGCTCTGCCCATTTAGTGCCTGAGATGAGGCCATGGAGCCATCCTCAGCACCTAGGGCCAACTTTGCTAAAATCATAGTTGTGGGAGGGGGAGAGAGAGAGAGAGAGAGAGAGAGAGAGAGAGAGAGATAGATAGAGATATGAGGGAGTTAGTTGGGGGAGGGGTGGAGAAACAGATGGTCACTTCTCCTGTGTGCCCTGACTGGGAGTCGAACCCGGGACTTCTACATGCTGGGCTGGTGCTCTACCACTGAGCCAACCAGCTAGGGCTTAGAACTTTTTCTTTTTCTTTTTTTTCTTTTTTTTTTTGTATTTTTCTGAAGCTGGAAACGGGGAGAGACAGTCAGAGACTCCCGCATGCACGCCCGACCGGGATCCACCCGGCACGCCCACCAGGGGGCGATGCTCTGCCCCTCCGGGGGGTCGCTCTGCCGTGACCAGAGCCACTCTAGCGCCTGGGGCAGAGGCCAAGGAGCCATGCCCAGCGCCCGGGCCATCTTTGCTCCAATGGAGCCTTGGCTGCGGGAGGGGAAGAGAGAGACAGAGAGGAAGGAGGGGGGGTGGAGAAGCAAATGGGCGCTTCTCCTATGTGCCCTGGCCGGGAATCGAACCCGGGTCCCCCCCACGCCAGGCCGACGCTCTACCGCTGAGCCAACCTGCCAGGGCCAGAACTTTTCATTATGGAATATATCAAACCTGCATAAAGGTAGACAGAATTGTACAGTGAACTCATATACCATTACCAGCTAAGTAATCAACTCACAGCCAATCTTATTTCAGTTCTACTTATATTAACTCTCCCCTTACTTCAGGGTTATTTTGAAGCCAATACCAGACATCCTGTCATTTTATCAGTAAATCAGCATGTATCTTTAAAAGAAAAGGATTTTTAAAAAATCACAATACCATTATTTCACATAAAAACATGAACAATGATTTCCTAATAAGCATAACTGATTTGAATAGATGGGGGATTGAGAGAGCGTTTCTGTAACAGGCACTCTCTACTATCTATTTCAGGAGTTTGCTCTATAGCTTTAAATGAAGTGATTAAAGGAAAGCCAAACTTCAGCCATAACAAGTTGACCTTTTAGTGAAATGCATGTTATTAATGTATTTAATGAGGTGCATTACAGACTGCAGTGAGCACCATGTTTCATTACAGGTCCAAAATGCAATATCACTAAAGACCTTTAATAGAAACAATGGTTGACATTTTGATATTTCCCATAAGCAAAAAAAAAAAAAAAAAAAAATTCAAGAACACAGTATAATGTAATATAAATATAGAGACAGTGTTGGAATTTTTACTTGCCTAAGAGTGTAAAAACAAATTCCATTATTAGTAAATTACATATTGTTTTCTCCCCCTGATCTTCCCACTTACAGTTCATACTTATTCTGTCATCTCTTTGTGGCCCTTCCCTTGGCCCCTTAACTGTTTTTACTTGAATAGACTCAAAATTTTAATGCTAAGTTGACCTCAGGACTAATAGAGATTGTAAACAATAACTTAAAATTCTGAATAAGTCATGGACATTCAGAGTCTTGATAGTGTTGCTGTTTTGTTTTTAGATTTTACTTAAGTAGGCGGTAATTTACATGGCTCAAAATTCAAAAGATACTAACAACTATATAGAATCCTCCTTCCTACTGTTGTACCCCCACCACCTAGTTCTCTATCCCAATGGTCCCCAACCCCTGGGCCGCGGACCAGTACCAGTCCGTGGGCCATTTGGTACTGGTCCGCAGAGAAAGAATAAATAACTTAAATTATTTCTGTTTTATTTATATTTAAGTCTGAACGATGTTTTATTTTTAAAAAATGACCAGATTCCCTCTGTTACATCCGTCTAAGACTCACTCTTGATGCTTGTCTCGTTCACGTGATACATTTATCCATCCCACCCTAAAGGCCAGTCCGTGAAAATATTTTCTGACATTAAACCGGTCTGTGGCCCAAAAAAGGTTGGGAACCACTGCTCTATCCCATAGGGCCCCTAGTCAGCAAACTGCAGCTCACAAGCCACATGCAGCCCCTTGAGTGTGGCTCTTCCACATAACACCACATGCGGGTGCTACCTCGATAAGAAATGTACCTACCTATATAGTTTAAGTTTAAAAAATTTGGCTCTCAAAAGAAATTTCAATTGTTTTACTGTTGATATTTGGTTCTGTTGACTAATGAGTTTGCTGACCACTGCCATAGGCAACCAATATCATCAGGGAGCTCCTCCCTTTTCAAATTACTTAGTTGCCTTAGGTGACAAATTCACATACATCTATTTCAGTGCTCTCTCAATTAACATAAAGCAAATATCAAGTTCCTGAATAATTCCCATCAGATAGACTATGAAAGTTATAGCATGCAAACACCCTCTGTCCCCAAGTTACAGCATGAGCTCTTTGTACAGCATGATCCCTAAATACAATCATCTGTTTAATCAATGAAGTAGCTGCATACTCTAGTCTAGTGTTTGGGGTAGAAACTGACTGTTGAATTTGTGGAGAGATTGCATGATGCTGAACTTTATGGGTAATTTAGGGACTTTTAATGTAATTTTGTCAGAACTTGATATTTGCTTTATGCTCAGACTTTAGACTTTAGAACCTAACCATATTGCATAAGATACTACTTTACTCTGTTTTTATTTATTATTATTTTTGACAGAGTCAGAGAGAGAGACAGATAGGGACAGACAGATGGGAAGGGAGAGAGTTAAGAAGCATCAGTTCTTCATTGTGGCACCTTAGTTGTTCATTGATTGCTTTCTCATATGTACTTTGACCAGGGGACTACAGCAGGAGCTAGTGACCCCTTGCTCAAGCCAGTGACCTTGGGCTTCAAGCCAGCAACCTTGGGCTTCAAGCCAGCGACCTTTGGGTTCAAGCCAGAAACAATGGGGTCATGTCTATGATCCCACACTCAAGCCAGCAACCCCTCACTCAAGCTGGTGAGCCTGCACTCAAGCCAGATGAGCCTGTGTTCAAGCCGGCGACCTTGGGGTTTCAAATGTGGGTCATCTGTGTCCCAGTCTGATGCTCTATCCACTGCGCCACCGCCTGGTCAGGCTCTACTCTGTTGTTATTTATGTCTTAAAATCGATTCTTAAATCATTTTATTAAAATTATACATGAATATGATAAATAGTATAAAAGCATTCAGGAGGACGAATCCTTTGTCTAATCATTCTCATTCTATTTCTGTTTTCTGTAATTTTAAATACTTTGTTTATATCTCAATTTATTTACTTATTCTCTGGGATAAAAGATGAGAATGTGCCTGACAGGTTAGGGTAAACAAAGATTGAGTATTGAACATTTAATTTTGCAACATGGTGGTCATCTGTAGCTTGATGGAGTGGAAGGTAATGGGTTCATGAGGGAAAAGGGTTTTGAGACAGTGAGCATCGATAACTTTTTGCAGGGATGTTGCTTTAATGGAGGACAGAGAAGTGGGACATTAGATGGAGAAGGATGTGGAGTCAAGAAAGAAGTGTTTTGTTTTTGTATTTTTCTGAAGCTGGAAACAGGGAGAGACAGTCAGACTCCCGCATGCGCCCCACCGGGATCCACCCGGCACGCCCACCAGGGGCGATGCTCTGCCCACCAGGGGACGATGCTCTGCCCACCAGGGGGCGATGCTCTGCCCCTCCGAGGCGTCGCTCTGCGGCGACCCAGAGCCACTAGTGCCTGGGGCAGAGGCCAAGGAGCCATCCCCAGCGCCTGGGCCATCTTTACTCCAATGGAGCCTTGGCTGCGGGAGGGGAAGAGAGAGACAGAGAGGAAGGAGGGGGGAGGGGTGGAGAAGCAAATGGGCGCTTCTCCTATGTGCCCTGGCCGGGAATCGAACCCGGGTCCCCCGCACGCCAGGCCAACGCTCTACCGCTGAGCCAACCGGCCAGGGCTATTTGTTTTTGAGATAAGCATGATAAGAAGGATCCACAGGGAAACAATGAAGATGCAGGAAAGGAGGGATATCTACTGCAGTGATGTACTTGAGTAGGTAATTGGAAATGGTTCTATTGCACAAGGGTGGCCTTTGGTATCAGTGTGGACAGTTGAACTACAGTGACAGGTAGAGGGATACTGTATAGACATATAAGTAGGAGTCTGTAAAAATTTTCTTTTGATTGTTCTGCTTTCTTTGAAGTAGAAAACCAAGTTTATAAATTGCTAATGAGGAATAGGGGAGGAGGTAGAAATTTTGAGGGTAAGATAGGAAATAGTCATTTCATATTTTTTCCACTACAGTTTTACATTCTGCCCTGCAACTGCAACAAAGATTTCAGTGCCTTTTGCATATGTTGACCCTAGGAGTTGAAAACCAATAAACTGTATTTACAGTGTTATTACCATGTAAATAAGGTATAATACCAGGCAGGGAAGAACTGAAAAATTACTTTTCTTTCCCCTTTGTGTTCCCAGTTCCTAGGCCACTCAAAGGAGAATGTTCCTACTTTTGTTCAAGTTCCTAGTTCCTAGTTCAAGTAAATCTCTTATTACCCTCTATCATTTGCATAAAATCATGCTATGGCTTAGTTCACTTCACATTTGGACTATTAATTTATTACTTCCTTTTTTTCCTTAGGCTTTTAATTCCCCCCTGCCCTCTAGCTAGCTCAGTTTTATCATCTCAATTATTTTTTCCCCAAACTTTAAATCATGCCTTCTCTTCTGTTATATTTTTTCCAGTTTGAACTGGCTGCTGTCTGAGACTAGAGCATCATTGTACTCCTGGGACTGCCCTTCATTGCTCTTCTAGGATGGAGTTACTCTTTTTTGGTTCTCTTGTCTTCCTTTATCTCAGTTTGATTTGTCAACTTGTTGTCAGACATTCACAGAGAGTAAGTTATCTGGGTTCTTGTAGATTTAAAAATTCTCTGCCCTCGCCTGACCAGGCAGTGGTGCAGTGGAAGAGTGTTGACCTGGGATGCTGAGGACCCAGGTTTGAAATCCCAAAGTTACCGGCTTGAGTGCCAGTTCATTTGGCTTGAGCACAGGGTCTCAGGCTTGAGCGTGAGATCATAGACAAGACTCTGCGATTGCTGGCTTGTGCAAGGGATCATTGGCTTGGCTGGAGACCCCCGGTCAAGGAACATATGAGAAAGCAATCAGTGAACAACTAAGGTGCTTCAACTATGAGTTGATGCTTCTCATCTCTCTCCCTTCCTGTTTGTCTGTCTCCCCCTTCTCTCTCTAAAAATAAAAGAAAAAAAAATTCTCTGCCCTCATTCTTCATTGATGAATTTTAATTGATTGGCTATAAATTTCTAGGTTGAAAGTTACTTTCCAGCCCTGTCTGGTTGGCTTAGTGGTAGTGCGTCGGCCCAGCGTGTGGAAGTCCTGGGATTGATTCCTGGTCAGGGCAGACAGCTAAATTGACTATCTGCTTCTCCACTCCTCCCTCTCCCCCTTCTCTCTCTCTCTCTCTCTCCCTGCCCCTCTCTATGCAGCCATGGCTTAATTCGTTTGAGCAAGTTGGCCAGGCACTGAGGATGGCTCCATGGCTTTGCCTTAGGCACTAAAATAGCTTGGTTGCTGAGCAATGGAGCAGTGTCCCCAGATGGGCAGAACATCACCTGGTTGGGAGCTTGCAGGGTGGATCCTGGTCGGTGCACATGCGGGAGTCTGTCTCTATCTCCCTTCCTGTCATTCAAAAAAAGAAAAAAGAAAGAAAAAAATAGTAAGTTACTTTTCCTCAGAATTTGAAAGTACCACCTTGAGTTTCCTTTTGTTACTGCAACAAAGTACCACAAGTTGAGCACACAAATGGCACAACGTTTATTATCTTACAGTTCTTGAGGTTGGAAGTCCTAAAGCCAAGTTGTCAGCAGGGTTGTGCTTCTGGCTGTAGGAGAACATCTGTGTCCTGTCTTTTCCAGTTTCTCCAGGCTGCCTGCATTCATTGGCTCACAGCTCTCTTCTTTCTTGAAAGCCAGCAATCCTATCACTCCAGCCTCTTTTTTATTTATATTTTTTATTTTTAAAAAATTATTTACTTATTTATTCATTTTAGAGAGAGAGAGAGAAAGGGGGAGGAGCAAGAAGCATCAACTCCCATATGTGCCTTGACCAGACAAGTGCAGGGTTTTGAACTGGCATCTTCAGCATTCCAGGTTGACGCTTTATCCACTGCGCCACCACAGGTCAGGCTATATTTTTTAATTTTTTTTTGTTTTTTTTGTTTTGTTTTTTACAGAGACAGAGTGAGTCAGAGAGAGGGATAGACAGGGACAGACAGACATGAACGGAGAGAGATGAGAAGCATCAATCATTAGTTTTTCATTGCGCGTTGCAACATCTTAGTTGTTCATTGATTGCTTTCTCATATGTGCCTTGACCGCGGGCCCTCAGCAGACTGAGTGACCCCTTGCTGGAGCCAGCGACCTTGGGTTCAAGCTGGTGGGCTTTTGCTCAAACCAGATGAGCCCGCGCTCAAGCTGGTGACCTCGGGGTCTCGAACCTGGGTCCTCTGCATCCCAGTCCGACGCTCTATTCACTGCACCACCACCTGGTCAGGCTATATTTTTTAATTTTTAAAAAAAGATTTTATTTGTTGATTTTATGCGGCAGGGGGTATGAGACATAATTGCTTCATTCCAGCTTTTCATTGGTTGCTTGTCATATGTGCCTTGACTGGGCAAGCCCAGGGTTTTGAACCAGCGACCTCAGCATTCTAGGTCGGCGCTCTATCATCTGTGCTACTACAGGTTAGGCAGCCTCTCTTTTTCTGACTGACCCTACTGCCTCCCTCTTATAAATGGGCCTCGTGATTACATAGGGCTCACCTGGCTAATTCAATATAATCTTCCCATCTCAGATCCTTAGCTTAATCACATCTACAAAGTTCTTTTGCCATGGAAGGTGACATTCACAGGTTCTGTGGATTAGGATGTAGGCATCTTTGGGGGACTAGTATTCAGCCTTCCTAACACACTCTTTTGTCTTCTATCATTTGAGTGTTGTCAGTGAGAACTGGTAGTTGATGGTTTGAGTCACATTCCTTTGTAGGTGACTTGTTTTTGCTCTCTGGATATGTTTGGAATCTTTCCTTTATTCTTGATTTTCTGAAATTGCCTGAAGAGATGGGTCCTTTTTCATTCATTGGGGCCTTTTAGTCTGAAGATAGGTTGTTCATTTTGGGAAATCTAATTTGAAAAATAATTTATTGATCGATTTTAGAGAGAGAGAGGGAGAAAGAGAGAGGTACAGGAACATCTATCTGTTCCTGCATGTGCCCCAAAAGGGATTGAACTGGTAATCTCTGCGCCTTATGAGGATGCTATACCAACTGAGCTACCTGGTTAGGGCGAATCTATTATTCTTTAGTAATTTCCTTGCCTCCATTTTCTCTGTTCTCTCCTAGATAGTAAACCTGGATTAGTGTTGTGTCTCTTATGTTTGTCCTCTAAAATTTCCCATCATTTTGTGATTTTTTTTCTATCTTCTGAAAGACTTCTAGTTTGATTTTCAGTTCTTTTTTTTCTTTTTGCAGTCATATTTTTTAATCTTTAAAAGGTCTTTTTTTTCCTGAATCTTCCTTTTCTATATAAGTAATATTCTCGGAATATATTATGTACATTTAAGGCTTTTTGTTTTTGTTTTCACGTTAGTTCCTAAAATTGTTCCTATCTTAACCAGCTTTTCTGTTCACCTTGGACTTTTTCCTTCTCTTTTAAATTTTCATCCAAGTTGTGCATATATATAATTTAAAGAATCAAATAATTCTACAAAGCTTCTTAAAAAAAGCAGATTCGCCTGGCTGTGCTGTTGCCCCCTTGCCATAACTTACTCTCCCAAAACAATTTTTAATTATCTTGTTCTGTTTTGTTTTGTTTTGTTTTTGGAATCCATAGGATTAGGATTTATTTTTATATCTCTAACATGTTTTGTTTCTACTTGAGTTTTCAGTTTTAGGAATTGTCTATTGACTCATGAAAATGAGGATTGCTCTGGCCGGGTAGCTCTGTTGGTTAGAGCATTGTCCTGATATGTCAAGGTTGTGGGTTCAGTCCTGTCAGGGCACATACAATGAATACATAAATAAGTGGAACAACAAATTGATGTTTCTCTCTCTCTCCATCCTCTCTAAAATCAATCAATAAGATTTTATTTATTAATTTTAGAGAGGAGAGAGAGAAAAAAAAGGGAGGAGCAAGAAACATCAACTCCTATATGTACCTTGACCAGGCAAGCCCAAGTTTTGAACTGGTGACCTCAACATTCCAGGTCAATGCTTTATCTACTGTGCCACCACATGTCAGGCCCATAAAATTTTAAAAAAGAAAGAAAATGAGGATTTAGATCTCGTTCCTACTAGACTCATACACACTTTCTTGTTCTTTTATAATTATATTGTAATTTGGTTAGATCAGTAGTCAGTGTTTACATTATTATGCCTATGTAAACACTGTTCACAGCTGAGATGAGTAATATATGTATATACTATGATTATTTTTCTTTTACCACACACCATTTTGTTCTCTAGAGTTAAGAATTGTTACATTTTTGTTTGTTTTCTCTGCAGTAATTCAACCCCCAAATTTTCTCTGGTTGTCAAATCTCCCCTCAGGATATTCAGTTGTATTAGCAATTCTGCCAATTTGTCTTCCTAAAGAAGTCACTCTTCGAGCCTCTGACTTGCTCTAATCTGGACTGTTCACCTTCTCCTGTGCCCAGCTGGGATTTCCTGGGGATACCTTAGCTTCTTGCTTCTATGGATCTTCTCCATATTCCAGAATCTCTCTTGTCTTATTTACTTATGTTGGTAAAGGATACTCTCCTGTGGCTTGCTGAGAAAGGGTACATAGAGAGAAACTTTTTTAGAACTTGCTTGTCTGAAACTATATTTATTTATATAATTTTTTTATTCAGTGAGAGGAGGGGAAGCATAGAGACAGACTCCTGCATGTGCCCTGACTGGGATCCACCTGAAAAGCCCACTAGGGGGCGATGCTCTGCTCATCTGAGGCATTGCTCTTTTGCTCAGCAACTGAACCTTTCTTAACGCCTGAGGCGGAGGCCATGGAGCCATCCTCAGTGCACGGGGCCAACTTGCTCCAGTCGAGCCATGGCTACAGGAGAGGAAGAGGGAGAGGGAGGGAGAGAGGTAGGGGAATTAAGAGGTGGAGGGGTGGAGAAGCAGGTGGGCACTTCTCCTATGTGCTCTGACCGGGAATCAAACCCAGGACATCCACACACTGGGCTGATGCTCTACCACTGAGCCAACTGGCCAGGGCTGAAAATATTTTTATTCTATTATCACAGTGACATTCATCACGATCAACTGTTTGCATATAGAATTCTATGGAATATTCCATTACCTTCCACCTTCCAAAATTGCTATTGATAAGTCAGAAGCCATTCTGATTCTTGATCTTACTGTTTTTCCCTCTCATTTGGAAGCTGGAAACTTCTGTCTAAAGAATTCTGAAATTTCATGTTGCTGCCCATAGGTGTAAATGTGTTTTCATTCATTTTGCAGAGTATTTGCAGGGCCTTTCCAGTCTGGAAACTCATATCTTCCAGTCTTGGAAAATGTTCTTGAAATTATTTTCTTAGATCTGCCTGGGGGCTCAGTTGGTTAGAGCATTGTCCTGATGTGCCAAGGTTCCATATTTGATCCCCAGTCAGGGCACATGTGAAAATCAACCAGTGGATACATGGATAAGTGGAACAACAGACTGATGTTTTGCTCTATCTTTAAAATCAATAAGTAATAGTAAAAAATATTTTTTAAGTGATTTTCTTCTCTTTCTGGAAGGCCTATTATTTGATATTAGACTATTCTCTTCTTTTTTACATTTTTCCAGTTTTATCTCTTTATCTTCTCTCTCTTTGATTCTATATTCTAAGACAATTTCCTTAGCTTTATTTTCTTTTTTTTTTTTTTAATTTTTTTATTTATTCATTTTAGAGAGGAGAGGGAGAGACAGAGAGAGAGAGAAGGGGGGAGGAGCTGGAAGCATCAACTCCCATATGTGCCTTGACCAGGCAAGCCCAGGGTTTCGAACCAGCGACCTCAGCATTCCAGGTCGACGCTTTATCCACTGCGCCACCACAGGTCAGGCCCTTAGCTTTATTTTCAAACCCCTCTTTTGAGTATTTTTTTCTTTTCATTGAATTTATTGGGATGATACTGGTTAATAAAAGTATACAGGTTACAGGTGTACAGTTCTACAATGCATCATCTATACACTGTATTGTGTGTTCACCACTCCAAGTCAAGACTCCTTTCATCACTTACCTTGCTACACCTTCCTCCCAGCACCCATCCCCTGGCAATCACTACACTGTTGTCAGTGTCCATGAGTTTTTTCTTCCTTTTTTGCTCACTCCTTCTACACCCCCCAGCTCCTTAACCCCCTCCAACAGCTGTTAGCCTGCTCTATTTCTATGGCTCTGTCTATATTTTGCTTGTTAGTTCCTTTTGTTTTCAAGATTCCACATATGAATAAAGTCATATGGTACTTCTCTTTCTCTGACTGGTTTCTTTCACTTAGCATAATGCTTTCCAAGTCCATCCATGCTGCTACAAAGGGTAAGATTTCCTTCTTTTAATCAGCCAAGTAGTATTTCATTGTGTAAATGTACCACAACTTTTTATTCACTCACCTACTGATGGACACTTGGGCTGTTTCCAAATTTTCTTTGAATACTTCTAGTCCATATATGTTCTTAAATTTTTTTGTTAATTTTAGGTAGAGAAAAGAAGGGAGGTAGAGAGAAACTTGGATTTGTTGTTCCACCTATTTGTGCATTCATTTGTTGACACTTGTATGTGCCCTGACTGAGGGTTGAACCCACAACCTTAGTGTATTGGGACAACACTCTAGCTGAACTACCTGGCCAGGGCTCATATATGTTCTTAAGGGTTCTTCCTGCATAATCTGTATCCTCCAAGTTTCTTCTTTTCTTTTTTTTTAAACTCTGTATAACATGTTAGATGTTTTCCTCAGATATTTGGTGATCCTGTGCTTCCTGTTGACTTTTTTTTTTTAAGTAAGGTACCCAGCTCTGGCTGGTTGGCTCAGTGGATAGAGTGTCAGCTCAGCATATGGATGTCCTGGATTCAATTCCCAGTCATGGCACACAAGAGAAATGACCATCTGCTTCTCTCTCCCCTTTTTCTTCCCCTTCTTTCCTTCTTTCCCTCCTGCAGCCAGTGGCTTGATTGGTTTGAGCATTGGCCCCAGGTGCTGAGGATAGCTTGTTCAGTTTGAGCGTCAGCCTCAGGCACTAAAAAGAGCTCAGTTAATTTAAGCATCAGCCCCAGACAGGGGTTGCTGGGTGGATCTCGGTGGGGGCTCATGTGGAAGTCTGTCTCTCTGTTTCTTCTTCTCTCACTTAAAAAAGAACAAAAAAAGTAGTAGAGTGTTGGCCCAGCGTGTGGATGTCCTGGGTTTGATTCCTGGTCAACGCACACAGGAGAAGCGCCCATCTGCTTCTCTACCTTTCCCCCTCTCACTTTTCTCTCTCTCTCTCTCCCTCTCCTTCCATCCCTCTCCTTCTTTCCCTCACCCCCTCCCTCCGTCCCTCTCCCTTTCCCTCTTCATCTCCATCTTCCCTTCTCCCTCCTCCTCCTCTTGCAGCCATAGCTTGATTGGAGTGAGTTGGCCCCGAGCACTGAGGATGGCTCCGTGGCCTCTGCCTCAGACTAAGAAAAGCTCAGTTGCTGAGCAACGGAGCAATGCCCCAAATGGGCAGAGCATCACTCCCTAGTGGGCTTGCCGGGTGGATCCTCGTCGGGGCACATGTGGGAGTCTGTCCCTCTGCCTCCCTTTCTCCTACTTAATTAAAAAAAAAAAAAAGGAAGGTACTCAAAAGTTGATTAGAAGCTTTGTATGTTTAGACAGGGCTCTTTGTCTGTGGCTTGCATTCTTAAGTCATCTATCTGGGTCATATGGGAACCTCCAGTGTCAGTATCTTTAGAGCTTTGCTCTTCATGGGGTCATAGTTGCTAGAGGACTTCCAGTTTTAGCCTGGCTGCCAACATTATAGGAGGTGGGTATCCTGAAGATTTCAGCATTTGATCTGTGAACTTCAGCTTATTTCTGTTTTTTAATGTTATGCCCTCAACTGTGTCTGGTGCCTGCCTTGTTCAGAGACTTTATGCCAACTCTTTTCAAAGGATAAACCTTTAAACTTCTGTTTAAGTAAGTAAAGCGGAGGATCTGGTGTGTTGATTGTTTTCAGCTTAGCCTTTTTCTCCTCTTCTGGAAGTGTCTAGTACTGCTAGTTCTTGAATCTTCTGGGGCTGTGTTTATGGACTAGTGAGTAAATTGCTTCTCGTTCTTCTTCACTGCTAACACGAGTCGTCTTGCTCAGTTTAAGTCAGTTATTTGTTCATCTGTTTTTCTAAAAACCTGGCTTATTAAAGTATTATTGACATACAATACCTTGCATATAAGTCCCATTTCTCCAGATTTTGGCTATTACAAGTACAGCTACCATCAATATTTGTGTAATAGCAGTCCCTCCTTATTCACAGGGTATATGCTTTGTGACCCACAGTGGATGCCTGAAACTACAGGTAGTAGTACCCTAGTCAATGCCTTCAGCTGCTGGAAATATGGCAGATAAAGCCTATCTAGTAATTGGCAGATAAAGCCTCTCTAGTAATTTTTATATTTTACAAACCTACTTCTATATTTATACCACCATTCCTTACTTGTAGTCAGTGGCTTGGTGTCACTCATTTCAGAGCATCTTTGCTGAAGTTGAATGGACTCAGTGCTTTCTGGAGTAACATACTGCTGTCAGTCAGAACACATTTTCTATTCATCTTCTTCCCAAAGACTTAATGCCTTTTCCACCCTAACTCAGCCCTATCATGCACTGTGGCGGTAGCTTTTGAAGTTTGAGGTGAGACAGCTAAACTAGCACAAATTTTTTCCTTCTTCATAGTGTCATGGATAGAACATTTGTTTTTACCTCAGATCTTATCAATTTCAATGTATAATTTTCTTTTTCTTAATAATTTGAGAACTTCCATCTTTTCACTTAAAGGAAGTACTTTAAGGTTTTCCTTTGGTATCACTACTCGGGTAGTAAGTGAAATAAGAGTGACTTGAGCACAGGTAATGTGACCATGACTGTCGATCTCATAACCTAGATGGCTGTTAAGTGACAAACAGTTGGGGAGCATGTACCATGTGCATAAGCTGGACAAAGGGGTGTTCATGCTCTCGGCAGGATGAAGTGGGACAGTGAGAGATTTCATCATGCTACTCAGAATGGCATGCAATTTAAAACTTATGAATTGTTTGTTTCTGGAATTTTTCATTTAATATTTTGGTACCCTGGTTCACCACTGGTAACTAAAACTGTGGAAATTAAAACTAGATAAGAGAGGACTGCTATATATGCTTTTGTATATGCACATATACTTTTACTTCTCCTGGATAACTAAGAATGGAATGTCTGGGTCATATGGTAAGTATACATTTAATTTTTAAAGAAACTGCCAAGCTGTTTTCCAGAGTGGTTATTCCATTTTACAGTCCCTCTAGCAGTGTGTAAGAGTGCCAGTTGCTTCACATCCTCAGAAACACTTGATGTGGTCAGTGTTTTTAATTTTAGACATTGTCATAATTGTTTAGCCCCAGGTGTCCCCAAACTATGGCCTGGGGCCGCATGCAGCCCCCTGAGGCCATTTATCTGCCCCCCCCCCCCCGCACTTCTGGAAGGGGCACCTCTTTCATTGGTGGTCAGTGAGAGGAGCACTGTATGTGGCAGCCCTCCAACGGTCTGAGGGACAGTGAACTGGCCTCCTGTGTAAAACGTTTGGGGACCCCTGGGTTAGCCCATTGGATTTTTAGCTTACCAAACCGAGTTGCTGTCATCTCTTTCATACTTTGTTCTTCCTTTGTGGGTTTATTTATTTTAAAAGTTACTTTAATCAATGGAATAGAATAGAGAGTTCAGAAATAGTGTTACAAATGTGGGTAGTTAACTTTTTACAAAGGTGCAAAGTCAAGTCAGTGGAGACAAACTAGTCTTTTCAACAAATGGTGCTAGAACAATAGTACATTCATTTGCAAAAAAATGACCTTGATTCGATAGCTTGTACTTTATACAAAAACATGACACAAAATATACTCTTGACTTAAATGCAAAACATAAAACTGTAAAGTGAAGAACACATGGGAGAAAAAAAACTTCATGACTATGTTTGACAAAGAGTTCTTAGATATGACATCAAACATAATCCATGAAAGAACAAATTGATGATTGGACTAAATCAGAATTAAAATCTCTTGCTCTCTGAACAATATATTAGCAGAATGAAAAGACAAACCATAGACCTATAGAAAGTATTTGCAAATCACATTTAACAAAAGACTAGTGTTCAGAATATATAAAGAACTCTTAAAACCCAACAATAAAAAATGTCCATTAAAAAAAGAACACAAAAGATTTGAAATTTTACCAAGGAAGGTATATAATGGCAAATAAGCACATGAAAAGATGTTTAACATAATTACCAGTGTTGAGTGAATGCAAGTTAAAACCACAATGAGATGCTACTACATACCATTTAGTATAGCTAAAAAACACCTGACAATACCAAATATTAACAAGGATGCAGAACAACTGGAACTAACATCCATTGCTGGTGGGAATGCAAAACAGGACAGACACCTTGGAAAACATTTGGGGAGTTTTTTAAATAAAATTAAACATGTATTTGCCAGCTGAGCCAGCAGTCCTAGTCTTAGATATTTACCATAGAGAAATGAAAACATGTCTATACAAAGACTTGTACATGCTTATTTATAACAGCTTTATTCATTATTACCCCAAATTCACAGCCCAAATGTCCTTTAGTAGGCAAATAGATAAACAAATTCTGGTACATTACTCAGCAGTAAAAAGGAACAAACTATTGATAAATGCAAAAGCATGGATGAATGTCAAAGGTGTTATGGCAGTTAAAGACTCCAATTTTGATAGATTATGTACTTTAAAATTCCATTCAGATGACATTGCTTGTGAAAGGCAAACTAAAGGGATGGAGAGCAGCAGATCAATGGCTGGCAGAGGTTGGGGCTGGGGAAGGGTTTGACTATAAAGGGGCAGTCTTGCCTTCTTCTTTGTTTCCTGTAGGTTTCTATTTTCCTCTTCAATAGCCTCATTTCTTTGGAGTGTTTCCCACCTGTTTTTCCCAAGTGGCTCACCATTGAACCCTGCAGTTTGGTTTGATTGTGAACAATTTTGCTTGGATTGAGGGAGGGGCTATAAATAGTTGTGTGCTGATTCCCAGATAACTCTGGGAATATTTCTTATGGTAATGGCTACATCATATAGTACTTCTAGGGATGGAAGAATGGGCTACATCAACCTATAGTGCTATTTTTGCTTGAAATATATAACTTTAGTACTAAAACCTTACCCAGAAGAGAATAATAGATTACATAGAGTTTCTAGATTTTGATGTGGGTTAGAACTGAAAAATGAGATGTCTTTAAACTCTTTTCCTTCTCTCTTTGATAAGTGATATAATGTGGTTTGGACACTCAGAGATTCCTGAGATTCCAGGTTCTGGTTGATGATTTACTGCAAAATTGCTTATAAATTGAAGTAGAAAATGTTTTGCAGACCTGGCAGCTTTCTGGCTTCACACCCATTTGTCACCCAGCATTTCCCTTTGTGTATAGAACAAGAATTAATTAGGCTGCACTGCAGGAAAAGTTTATGGCTATAATTTATATAGGATGAATTTCTTTTTAAAGAGACAGCATTGTTTTGTTATACCTATATACATATAAGTGTTTATATATAGGGAGTGGGTTTTTCCCCCCTTAGAGCAGTGTCTGTGAGCTGGAGTGAACACTCATTTTTCTGCTTAATTCAAGATGCTGGTGGAATAGATGCTTTTATAGTGATTGCTTTCTGATTAAACTTGGTTTTTAAATTCATAGTATACTAGTGAGCAGCACTGTTTTAGGTTTGCATTTTAGACAGTGGTCAAATTTGATTTTAAGAGCTTTGTATTCTTTGGTCTCTTGGAAGACTTAGGATTCTTTATTTTTTTAGGGTCTTGCTCATTCAATTAATGTTTTCATAATCAATGCAAGTCAGAACTTGCAATTTGATCCTGATTTGCACATTAAAGAGCTCCATTAATTAAGAATCCTGATGTTTGGCATGTTCCCGCAGGATCTGTGCATTATTTACATGGTAAAAGTGCAAGATGCAAGTTTCTCAGTTGTGTGGCAATTGCAGTTAATCCTGCTTTTTTTCTTTCTTCTTTTCTTCCTTTTTTTCCCTTTATTCCCCCCCCTTGTGAGTAACAGTTCACAACTCATTGAAACTCCTTAGGGATACATTGTACCAAAATAGGAACAAGTGATCCAAATGAGGGGGCCACAGTGGAAGGAAGTAAATAAATCCTTTGTTTAAAGGAAGAGATTCCCTTGGAAGACAGAATTTATGTGTTTGGTTTTTGTTGGTTGTTTCATTTGGTTAAATGTAGGAGGTGTAATAGTGTTGAGTTGTAATTCTGTTTACTGTGAATTTTCATATTTTTTTCTCTCAATAATAGTTGCACTGATAAATGAAGCTGCCTTTCATAACTCAAATAACCCAGAAATTTTGACACAGGTACCCCTATATTTATATCAAGTAAGCTGTTTCTTAATATTCCTGTGTCTAGTTGCTTTTTTATGAAATGACTTTCCCTAGTGTTTGAGTTCTGTTACCATTTCTTCTGGAAGCCTTGGAGCCAAAGGTGGTAAAAAGCAGTCGGAAACATGGAATCAGATCACTGGTTCATCAGGTTCCTCCTTTCAAGTGTTAACCACGGCTAATGCTTACCTACTCTTAATAAATTTTCCTAATAGTAATTAGTCTATTTTAAAAAATACTGTGCAAAGCTGCAAAGCATTTTTCAGAAGTGTAGAGACATTTCTCCCCAGAAATTATGAACTCGCGAGGGATTTTATGGGACTTAATTTGTCCTTATGCTTTAACATTATGACACATGCGCTTGAGCATGCGCACACGCGCACGTACACAGGGGTGGGCAAAAGTAGGTTTACAGTTGTATGTGAAACTGTTTATTCTTGCATTATTGCATTATTTTCTATATGAATAACTATAAACCTACTCACCCATTCCTGCATGTATGTATATATAAACTTTACATATATGTATAAAATCTTCACTGTAAAAAAATGTATATAAACAGTAGTATAGCTGTTTCTAAAGAAGAAAGTAAAAGTTCTCCTACTTTCCCAAATCCCTATACCTCCTCTCAGAGAAAACAATCTGGGCTGTATTAATCCAGACATTGTAATGTACATATATTTTCTCCCACTGTATTTATTTTTCTGCTGTTTTTTTTTTTTTCTTTTTGTATTTCTCTGAAGTTGGAAACGGGGAGGCAGTCAGACTCCCGCATGCGCCTGACTGGGATCCACCCGGCACGCCCACCAGGGGGCGATGCTCTGCCCATCTTGGGGCGTCACTCGGCCGCAATCAGAGCCATTCCAGCGCCTGAGGCAGAGGCCATAGAGCCATCCTCAGTGCCTGGGCAATAGCTGCTCCAATGGAGCCTTGGCTGCGGGAGGGGAGGAGAGAGACAGAGAGGAAGGAGAGGGGGAGGGGTGGAGAAGCAGATGGTCGCTTCTCCTGTGTGCCCTGGCGGGGAATAGAACCCGGGACTCCCGCACACCAGGCCGATGCTCTACCATTGAGCTAACCGGCCAGGGCCTTTCCACTAAGTTTTAATAGAAATTTGAGTAGGAGAGGAGATGGGGTGGTGGGTGGCAAGCAGTGTGAAAAAAAAAATCATAGGGAAAGTCTGTATGTCATGATACCTTTAAGACATGATTCTTTCTGATTATTATAATTATTATTTATAACCTATCCTCAAATAAGTTTGCCCACATGACTTGCTTTGAAAATTTGTTATACTTAGCACTTGATGTTAGCTTGAGTTCTTTGATAATTTTTAATTACCTTTCATATAATATTGATTGTTGTACTGGATGTTTAGTCTCAGATCTACCAGATTCTTTCTCTTGGGGCAATTGAATAAATTTGCCTCTGGATAAATCCAAAGAACTGCTATTTTGAGAAAAGTTCTTAATAGCTATTTGTACTATTTTATGTGAGGAAATTTTATATTGGTAGAGAAGCTGTTGATACAGTTTTAAAGGTTCTTTCACCCTACAGATAATACATAGTCTAGGCTACATAAATGTCAACAATGTTAATGATTGGGGGAAGGGCAGAGACAAACTGTTCTAACTCAAGTAATTATAAAGCATTTCTGGTGTCCTCAGTACGATTATGAAAACATGAATGAGAAGCCGTCAAATGTGACATTTTGAGAATTGGATAATCAATTTATGACTATGTCAGTACTTTTATGTGTAAGTATAATGCTAGATGCCTGTATACACTAAAAATAACAAAAATAACTATCATTTGTTAATTGTGCACTACTCCCCTTGTACTGTATTAAGTTCTTTACAAATGTCTTATTTAAGTTTCACAGCAGCATGTGAAATAGGTGCTAATAAGTGTATTGCACATATGAGGAAATCAGTTCTTGGAGAGAGGTTTAGTAACTTGCTTAAGGTCACACAATTAGAGGCAAAGCTAGTACAGGAACAGGTTTGCTCTGCTTTACAACCTCTGCTATTGGCAAAGAAGACTATTGCATATAGTTTAACCATTTTATTTTATTTTCAAGAAAGTTTGAGCAAATATATTCTAAAGCTTAAAGGAAAGAAGTCATGAGAACTATGGAGATGAATTTGTTGTAAAATGAAGGTTTCAAGTGCAAGTAATAAATGTATCCTTCAGTTTTTCTAAAGATTTTTCCTACATACTGTTTTTTTCAGTAAGAGAGCTAGAAGGGCCCTTGGGAGATCAGCTGATCTAATTCCTCTGCTATAGTCTGGTAAGACAGTTTTTAAGGGGTAACGAAATAAACAGGTCTTATAAATGTAGTACATATTTATTATATAAAATTTAGAAAATGGCTAAGCAAAAGTAAGGAAATAATCTTCCCTAATCCCAGCAACTAGAATTAATGTATGGTGTGTATATCTCTTCTAGTTTTTTTCCCCATGGGTGAGCAATTAGAACAAAAGTGGAACTATACTCTATATTTTGTTTTGCAGTCTGTTTTTTTCCCACTTAACAGAAATCATGAATATTTTTCCATCATATGGATAGTTTAACCAGGTGTTTATTGTTGGACATTTGAATTGTTTTCCAGTTTCTCACTTTTATAAATAATGCAGCAAATGTCATTGTTACTAAATCTTTACTCACATCCATGATTATCTTATTACATGAAATAAATTTATGCATATGGAATTAAAGTGTGTTCTGTGTTCTGAGAATATACAAAATGTTTAGGCTTGTGATCTGATTCACCAGCTTGCCCTCCAGAAAAGTTGAAAAGTTGTCATAGTTCACATTTCTGCGTTCTTTATTTGAAAGTCAGTTTCCCATATCCTTGTCAACACTGGATTAAAAAAATTTTTTTTCACCTTTGTCATTTTTTTTTTTCTTCTGTATTTTTCTGAAGCCGGAAATGGAAACGGGGAGAGACAGTCAGACTCCCGCATGCGCCCGACCGGGATCCACCCGGCACGCCCACCAGGGGGCGATGCTCTGCCCCTCTGGGGCATCGCTCTGTTGCAACCAGAGCCACTCTAGCGCCTGGGGCAGAGGCCGAGGAGCCATCCCCAGCGCCCCAGCCATCTTTGCTCCAGTGGAGCCTCGGCTGCGGGCTGCGGGCTGCGGGCTGCGGTAGGGGAAGAGAGAGACAGAGAGGAAGGAGAGGGGGAGGGGTGGAGAAGCAGATGGGCGCTTCTCCTGTGTGCTCTGGCCGGGAACTGCACGCCAGGCCGACGCTCTACCACTGAGCCAACCGGCCAGGGCCTCACCTTTGTCATTTTGATAGATAGAAAATGGTTTTGGCTTATTTTAATTTACATTTAAAAAATTCTCTTCTTAATGTTTAATGAACATAAACATTTTTTCCCCTTATGTTTATTGGTCCTTTGTATTTCTTTTGTGAATTGTACAGGGAACATTTTAAACTAATTTTAGGGATGTAAAGATTTTGTCAATCAAACTTCTGGCCACCTCTAATCTCTCCTGCTTTTATTTTAATATTTCTTCTTATTTGATTTTCTGTTGACAGGAAGAATTACATCTACTTCAAAGACCTCTTGCCCTTGCCGGTTGGCTCAGCGGTAGAGCGTCGGCCTAGCGTGCGGAGGACCCGGGTTCGATTCCTGGCCAGGGCACACAGGAGAAGCGCCCATTTGCTTCTCTACCCCTCCGCCGCGCTTTCCTCTCTATCTCTCTCTTCTCCTCCCGCAGCCAAGGCTCCATTGGAGCAAACATGGCCGGGCACTGGGGATGGCTCTGTGGCCTCTGCCTCAGGCGCTAGAGTGGCTCTGGTCGCAACATGGCGACTCCCAGGATGGGCAGAGCATCGCCCCATGGTGGGCGTGCCGGGTGGATCCCGGTCGGGCGCATGCGGGAGTCTGTCTGACTGTCTCTCCCTGTTTCCAGCTTCAGAAAAATGAAAAAAAAAAAAGACCTCTTTGTATTCTGGAACATATTTATTTAATCTTAATTACCTTTTAAAAATGATAAAAATAAAATTTGTTCACAGTGAAGTTTTTTTCCCCCCATATATTACTGATTCATACCTCTATACAGTACTGAAATATATAGGTAACATGGATTGTGGAAGTTCTCTTTTTCCCTGCTCTTAACAGTGCTCTTCAGAGATAACCATATTTATCAATTTGTTATATATCCTTCCAGATACTTTGTGTTAATTTAAACTTTTTAAAACCATAAATGAGATTATGCTTTTACATCTTCCCATGGTTAATGAATATAAGTCTGCCCTTTCTTTCTTTAAAAACAATACTTTGCTATCTTTTTCTTTTTCTTTTTTTCCTGAAGTATTTTAAAGTAAATTATAATTATGCTAGTTTGCCTTCAAATGCCGGTATTTCTGTAAATAGCTCTTAAGAAATGAAGATGTTTCTTAACGTAATACTGTCTCATCTTATCTAACCAAATTAATACTTACTAATAATCCTAATAATATGTGCACTACATATTCAGATTACTTCAATTATCCTAAAACATATTTTCTGGTTTATTCAAACCATGTTCCATTTATACCTATACTTTTCAAAAGCTACACAGAAAGTTATCTGGCTAAATTAAATTAATTGAACCAATCCCCTGTAAATGAGCACTTAAGATGTTGGCAGTTTTTGCCTATTATAAACAATGTTAATAACCAGTGTTACCCCAATAAATGAAAAAAAAACAATGCTAAAAATAATGTTTCTATCTTTAAATCTTGGCTTTCTTATCTGTTTTTTAGTATCAATTTCCAGAAGTGGAATAGTAGGATCAGGAAAGTTGCATGTATAAAACTTTGATATATTTTGCCTGATTGCTTTCTGGCTATGTTGTGCTAATTAAACTCTTACCAGTTGTATATGGAGAGTGCCCCTTTCCTCATATTTTTGCCAGCATCAAGCATTATGAGAAAAAATATGTTTGTTTGTTTTTTTGTTTGTTTTTGTGAGGCTAGGCATCTTTGGCCATGTGAATTTTGGATATTATCAATTCATTTCTTAACATTCGCTTTTTCTGATTAAGGATGTATTATATATTCCTTTATCCTGTTTTGCTGGACCATCCTTCCATCCATATGATTTGGGCTTCCTTTAGTTTCTCCATTTTGTCTTTTTAAGTATAGGAACCAAATTTGGACATAACATTTTAACATAGCCTCGCGTGTGTGTGTGTGTGTGTGTGTGTGTGTGTGTGTGTGTAAAAGGGTACTGGGGAGGACACTGTTGTCATTTTTCAGTAATTGAAATTTGATTACATTTTATTTTCCAGGTAGTTTTGTATCCATAAGGATACACTGATCTAAAAAATGAAAAATGTGTAGTGTAGTTTTTTTAAGCTTGTAGGAAGTGTTTTATTTTCTTCATCTGTATAATGGTAGTATAATAATAGTACCTAATCAAAGTATTGTAGCGGTTTTAAATGAGTTAATACATATAAAGTGCTTAGGAACTAGTGCCACTACTTAGTAGGTTCTTAGTAATGTTACCTGTTAATCTTAATAGCGATAGTACAATCTTTTCTTAGACTGCAGCTCTATGGCCACAGTATTTGTTTCCCTCTTCTTAAAAGGGTTCGGTAAATAAATTCTGGTCCTGAACTTACAGTTTATCCTTTGAAGACTTGAAATGCACATAGAAAAGGTATATGCCATGGAAAATATTACGGTGTTATTTTTACTCAGTTATTTATTCAACAACATGGAGTCTACCATTTGCCAGCACCAAGCATACGGAGGTTCACAGAACGTGCCTCAGGGAGCTCGTAGTAAGGTGTAGAGAGACAGGTAAAACACTTTCAGAGCATAAATAATTTGTGTTGTGCTTTTGGGTTTTTTTTTACATGAAAGCAAACTCTGAAAGTGTTTTATTTTGGGTTGGTGAATACACAATGCTTAGTCTTACTAACATTAAAAGAAATAAAACAGTCTTTTATTGTCTGAGCCTCAGCTTATCCAAGTGGTTATAACTGCTAAATATTCATGAGATATATTGTAACATTTATATGTTCTTAAATCTATCTGCTAAGATGGTTTTGAGACTCTTAGGAATAACTTATACATTCTGTAGTTGGTGTGTTATAAGGAAAAAGTTCAGTCTGATTACTTTGCCTTTATTAACAAAGGTCAACCTAGATGATGTATATATTGAATAGTTATTACAGTTAGCAGATATGGAGTCCACAGTTTGTTTGCTTGTCAGCATGTAAATTTGGAAGTGATAGTGTAATTAAATGTTCTTCCATGTAATTTAGGCATTATTTTTCTGTAACTAAAATATTATAGGATACTTTTTATGGCCCAGGTGATATGTTAGATGCTAGAGTGACAGGATGAGGGCTCTGCTCTCGAGAAGCTCACAGTGTAGTGAAATCAGACTCATAGTACAGTGTAAGTGCGGTGGCAATGATATGAATGATACTGAGAAAGGAGTGATTAATTCTTCATGGGAATCCTCATTTTCAGAAAAGTGTTCTCTGAATCCCCATTTTCAAGGGAGTTATTTCCAGGCCTGTACTCTGGAGATTTTGAGCATTTAGTTAGGGATAGTTTCACTACCTATGAGGCTGCTTATTAAAAGGCATATTGAATATGAAACAGAGAGTGTTACTTGGATTGTGGTTTTAATTTCTTTTTAAGTAGTTTCCTTACTTTAAATTTAACTTTAAATTTTAATAGTATCTTAAATTATAAAAGTAATACATGCACTTAAAATAGTCAAACAATTCAAAAGTCTATCAAATAAAAATGAGATTATCCCTACTCACCCTGGGTAACTCCTGTTAGACAGTTTAAACAATTACTTGTAAATAAACGGGTTTGAAGTACCTCGTATTCTGAACATTTATTCTTTCTGTTTAAAGGGGAAAATCAATTTCCCTTTTTAGGGAGGTACTTTGGCGCAGTAGAGGAACTGTGAAGTGGAAGGTAACTGTAGTAGATTTCGGGAAGTACATTGATCAATTAGATTGTGTGTCCTATAGGGCTTTTTAAGGATTTATTGACACACTTCATCAAGATATTTGAGAGTATTCAGGGAAACCTAAGAAATTCTGCAGTTCTTTTCTCTTCCTTATAAATTCATGCCTGGTCAGAAATTACAGCTTGAGTGGGATGTCCCTCCACAGAACTCAAATGCACACTATCTATCATGTTACTTAGTGTGGCAGTAATGTAAAATGTTAAGGATATTTTCTTTTTGTTTCTTTCTGTGAGGGCTCACCCAGCATATTTTATCCTATGTCTTTTCATCTCTCTCTTATTTCAGCTTCCACTTACTCCCCCAATTCCCCACATCATTCTCTTAAGAGAAAAAAATAAGTTTTGCCCACTGAGTCCTCTTTCTTATTTGATTTAATATGTCTTGGATTGAATGTTTCTCACAAAAACACTTTGCATTCAGAATTAGCCTATCAAACCTTTTTCTCCACAGACCCCTCCATAGATTGTGTGCCTTCTACTGTGGTACCCACAGGGGTGTGGAAACCGAAGTCTGCTTTTGGCTTAGCTGTCATGATTTTAGAACATAAGTCCCCATGTTCTGCTTGTAGGAGTTACCCTGGTAGTTATGTTGTTCCATTAAAAAAAAAATTCTGCTTATGGTCCGCAGAACCAGCCATCACACTGGAACAGAATTCCTTATACTATTTCAGTTAAAACCACAGTCCTCATAATAGCACATCCATGTATCTATATCTGCATGCACCTGTATATGTATATACATACAGGGATATATAAAAATTCTAGGTGGACACACATTGGAAACAATAACAACTCATCCATATGGTTGGTGTTAAGGAATTTGTAACCTGCAATACTCTTTCTTACCAGTAACGCCATTCTGCTTGGGGAATATAGAACAAGCCGAAACAGTAATACTGACAGAATTTGGAATTATGATACAGTGGAACCTTCACGTAATTCTTTGTTGAAGAAGTTAGGGCCTAAATGTTAAGGCTTATTGTTATTCTGAGTTGATAATCTCTGCCTTGCTTTAATAATTTTTCCTCATGCCTGGGTAGCCCGCGAGTTGCACAATAATCACTCACACAGCTTTGTAATCAATGCCCAAAGTAATAGGATTCCTCTGGCCACCGGCAATTAATAAATTTGTGTCTTTTTTAAAACACTAGCAAGTCGGGCCTGAAATACGACTGACTGGTTCTCCTCATTTGCATATTTATTGCAGTGGAAAAATTCTTACCAGATGATTGATGCTGAGCCTGCCTCTTGAATTCCAAGCAGCACATTATTATGAAATGAAAAATGCCGGCCATACAGTTGATTAAAGTTGAAGACAGTGGAATCGGTGTTTTTTAAGATTGTGGGAGAATTAAAGGCATATTTTAATAGATGTTGACAAGAAGTGAACTAACAAAAGCAAAGCAAAGGATTTGCTTGAAAAGATTTAATCAAACGTCTTTCTTGGGGGATTAATTGCTGGGGATGACTAGTGCAAGTGGCAGGCTTGTGTGGATTTGAATGAAAAGTATTGTTCTCAGGCCAATATATTGTGTGTCATTTTGACCTATAGTTTAGCTCTAGTTCTAGAGTTAGTTTTGAAGGAGAAAATGCTCTTATAATCTGTACATTCTAGTTCAATATATTTATCTGGGGGTAATAGGAATGTGGGAGTTTAGGTATATTTGTACATAAATAGTTGTATGTTTGCATATTTATTTTTAAAATAACTGTGTAGATATTTAACAGCTGATAAGGTAAGCTTTATTTTACTTCATACATTCACTCTTCCCATTCCACCTCCATTCCCTTGCCCGAAGTTTTACATATTGGTTTATAATCTAATTAATGAACTGTGTGCCAATGTCCAAACTTATTCTCTGCCTACAATTCTGTTTTTTTCAGACAGCCTAGATGAATCAGGGAAAAAAATAAAGCTGTTAGGTGAAAATGGTTTTTAGATTGGTGACATTTTCTATATAGAATGCTTGCGTATGTGTAGCATGTAAATGAATACTTAGCACCGACTAGTTCAGCCCCAGCACTGTAGATCAGTACAAGCAGATCATGAGATTTCACCATGTTAAAATGGTGATTTTTTTATGGTAATATTCTTTCTATTTTGGTAGCATTCTAAAATTTTTAAAATAACCTTAATATATGAAAAGCATCTTTTTTAATTTTCACCTTTATTCTGTGAGATAAATAGGCAAAGGGTTATCTACATTTTATAGATGAGAAAATTGAGACTCAAATAGAATTGATCCACTCAGTATAAAATGACTTGTTAGTGATAGTGTCAGGCTATGCTCTTTCCATTTATTCTCTGCTTGGGAAATTATTCCTAAAGCTGGTGTCTAGATGCGTAGGTTGAATCTTGGTAACACGGTGAGGCATGTGTTGTGCTTAATCTCCTCTTAAGGGGAAGGCCTCTGGAAATGGACCGTATAGGACAAAATAAACATATATCCTTGACAGTGGTCATTTGTTTTGTGACCACATGCCTAGAAGGAGAGAGAATAAAGTAAATGAATCTCTGCTGCTTTTTAAAAAGTTGTAATCCTAACAGTAATTGGGTGAAAAATGAGAGGCAAGTTAGAAACTGTTATTTCTGTTTTATCATTCATAGGGTTGAATACATACAATTCAGCCCTACTGGAATGATAAAGCGGTTTGGTCTGGTTTGGTTTTGACTGGGAAGAATACACTGTTGGATTTGAGCCTCTAGGGGAGTGTCCTTCCTTACTCTTGTCAGTTGTGGCTCTGAAGAGGCCTACCACCTCCAGCAAAAGATTGCTCATTGTCTCATTAGGTTTTACATAAAATCTTATTAGAAGGAGATGTGGCCCTATTATTGCAAAGAAGTGAGAATGGGGTCTTTTCTTCTAAATCTCTTTACAGGAAGTTTTCCATTGTCCATGTGTTGGCCACTAGTGACTTTACTTTGATAAACTTTTTTTTTGTGGTTAGCACAGAATTGCAGATTTCATCTCTGGTAGGTCTCTTGACACTTTGATGCATGGTGGTGCTATCCCTGAATGGAGCTTAAATACTTCAGGGCTACTTTCTGACTGGGTGAAGGGGTGTATAAAATGAGAACATATGAGAGAGTATTAACAGAAAGGCACACTTTGATTTACTGATATGGCTCTCTGCTTTCTTGTTGGATTGATAGGCTGTCTAATATTATCTGCAGTGGATTTTAAAGAACTGACTTGAACAAAATAAAAGGGCTTGTATAGCTATTTGAAAGTGGCCCTTAAAAGTAGTAGTCTTTCCTTGGATGTTTTCACAATTCTTGGTTATGCTATAGGTTCAAGTCAGATTATGGCTTACTTGTTGGGGAAACAGCTATAAACATGATAGACTGCTATGCAGCTTCTTTCCTGAATGGTTCTTGATTTCATATTTAGATCATGGACACAGGTACCTAGAGGAAGTAAGGGATGGGCACTTGCATTTTCTATTCTTTTTAATTATGGTAAAAAAAAATACATAAAATTTACCATACTAACCATTTCTACGTTTCCAGTTTGGTAGTGTTAAGTATATTCACATTGCTATTGTGCAACCAATCTCTAGAACCTTTTCATCTTGCAAAACTAAAAATCTGTATACTTCATTAAACAACAACTCTCCATATTCCTTTGCCCCAAGCCCTGGCAACCACCATTCAACTTTTTGTTTTTATGAGCTTGACTACTCTGGGTACCTCATATAAGTGGAATGATATAATATTTGTCATTTTGTGACTGGTTTATTTCATTTAGCATAATGTCCTCAAAGTTCATCTGTATTGCCGTATGTGTCAGAATTTCTTTCTTTTTTTTTTTTGAGAATGCAGGGCTACTTTAAGCATGCCTATATTTCTTTTTTTTTTTTTTTAATTAAAAAAAATTTTTTTAATTAATTTTTACAGAGGAGAGAGAGTTAGAGAGAGAGAGAAGGGGGAGGGAGGAGCAGGAAGCATCAACTCCCATATGTGCCTTGACCAGGCAAGCCCAGGGTTTTGAACCGGCGACCTCAGCATTCCAGGTCGACGCTTTATCCACTGCGCCACCACAGGTCAGGCGAATTTCTTTCTTTTTAAAGGCTGAATAATATTCCTTTTCTTTGCCTATATTTTTGACTGGGTTTAGGATTGAGGATTATAGATTATTTTGTTGGTATGGAAATAAACCAGGATGGTCTGACTGGTGGTGGTGCAGAGGATAGAGGGTCACCTTGGGACACTGAAGTCCCAGGTGCAAAACCCCGAGGTTGCCCACTTGCGCCCAGAAGTCGCTGATTTGAAGCCCAAGGTTGCTGGCTTGAGCAAGGAGTCACTGTCTTGGCCAGACCCCCCCCCCCCTCCCCCGTCAAGGCATGTATGAGAAGCAATCAATGAACAACTATGAGTTGATGCTTCTCATTTCTCTCCCTTCCTCTCTCTCCCTAAAAAGAAAGAAAAGAAGGAAAGAGGGAGGGAGGGAGGGAGGGAAAGAGGGAAGGGAGAGAGGGAGGGAAGGGAAGGGAAAGGAAGGGAAGGGAAAGGAAGGGAAGGAAAGACTAGGATGGTAGAATTATTTATTATATTCTGGTCTTGGAATTCTTTTAAAGTATGTTTTTTTTAATTGTGGTAAAATATACATGGCAAAAATTTACCATTTTAACTATTTTGAAGTGTACAGATCAGGATCATTAAGTACATTTACATTGTTATGTAACCATCACCATTATTCATCTCTAGAACCTTTCATCTTTTCAAACTGAAACTGTATCCATTAAACAGTAAGTTCCTATTTCCCCCTCTCTTCAATCCCTGCAATCACCATTCTACTTTCTTTTTCTTTGAATATGACTATTTTAGGTACCTCATGTAAATGGAATCATATAGTATATGCCCTTTTGCAACTGGCTTATTTCACTTAGCATTTTCAAGGTTAGGTCTTGAGAATTTTGAAAACTACTTTGCAAGTACAAAATAGCTTTGCAGTTGCACTTTGGAAAACATGAGCCCAATCTCTTAAGATATAGCCCTTCCCTTCCCTCCTCCTCTCCCTCCCCTTCCCTCCCCCTCCCCTCCCCACCCCTCCCCTCCTCTTCCCTTTCCTTCCCTTAGAGTAGGGGAGGCAAACAGACTCCCGCATGCACCTCTACCGGGATCCACTTGGCAAGCTCATGGAGGGTTATGCTCTGCTCATCTGGGGCTGTTCTCTGTTACAACCAAAGCCATTATTTAGTGCCTGAGGCATAGGCCATGGAGCCATCCTTAGCAATTGGCTCGCTCGTTGGAGCCAATTGAGCCATAGCTGTGGGTGAATGAGAGAGAGAGAGAGAGAGAGAGAGAAAGGGGGAGGAGTAGAGATGCAGATGATTGCTTCTCCTGTGTGCCCTGACCTAGAATCGAACCCGGGTCATCCACATGTCAGGCTGCCACTCTACCATTTAACCAACTTGCCAGAGCCAGATATAGATATTTTTAGAAAAGAAGTTAAAAACAGTGGTTACCACATGGAATTTGGATGAGATAAGAGTTCCACATTTTCATGGGCCTCCTTCTGAGTATTAGTATTTTTTCTATTTTCCTACAGTTCATGCTACAACATACACTTTCAGAACTTTAGCTACTTGGGATAGACTCTTCACACTTCTCAGGTCTTTTCTCAGATGACTGTTTGTGGTCACCTAATATTTGTTATCATTTATGTTCTTCTAATTCTTTTTAAAATTTTCCTTGTATTTATATAATTTTGCCTTGTTCTGCTTGTACACTTAGCACATTTAGACTGACCAGTATTTGGCTTTAAATTTGTTATATCTTTATCTTTCTTTCTTGCCTGTGTTATCATCTTATTTATACTTAACCCATTTCCCAAAAGCTTCCTTCTTCCTGAGTATAAGTCATCTCCATATTTGGTGGATGTTTTGTTTTGTTTTGCTGTTGTTTGTTAAGATTCAGAGCAACAGGTTGAATCTTGGTTTAGAACACAGGGCATTTGGATTTTTTTTTTCAGAGACAGAGAGAGAGAGTCAGAGAGAGGGATAGATAGGAACAGAAAGACAGGAACAGAGAGATGAGAAGCATCAATCATCAGTTTTTCGTTACGACACCTTAGTTGTTCATTGATTGTTTTCTCATATGTGCCTTGACCGTGGGCCTTCAGCAGACCAAGTAACCCCTTGCTCAAGCCAGCGACCTTGGGTCCAAGCTGGTGAGCTTTGCTCAAACCAGATGAGCCTGCGCTCAAGCTGGCGACCTTGGGGTCTTGAACCTGGGTCGTCCGCATCCCAGTTTGACGTTCTATCCACTGAGCCCTGCCTGGTCAGGCAGCATTTTGAATTTTTCAGGTAATATTGTATATTGAAGTTTCTCTCAAATGGTATGGGTATGCACTGATTATAAAAGGATTAGAATATAGAATTTAGAAAAGATGTGATCAAGAGTCTTATTTTAAACAAGGAAGCTGTATTGATATAGTCTTATATGTAGACTATTTGACAGAGTACAATGTAGTTACTGGGTCATTGATTTCCTTCTAACCAATCTGAGAAGGCTTTCTTGGCTAAGTTATAGTTTAGCCTTATGCTGATATAGAATGTTCCACTATGCACTATGTGGAGAGCTTGTTTAACTCAGATGTTGGTATACTATTGGTGAAGCAAGCTGGGGTGTAAAATAATGTGGAGGCTGTTCATACTGGGCAGGGTAGAAGCAGAAAAGATACAATAAAAATCATAAAAATCACTTAAACTGAAGTTTGTGTGGGCTGAAGTTAGTCTGGATTATAAAACAAAATGAATGTAGGGCTTGTTAAAGGAAAGTAGGGATGCTTGTGAGAAGATTGCTGTTATTTAAGGCAAAGAGGGAAGGAGTGATAGAAGCATGGCCAGAGGTAAATGGATAACTATTAACTATTAGTGATAATAAGAATGAAAAATATTTGGCAACTGATGAAATATATAAAATAAGGGCACCAAAATGTCAGTGACCTGTGAAAACACATTCAAAAGAAAATGGAAAAATCAGACAAAGGAGAAGGATTGGGCAGGAAGGAAAAAGTTCTGTTTCTGATGTGGTGTATGGGAAGGAGTGATGGAGCTTCCCTGTAAAGATTTTCCTGGAGGTGCTGGAGGTTTGATCACAGGAGAGATGTCTGAGTGCTGTCAACACATGAATAGTGATGAGCAATGTCATTAGCCCCTTTAGTTGGATTAGGCTGATAAAGAAGGTAAGAGCTGAGTTTGCAGGGAGCCATTTTTTATTCTAAAAGTTCTTAGCCATTGACTTTGGACTTAATCTTGACCAGTTTTTTTTACAAATGCATTTTGTGGCTATGAGGAGAGCCAGGTGAGAACATATTTTTGATGCAGATTTTTAACACATAATTCAATATTGGTAACAGTAAGTCATTAACTTGGGTTCTTCATACGTGAACAAGTACTTTCCATAGGATGTTTGGAGCGATTAGATGAGTGATGTGGCAGCCCACACCAGAAGCAAATGAGCCCTCCTAAAGGAGCATAGTTGGAAAGTGGTTGGGATCCTGGGGCTAAATTGTGCTCTTTAGGAAAAGAGGAGGAATTACTTAAGGGGTTGATTGATAGAGGGATAATCCAGGAGGTCAGTGGGTAGCATGTTGAAGCTGACATCAAAGGAAAAAAGATTGGTTATGATGACAGGCAGGGAAGGAATTTGTCAGTCTTACTAAATTTAAGAACTCACAATTTATTGTAGACACTTTCTAAGTACCTTACACACGTTACCTTGCTTGTTCCTCACAACAACCCCAGGAGGGTGGCATTGTTATTATTTTCTTTTGTACATTCTGTATGTCAGAGTTCTTAGTCTCTGCGTACCCTGTGCCTGTGTCCTCTCCGCACCCATGCCACCAGCCAGAACTGCTTAGGAGTCATGATAATTGTTCCTTTTCTGTGCTCTATTTTCCAGGTCACAAGGCACTTAAAGCATTGTTGAGGTCATTGGTAGATCTTCAGGAAGAGCTGCTTTTCCAGTACCCAGACACTCGATATCTAGTAGATGGAACAAAGCCCAAAGCAGAGAGGTAAGGGGAGAATGCATCTGTGGAGTTGCTTATTTTCTTTTCATCTGAATAGTTTCTTATTATTTATGGGGAAAAAAAGCTACATCTCTTCCAGGCAGATATTAAACTTAATGTTAGTAAAGTAGACATAGCCACTGAGATTTTTTTTTAATTTATTTATTTATTATTATTATTATTTTTGTATTTTTCTGAAGCCGGAAACGGGGAGAGACAGTCAGACAGACTCCTGCATGCGCCCAACCGGGATCCACCCGGCACGCCCACCAGGGGGCGACGCTCTGCCCACCAGGGGGCGATGCTCTGCCCCTCTGGGGCGTTGCTCTGTTGCAACCAGAGCCACTCTAGCGCCTGGGGCAGAGGCCAAGGAGCCATCCCCAGTGCCCGGGCCATCTTTGCTCCAATGGAGCCTCGCTGTGGGAGGGGAAGAGAGAGACAGAGAGGAAGGAGAGGGGGAGTGGTGGAGAAGCAGATGGGCGCTTCTCCTGTGTGCCTTGGCCGGGAATCGAACCCGGGACTTCTGCACGCCAGGCCGACGCTCTACCACTGAGCCAACTGGCCAGGGCTGCCACTGAGATTTAACTGGCTCTTTTGGCCAGGATGGCACAAAAATTGGGAATGTAGGTTTTTGATTTGTATATTTAGTGTGCCTAATTCTCTTTGTGACTTTAGGAAAAGACTTGCCTTCTCTTTAGAGCTATTGATATTAGTAGATGAAAGCACATTTTAATAATCAACACTTAATTAATGTTTATGAAGCACTTTGTACCCATACCATGGAATTGCTGGTCACAACCATCTTTTCAGTGAGGGAAGAAGAAATTATTTTGAAGGGTGGAAAATTTCAGAAAACAGTACAATAAATCTTTATTGAAATTATCACATTCAATAAAGCATCTCCCTGCCACTTTATCTGAGCCTGCTGTTTGGCACCTGGTTACTGTTTTGCCTTGGCCTTATCCTTTGCTCCATTTTTTTCTACCAGATTAGAAGGATGAAAAGTAAACTCACATTTATTGAGCACCTACTGTGTGTGGGTGTTTGTAATCCAGTGAGTGCAATTGGCTATATAATTGGAAGTTGTAGTACTTTCTCATGGCAGTTACATGTAATATCGTGCTTTAATGCTGATTCAGTCTACCCCTTTGAGTTTTCTTCACATTCAGCTCTCTTCATTTGGTTCAACTAATATTATTCAGCTTTCCTGAACAATTGGTTATAGGGAGACATTTTTCTTATTGGTTTGGGGGTTAAGGTCATAAAAGTGCCATTATGTGTTTAATTTTTTATAGGTTTTTAAATTTTATTTTATTTATTGATTTGTGTGTGTTTTGTTTGTTTGTTTTAGAGAGAGGATATATATAGAGAAAGGCAGGGGAGAGGAATGGGAAACATCAACTCCTAGCAATTACTTCTTGTATATGCTCTGACCAGGCAAGCCCAGAGTTTTGAACCGGCAACCTCAGCATTCCATCGAGGTTGACGCTTTATCCACTGTGCTACCACAGGTCAGGCTATGTGTTTAATTTTTAAAGACCCTCTTGGAACCAGTATAGCCCTGGTTCACATGCACTTCTGATCATGTTTTTACAATTTCAATTTTACGATTTGCTTATTTTTTAAGAATTACTCTGAAATCAGTTATTTTTATTTGAGAAGTTTCCTGAGTTTTTGATTGACCTCATGAACATTCTCTTTAAACAAACCAACAATGCTGTCCTCACATCTGCGGTGCTGTTTAAAATGTAGACAAAAGAGGAAAGGCCTAAATACTCGACTTCATGTGAGTCTAGCTTTTATGTGGGTCATGTTTGTTTACACTGGCCTTCCTGTTCTTACTGGTGTTCTAGTGAGGAGGAGCTCTCCAGTGAAGACGAAGAGCGTGTAGAGGAGAAGAAGAAGCAGAGAAGGGCCCCACCCAAGAGGAAGTTGGGGATGGAGGACTATCCCAGCTTCGTGGCAAAGCGCTTTGCTGACTTCACGGTCTATAGAAATTGCACACTTCAGAAGTGGCACGATAGAACCAAGCTGGCTTCTGGGAAACTGGGGAAGGCAAGTGTGTGTGTGTGCACATGTGTGTGTGATACACGCTGTGGCAACCTAAAGCGGGTTTTAGAGATTGGCAAGTGTGTGGTGCGTGCGCACATGTGTGTGTGATACACGCTGTGGCAACCTGAAGTAGGTTTCAGAGATTGGAACTACAACTCATTTCTGTGGATGATATCACTATAGTAGTTAGTCATTTCCATAGAAAAAAATTGCTGAACTTCTACTACTGGAGTTTATACCATTCAGACTTGTGATATTAACCTTATTAGAATACTTTATGAACTAAAGAAGTTGATGATTTATATTATTTATTTATTTATCACAAAGTCAGTCTTTAAGAAAAAGTCCCTCTTGTGAGAGGGTTAGCAGTTTCTCTCCTGACACAGAAAGGTAGAGAAACCAATATAGCTGCTTTCACCACAGACTTTCTGTATTACCTGACGCTGGTTATTGTTGTTGCAGGGTTTTGGTGCCTTTGAACGCTCAATCTTGACTCAAATCGATTATATTCTGATGGACAAAGAAAGATTACTTCGAAGGACACAGACCAAACGTTCTGTCTACCGAGTTCTTGGCAAACCCGAGCCAGTGGTGCAGCCTGTCCCAGCAAGTTTGCCAGGACAACCAGTAAGAACTCTGTGATGCAGGGTGATTATGGGGAGCAGTTTCTGTGAGGCTAACTGAAAAATCTGATCACCTACCTGTAGGTATTACTCTTGATGTCAGAAGTTAGTGAAAGAAAGGGAAAAAGCACTACCAGATTGTTGAGAAACTAAGAGTATGTTTTTAAAATATGGAGCTAATGTTCACTTGTATGTCATCTTAATTTTGAGATCAGTATGAGTCTGGTAGTGGAAGCATTTGTAATCTAAATTTTAAAATTCAGTTTTAAAGGAGCTTCTTTAGAAATGCCATGTGGAAACAGGTGTGTTCTTTAGGCTTATCTTGGATGTTTAGATACTTCAGAAAAGGATCCAATATTGGAATAGTCGGATTCTTTTGTTTAAAGGAAACTTATTTATTGTAGAAATATATTCGGATTATCTTTTGAAGTTCAGAAGGGTTTTAAATGAAAAGTAAAATTCCCCCTAGACTGAAAATTTCACTCCTCAGATTTAACCAGTGTTTATAGCTGTAACCACCTTTCAGATATTTTCCATTCACATACATATGTATTTTTATTTATATGTATACACATATACATACATATATACATACATATATAAAATATGGTTGCCTTTTCTTTTAAACTGAGTGGTATGGATATATATGTGTATATAAATATATAAAGTGTTATCAATATGTATAATTTTTTAAATATTTAAAACTTTTTACATTTAATATATCTGAGACACTTTTCCATATCATTACGTAGAAATCTTCATTTTTTCTAATGTGTAGAGTATCTTATTGTATGGGTGTGTACTATAATTTATTCAAACAGTGGATATTTTTGTTGTCTTTAGTTTTAGAAACAGTGCTACAGGAAACATTCCTAAGTATTTATGGTTTTTGTATTTGTGTGAACATATGGATCAATTTCTCATAGTGGAAATGTAAAATCAAAGAGAATACGCCTTTTAAATCCTAATGGATGTTGCCAAATTGCCTCCAAAAGGCTGCATTAATTTTCAATACCACCAGCTGTGTTTTCCACTACTCGGTGTTGCCAGTTTTAGAGGTGAAAAATGGTGTCTTATTTTAATTTGCATGTATTTAATTAGAATGAGGTTAAACATCTTTTCAAATGATTTTTGACTATTTGTAGTTCTTATTCTTTGAAGTGCCTATTAATGTTTTTGTTCTTTAATTTTAAGAGCTCTTTATATCTTAAGAAAAACAGTGCTTTGACACATTGTTTATAGTAGCTACATTATCTTGATAACCTCAATGGTATTCACTCTTTTTGTTCTTACTAATACAGGAGATTCTTCCTGAACCCCCTGCCAATGCCCACTTGAAGGATGTGGATGAAGAAATCTTTGATGATGATGACTTTTACCACCAGGTATAATTTTTACACTCTTTTCTTTTGTTACAAAACAGGTTGCAGCATTATACAACAGCTGATAGAATTCTCTGACCAAAAGGTAGCTTACTTTGGGAATAGAGTCACACAGGGAGCTAAAACCCCTGTGTTCCAAATGGACTTACTGTGTACTTCTGGTCTGTTGCTTTTTATCTGTCTAATATTTTTTCTTTTGAAGTAAGAATAGCTACAGCTACTTTATTAGTTGTTGCAGAGTGTAAATTATCTGTAAAATAGTTTCAACTTCTTTTGAGTCAGGTTGAGTATTCTTTCTTAGCCGTTTTTGATAATGTTAATGGAAGAGTTTTTGTTAGTTATTTGGTTTTGTCCTATTACCATTATATCAGGATATGAAGCTAAAGGGCTGGGATCTCAGAATTCTTGAATTGCACTTCTGGTTCTATTACCTATTAAGTCTCTTGTCTTTAATTTATTTGTGTGCCTGTTCGAATTAGTTACGTATGTATTGAGATTGTCTGCTCCTGTGATTATAATAATATTGTAGTGCTTTAAAGAGAGAAAGAAATTGTAAAAATAGAAAGGTGGTTCCGTACTCAATACTATCTCTTCACAAACATCCCCCACTTCTTTCCCTGAGATTATTATCTCTTGACATGCTGCTCTTTTTAATGATGCTAGTGAATGTTAAGGTAGATGAAACATTTGAGCTATTCTAAAGAACTAAAATGCTTTCCTGTAATTCTGAGACTCTTGATAAGTCATTCTTAATGAAATGTGCTTTAGAATGTACCCTTTCTAGATCTGGAGAACGGAGGATGTTCAGGAGTGATATACCAGTTTTTGTTGAACCATTATTTATCAAGATAATTTGTTTTTCTCTGCTGAATTTTTAGTGTGTTGACTTTTGCCAGAGATTTTGCAACTGCTTGTTGAGGGTTTAGCCATGATGGCTGTGTTACCTACATGGAATATGAAGGAACAAACAGGAAAATTACATTGTGAACCCAGTAGAACAAGTGATACTATATTGCAGATACCTCTAGTTTTGCCCTAGAAAGAGAAACTTTCTATTCATTCTGTGATGTTCAATAAAATAATTACCATAGTGAATCTTAAAAGTAATAAGAGGATAGAGGATTGGGGGGGCCTCAAGCGTTCCTAGTCAGAGGTCCTGGTTCTTTTTTCCTTTTCTTCTCTTATTATATCCATTTGTCAGAAAAGTAGGGAATTCTGTTTTGTTCCAGAATGTCTAAGGAAGTACCTGATATAGGATATTAATGGTGTATAATTGTGTGAGATCATGGGAGACAATCAGAAATGTTTCAGTCTTCATTAATTGAAGTGTACATTATTTAATGGAAAGTGTATCATAAATTAAATAGGCTTAATAAAATAAACTGAAATTACTGAGGAGAAGTTGCTTCCACTGGCAATCCTCAGTCTGAAAGATTTTTTTTTTGGCCTGGAGGTCTGCTTAAAAAAAAAGAAAGCATTACTTGATTGGCCCTTCATCCCAATTAATAATTTTAACTTCGATAAATTCTGATTTTAGAGTTATGACTAGTCACATCTTAGCTTTTCCCCTTGCTGGTTAATTGGGGTGCTGGGGTTAATCTAAATTAAAACTTAAACTAATAGAGGTCAGCAAGGCGGCTGAAACACCTGAGTGAAACAAATGGGGCTGCCAGACGCAACTTTATCTTGGCTGTTTCCCAAGAGGGAAGTGGCAGCAAATTGGAGTTGTTTCAGCCTTCTGTAAAGGTGAATGATGGGTGACACTTGTTAATGTACAGCATCTCCGGAAGCATTCCAGATTGCTTTGCTGCTGTACCAACTGCTGCCATCCATGCACAGACAGTAGGAACTGGACCAGTTGCCAACATCTGGCAGCACAGCAAGGAATGGGTGCAAGTCTTGAAACCCCGCAGATTCTAAATATGGTGCTTAGAACTGTACAGGCTTTAATCACTTACCACTCTTTGGCAGCAGGCTCCGACAGCTTATCCTAGCCTCGTACATCACAACCCGACATCTGCTGAGCTGCAAGGCAGCTGCACATTCATTTTCTTTTCTTGCCTTTTCTCTTTGCCTCTTATTCCTCTTCTTCCCACTTTCCTCCCCTCCTCCTTTCAGTTTTCCTCCCCCTCCCCAATATGCATCTTGGGAGAGATCATCTGTAAAGATTACTGCTTCATTGTGTGCAAGTAATTGTGGTGATGCCAGGCCCTTGACAGACACAACGTAGCACCTGTTCTGCTGACCTGGTTAATTTCTTCTGTTGAGTGGGATTTGCCAGAGATTGGAGCTGAAGCCAATTCAATGATAAGGCTGAAGAAAATGGCTGTATGTTTTCTGTCACCTCCCAATTAAATTGGCTTCATAAAGTGCTTTCCTTTTTTGTCAGGGTAGTAAGCCTGAGCTAAGTGTTGCATTCAGAAGTGGTACAATGTATTACAATGGGCTTGTGAGTTTTCATTTGTGTTTTTTTAATGTGGTCATATGGAATTGCTGGGTGGTGAATATAATATATTTTGCCTTTAAAAAAAAACACCATACTTGAAGCCAGACTCTTAGGGTCCATGTTTTGTAAGGAAGAGATTATAGCCGCATTGAATTTTAATGTTTCATTGTAGGGGTTTAAAGGCTTACTTGGTTAAGTCAGGTGTCACAAGGCTGTATAAATGCCCTAACTACTAAGAATCATGTTTGGGGTCAGAAAACCCAACACATACTCTCTCTCTTTGTTTCAAAATGGGCCTTAAGTTATTATAACTTTAAAAAATATGTTTGTATTATTTAATAAAGGCATATGCATATATATGTGTATGATATATCTCTGATGAATATCAGGTATCATAAATAATTATATCATGTCTGAGCTGAAAAGAACCTTACAAGAAACTGATTCCCTGGAAAGCTAAGTACCTTTCTGAAAATTGTACAGTAAATAGCAACTGTAGTACTTGATCTCAAGACCTCTTAGACTAAGTCCTGTTCTTTCCATACCTTATTTCTTTTTTTAAAAGACATTATTTATTCATTTGAGAGAGAGAAGGGGGAAGAAGCAGGAAGTGTCAACTCCCATATGTGCCTTGACCGGATAAGCCAAGGGTGTTGAACTGGCAACCTCAATGTTCCAGGTCAATGCTTTATCCACTGCACCACCACAGGTCAGGCCATACCTTTATTTCTTAAATATTTCATCCTAGAGCCGTAAAAAGACTTCACTATAATATTGCAGTTTTCAGTTTGTGAAAAAATAAACTTTATTTCTTAGAACTGGAAGAAATATGTGTCTTAGAAAATAGTCATTTTTTAAAAAAATATTTTTTATTGATTCTTTTAGAGAGGAGGGAGGGGAGAGAGAAGGAGAGAGAGAGAGAAAGAGAGAGAGAGACAGGAGAGACAGGAGAGACAGGAACATCGATCTATTCCTGTATGTGCCCTGACCAGGGATTGAACTGGCAATCTCTGCACTTCCAGACGATGCTCTAACCAACCAAGCATCCTGCCAGGGCTAATGTCGTTTTCTTAAGAGGTATATGATTTATCAAACTTCTGTTTCTTAATAATTCTAATGAAAAAATTAGCTTTATAGTTGTGTAACTAGTTTGTTTGGGAACCACAATTGTCAAAAGCTTGAAGTATGCCCAGTGGTAAAGATTTTATGAGGGGAACTGTTCACCTGTTGCAAGCAGTGCACTTACTCCCAAGAGAAATTTGTTTGCACTTGACCTATTTCTTGTCAAAGCTCATCCTGAGAGATGATTTTATAAAACATGAAGGCTATAAATGACCATGAAGAATGAGCCATTCATAAATGTTTTCATTTTCACAATCCTGTTTGCTACCTTTTTTATTTATATTGATTTAAATTTGTGTTTACATAGATTCAAGTGTCCCACTGAATACATCCCCTCACCCCCGTGTTTCCAACATCCCCCTTTGCCCCTTCCCTCCATCACCTCCCCCCTTCCCTCCTGGATTTGCTTTTCTGCTCTCTATAACACTGTGTTATGTATATATAATTTCACCAATCTCTTTCCCTTCTCTGATCCCATCTTCTCATCCCCTTTCCCTCTGTCCACTTTCCCTCTGGTCCCTTTGATCCTTCCTCTGCCTCTATTTCGTTCCTCAGTTCATATTATTCATTGAATTCCTCAAATGAGTGAGGTCATATGATATTTTTCTTTCTCTGCCTGGCTTATTTCACTTAACATAATAGTTTCCAGGTCCATCCATGTTGTTGCAAAAGGTAGGATTTTCTTCTTTTTCATGGCTGAGTAGTATTCCATTGTGTATATGTACCACAGCTTTTTAATCCACTCGTCCACTGATAGACACTTGGGCTGTTTCCAGATCTTGGCTATTGTAAACAATACTGTCATAAACTTGGGGGTGCATTTCTTCTTTTGAATCAGTAATTTGGTGTTCTTAGGATATATTCCTAAAAGTGGGATGGCTGGGTCAAAAGGAAGTTCCATTTTTAAGTTTTTGAGGAATCTCCATACTGTTTTCCACAGTGGCTGCACCAGTCTGCATTCCCACCGGTAGTGCAGGAGGGTTCCTTTTCTCCACATCCTCACCAGCACTTATCATGTTTTTTTTTTAATTTTTTTATTATTAATTTTATAGGAGTGACATCAATAAATCAGGGTACATATGTTCAAAGAAAACATGTCCATTTTATCTTGTCAATCAATTATGTTGCATACCCATCACCCAAAGTCAGATTGTCCTCCGTCACCTTCTATCTAGTTTTCTTTGTGCCCCTCCCCCTCCCCCTCCCCCCCCCCCCCAACCACCACACTCTTGTCAATGTCTCTTAGTCTTGTTTTTATGTCCCACCTAAGTATGGAATAATGCAGTTCTTGTTTTTTTCTGATTTACTTATTTCACTCCATATAATGTTATCAAGATTCCACCATTTTGTTGTAAATGATCTGATGTCATCATTTCTTATGGCTGAGTAGTATTCCATAGTGTATATGTGCCACATCTTCTTTATCCAGTCATTGATTGAAGGGCTTTTTGGTTGTTTCTATGTCTTGGCCACTGTGAACAATACTGCAATGAACATGGGGCTGCATGTGTCTTTACGTATCAATGTCTCTGAGTTTTTGGGGTATATACCCAGTAGAGGGATTGCTGGGTCATAAGGTAGTTCTATTTTCAGTTTTTTGAGGAACCACCATACTTTCTTCCATAATGGTTGTACTACTTTACATTCCCACCAACAGTGAATGAGGGTTCCTTTTTCTCCACAGCCTCTCCAACATTTGCTGTAACCTGTCTTGTTAATAATAGCTAATCTAACAGGTGTGAGGTGGTATCTCATTGCAGTTTTGATTTGCATTTCTCTAATAACTAAAGAAGATGAGCATCTTTTCATATATCTGTTGGCCATTTGTATTTCTTCCTGGGAGAAGTGTCTGTTCATGTCCTCTTCCCATTTTTTTATTGGATTGTTTGTTTGTTGTTGAGATTTTGAGTTCTTTATATATTTTGGATATTAGGCCCTTATCTGAGCTATTGTTTGAAAATATCATTTTCCATTTAGTTGGCTGTCTGTTTATTTTGTTGTCAGTTTCTCTTGCTGAGCAAAAACTTCTTAGTCTGATATAGTCCCATTCATTTATTTTTGCCTTCACTTCCCTTGCCTTTGGAGTCAAACTCATAAAATGCTCTTTAAAACCCAGGTCCATGAGTTTAGTACCTATGTCTTCTTCTATGTACTTTATTGTTTCAGGTCTTATATTTAGGTCTTTGATCCATTTTGAATTAATTTTAGTACAAGGGGAAAACTGTAGTCGAGTTTCATTCTTTTGCATGTAGCTTTCCAGTTTTCCCAGCACCATTTGTTGAAGAGGCTTTTTCTCCATTGTGTGTTGTTGGCCCCTTTATCAAAAATTATTTGACCATATATATGTGGTTTTATTTCTGGACTTTCTATTCTGTTCCATTGGTCTCAGTGTCTATTTTTTCTGCCAATACCATGCTGTTTTGATTATCGTGGCTCTATAATATAGTTTGAAGTCAGGTATTGTAATGCCCCCAGTTTCATTCTTTTTCTTTAGGATTGCTTTGGCTATTCGGAGTTTTTTAAAGTTCCATATAAATCTGATGATTTTTTGTTCCATTTCTTTAAAAAATGTCATTAGCCTGACCTGTGGTGGCGCAGTGGATAATGCATTGACCTGGAAATGCTGAGGTCGCCGGTTTGAAACCCTGGGCTTGCCTGGTCAAGGCACATATGGGAGTTGATGCTTCCAGCTCCTCCCCCCTTCTCTCTCTCTGTCTCTCTCTCTCTCTCCCTCTCTCTCTCCTCTCTAAAAATGAATAAAGAAAAAAAAAAAAATGTCATTGGAATTTTTATGGGAATTGCATTGAACTTGTATATTGCTTTGGGTAATATGGCCATTTTGATTATATTTATTCTTCCTATCCAAGAACAAGGAATATTCTTCCATCTCATTGTATCTTTTTTGATTTCCCTTAACAATGCTTTGTAGTTTTCATTATATAGGTCCTTTACATTCTTTGTTATGTTTATTCCTAGGTTTTTTATTTATTTTTGTTGCAATCGTGAAGGGGATTATTTTTTTGAGTTCGTTCTCTAATGTTTCATTGTTGGCATATAGAAAGGCTGTGGACTTTTGTATGTTAATTTTGTATCCTGCGACCTTAGTGTATTGGCTTATTGTTTCTAGTAGTCTTTTTGTAGATTCTTTGGGGTTTTCAATGTATAGGATCATATCATCTGCAAAAAGTGATACCTTTACTTCTTCTTTTTCGATATGGATGCCTTTTATTTCTTTGTCTTGTCTGATTGCTCTGGCTAGAACCTCTAGCACCACATTAAATAAGAGTGGAGAGAGTGGACAACCCTGTCTTGTTCCTGATTTAAGGGGGAAAGCCTTCAGTTTTATGCCATTTAATATGATGTTAGCTGATGGTTTATCATATATGGCCTTTATCATGTTGAGATATTTTCCTTCTATACCCATTTTGTTGAGAGTCTTAAACATAAAATTGTGTTGTATTTTATCGAATGCCTTTTCTGCATCTATTGGTAAGATCATGTGGTTTTTGGTGTTTGTTTTGTTGATAATGGTGTATTACGTTAACCGTTTTACGTATGTTGAACCATCCTTGAGATTCTGGGATGAATCCCACTTGATCATGATGTATTATTTTTTTAATATGTTGTTGTATTCAATTTGCTAGTATTTTGTTTAGTATTTTAGCATCTGTATTCATTAGAGATATTGGTCTATAGTTTTCTTTTTTTGTGCTGTCCTTGCCTAGTTTCGGTATAAGGGTTAATTTGGCCTCATAAAATGTGTTTGAAAGTATTGCTTCTTCTTCAATTTTTTGGAAGACTTTCAGTAGAATAGGAACCATGTATTCATTGAATGTTTGATAGAATTCGCTACTATAACCGTCTGGGCCTGGACTTTTATTTTTGGTGAGGTTTTTAATAGTTTTTTCTATTTCTTCCCTACTAATTGGTCTGTTTAGGCTTTCTGCTTCTTCTTGACTCAGTCTAGGAAGGTTGTATTGTTCTAGGAATTTATCCATTTCTTCTAGATTGTTGAATTTAGTGGCATATAGTTTTTCATAGTATTCTACAATAATTCTTTGTATATCTATGATATCCATGGTGATTTCTCCTCTTTCATTTTGGATTTTGTTTATATGAGTCCTTTCTCTTTTTTCCTTGGTAAGGCTTGCCAAGGGTTTGTCAATTTTGTTGATCTTTTCAAAGAACCAGCTCCTTGTTCTGTTAATTTTTTTCTATAGTTTTTCTGTTCTCTATTTTATTTATTTCTGCTCTGATTTTTATTATCTCCTTTCTTTGGCTGGTTTTGGGTTGTCTTTGTTCTTCTCTTTCCAGTTCCGTAAGGTGTGAAGTTAAGTGGTTCACTTGGGCTCTCTCGTTTGTTCATATAGGCCTGAAGTGATATGAACTTCCCTCTTATCACTGCTTTTGCTGCATCCCATAGATTCTGATATGTCGTATTGTCATATCAGACATATATGACAACATATATGTCTGTATATATCTTTTGATCTCTGCACTTATTTCTTCTTTGACCCATTCATTTTTTAAAAGTATGTTGTTTAGTTTACACATTTTTGTGGGTTTTTTTTCCTCTTTTTTGCAGTTGAATTCTAGTTTCAAGGCTTTATGATCAGAAAATATGCTTGGTACAACTTCGATTTTTCTGAATTTGCTGATGTTATTTTTGTGGCTCAACATATGGTCAATTCTTGAGAATGATCCATGTATACTCTGTCATTTTGGGATGAAATGTCCTGTAGATGTCTATCATATCCAGGTGCTCTAGTGTTTTGTTTAAGGCCAATATATCTTTATTGAGTCTCTGTTTGGATGATTGATTTAGAGCCGTCAGCGGTGTATTGAGGTCTCCAAGTATGATTGTATTTTTGTCAGTTTTTGTTTTAAGGTCAATAAGTAGCTGTCTTATATATTTTGGTGCTCCTTAGTTTGGTGCATATATATTAAGAATTGTTATGTCTTCTTGATTCAGCGTCCCCTTAATCATTATGAAATGACCATTTTTGTCTCTTGAGTACTTTTGCTGTCTTGTAGTCAGCATTATCAGATATGAGTATTGCTATGCCTGCTTTTTTTTGGATGTTATTTGCTTGGAATATTGTTTTCCAGCCTTTTACTTTGAATTTGTTTTTATCCTTGTTGCTTAGATGAATTTCTTGTAGGCAGCATACAGTTGGATTTTCTTTTTTAATCCATTCTGCTACTCTGTGCCTTTTTATTGGTGAGTTTAATCTGTTTACATTTAGTGTAATTATTGACACTTGTGGGTTCCCTATTGCCATTTTATACGTTGCTTTCTGTTAGTTTTGTGTCTTGTTTGATTCTTCTCTTTTGTTTTTCTATCCTTTGTTTATGTTTGGTTGTATTCCATACTTCTTTCCTCTGTTGCTATCTTTTTTAAGTCATGTGCTTCTGTGGTGGTTTTTTCAAGGGTGGTTACCATTAAGTAATGAAAAGGGTTTCTACTCTGTTCATTGTAGTGCACTATCCTGTGAGTACTTCTTCACTTCATCGTCCTTTGCTACTATTAATCTCCGTCCTCTCCCCACCTTTTTTTTTGTTTTTGTTTTTGTTGTCACAGTTTAAATTTGGTTTTATTGTGTTCTTGGTAGAGCTTTTACTTGCGGTTTTGTTTTGTTTTGTTATTTGTATCTGGTTGGAAAACCCCCTTTAGTAATTCCTGGAGTGGGGGTTTTCTGATGATAAATTCCCTCATCTTTCCTGTATCTGTGAATGTTTTTATTTCTCCTTCGTATTTGAAGGATAGCTTTGATGGGTATAGTATTCTTGGCTGAAAGTTCCTTTCTTTCAGGAGTTTAAATATTGGGGTCCACTCTCTTCTAGCTTGTAGAGTTTCTGTTGAGAAATCTGATGATACTCTAATGGGCCTTCCTTTATATGTTGTATTCTTCTTTTCCCTGGCTTCCTTGAGAATTTTTTCTTTGTCGTTGGTTTGTCCCAATTTCATTATGATGTTCCTTGGAGTAAGTTTGTTGGGGTTAAGAAAACTCGGAGTTCTGTTTGCTTCTTGAATTTGAGGCTTTAGTTCTTTCCACAGGCTTGAGAAGTTCTCATCTATTATTTGTTTGAATATGTTCTCCATTCCATTTTCTCTCTTTTCTCCCTCTGATATACCTATTATTCTTGTTAGTCTTTTTTATGGAGTCAGACAATTCCTGAGGGGCTTTCTCATTTTTTAAAAAATTTTTGAGTCTCTTTCTTCTTCTCTCTGTTGTGTCTCAAGTTGCTTGTCTTCTATTTCACTAATCCTACCTTCTATCTGGCCTGTTCTATTAGCTAAGCTTGTTACCTCGTTTTTCAGCTCGTGAATTGAGTTTTTCATCACTGTTTGATTTGTTTTTATAGTTTCAATTTCCTTGGTGATATATTCTTTGTGTTCGTTGAGTTGTTCACTGAGCCCCCTAAATTGCCTTTCTGTGTTTTCTTGAATATCTTTGAGTATTTTTAGGATTTCTATTTTAAATTCTCTGTCATTTAGCTCCAAGGTTTTCAATATATTAAATTTTTTCTCCATAGATTTCTTCCTCATCTATCTGTAATACCTCTCTGTCTTTTGTATCCATGATATTCGATTTCCTTTTCCTTAATAGCATCTGAGGGTGGTTTTGTTGATAGTGCTAATGAGAATTAATAAAGAATAAAAAGTTAAAAAAATTATTATTTCCCTTTTTTTCCCTCTCCTCTCCTCTCCCCTCCTTCTTGAGAAAAAATTGTGGGGAACTGTGAATTATATTCTGCTAAATAGAACAAAAACTACCTGTAATGGAGGGCCTGAGTTGGGGAGAAATGATAAAGGGGAGAAAAAGGGGGTATGGACCCACAAAATGCAAAAAAGGAAAAAATTTGGGTCAAGAATAAAATGATTTGCTTTTAGGTGATGGTTGACTAAGAGATATAATGAGAGGAATAAGAGGGAAAAAGGGAAAAAATATTTAAAAATTACTATTGTATTTAATGGAGCAAAAACTAGATAAGATGGAGAGCCAGGGTTGGGAGCACTGCTAATGAGTTAAAAAAGCAAAGTAAAAAAACCCCAAAGCACCACAAAGAAAAATTTGAGTCCCAAATAAAATAATTTATTTGTGATTGAGGATAGAATGAGAGGAAAAGTAAAAGAGAAAAGAAGGAACTAATATAGAGGGAGAAAAACAAAAAGAGGAAAACACAAAAAGAAGAAAAAAGAACAAAAGGAGAGAGAAAAAGAGTTAAGGGATTTGGAGTGCAACCCTCATAGGGATAAAGGAAGAAAGGAAAGATAATGGGAGATGTTACACTTATGGGTAGTGTAGTTCAAAAAGAGGAAAGAGTAAAACCGGTAGAGAATTAAACGACCAAATTGGAAAAAGAATAAAATAATCAAGACAAGAAGATAAGAGAAACAAACGAACAAATATAATAAAATGGGATATGTTATAAAGTCTGTGGATTATTCTTGATTTTGAGAGGTTATCTTCTTGCTTTTTCTTTTCTCTCCCTCTTCCTGGTCGGTGACTCTGTACCCCGGGTTATGCCCCTGTGGCATGCTTAGGTAGAGGTTTGCAGTTTATAAGTCTCTATGGTGATGTCATATATTGGGTTTCAGTCTCATTGGCAGTCAAGGCTCATTAGCATTTGCAGGCTCCAACAAAGAGAGTCCGTTTTTCCAGAGCCTCTCTCCTAGTCTTTCCTTCCTGAATTGCTGCTGCCTCGGCCTTTGTGTTCAGTGCAGGACTTCTGGAGGCTCCAAGGATAGATTTTTCTGTCTCTGGTTGAAGATCTTGTTGAAATTTTGGGGAGATTTATCAGTATCGCTTCTTACGGCGCCATTTCTCTGACATCACTATGTGTTGTTTTGTTAATGAGTGCCATTCTGACTGGTGTGAGGTGATATCTCATTGTGGTTTAATTTGCATTTCTCTAACGATTAGTGATGTTTTTCATATGCCTGTTGGCCATCTGTATGTCCTCTTTGAAGAAGTGTCTGTTTATTTCTTTAGCCCAGTTTTTGATTGGATTGTTTGTCTTCCTGGTGTTGAGTTTTAGAAGTTCTTTATAAACTTTGGTTATTAACCCCTTATCAGATGTATTGTCGAATATGTTCTCCCATTGTGTGGTTTGTCTTTTTATTTTGTTTATATTGTCTTTAGCTGTGCAAAAGCTTTTTAGTTTGATATAGTCCCATTTGTTCATCCTGTCTTTTATTTCACTTGCCCGTGGAGATAAATCAGCAAATATATTGCTGTGAGAGATGTTGGAGAGCTTACTGCCTATGTTTTCTTCTAAGATGCTTATGGTTTTATGACTTATATTTAAGTCTTTTATCCATTTTGAGTTTATTTTTGTGAATGATGTAAGTTGGTCTAGTTTCATTTTTTTGCAGGTAGCTGTCCAATTTTCCCAACACCATTTGTTTAAGAGACTGTCTTTACTCCATTGTATGCTCTTACCTCCTTTGTCAAATATCCATAAAGGTGTGGGTTTATTTCTGGGTTCTCTGTTCTGTTTCATTGATCTATATGCCTGTTCTTATGCCAGTACCAGGCTGTTTTGAGTACAATAGCCTTGTAGTAAAACTTGATATCAGGAAGTGTGATACCACCCACTTTATTTTTCTTTTTCAAGACTGCTGAGGCTATTCTTGTTCTTTTTTGGTTCCATATATATAAATTTTTGGAATATTCTATGTCTTTGAAGTATGTCATTGGTATTTTAATAGGAATTGCATTGAATTTCTAAATTGCTTTGGGTAATGTAGACATTTTAATGATGTTTATTCTTCCTATCCGTGAACACGGTATATGCTTCCACTTGTTTGTATCTTCCTTACTTTTTTTTATCAATGTTTTATAATTTTCCAAGTACAAGTCTTTTACCTCCTTGGTTAAATTTACTCCTAGGTACTTTTTTTGTTGTTGTTGCAATAGTGAAGGGGATTGTTTTCTTAATTTCTCTTTCAGACAGTTCATTGTTGGTGTATATAAATGCCACTAATTTCTGAATATTGATTTTGTATTCTGCCACTGAATTCATTTATCAGTTTTTTGACTGAGACTTTAGGGTTTTCTATGTACAGTGTTATATCATGAGCAAATAATTATAGTATTACTTCTTTAACAATTTGGATGCCTTTTATTTCTTCTTCTTGTGTGATTGCTGTGGCTAGGACTTCCAGAACTATCTTGAATAAGGGTGGTGAAAGGGAGCACCCCTGCCTTGTTCCTGATCTTAAGGGGATTGCTTTTAATTTTTGCCTATTGAGTATGATTTTGGCTGTGGGTTTGTCCTAGATGGCCTTTATCATGTTGAGGTGTGTTCCCTGTATTCCCACTTTTGAGAGTTTTGATCGTAAATGGGTGCTGGAGTTTATCAAATGCTTTTTCTGCATCTATTGATATTATCATGTGATTTTTCTCCTTCCTTTTGTTTATGTGATGAATCACATTGATTGATTTGTGAATATTGTACCAGCTTTGCCTCCCCAGAATAAATCCTACTTGATCATGATGTATGGTTTTTTTTCATGTATTGCTGGATCCAGTTTGCTAATATTTTGTTTGAGAATTTTAGCATCTAAATTCATCAGGGATATTGACCTATAGTTTTCTTTCTTTGTATTGTCTTTGCCTGGTTTTGGAATAAGGATAATGCTTGCCTCATAAAAGGAGCTTGAAAGTCTTTCCTCCTCTTGAAATTTTTGAAGTTACTTGAGAAGGATAGGAGTTAGTTCTTTGAATATTTAGTAGAATTCTCCTGTGAAGCCATCTGGCCCAGGGGTTTTGTTTGTTGGGAGTTTTTGGATTACTCTTTCTATTTCATTTGTTGTAATCGGTCTGTTTAGGTTTTCTAATTCTTTCAGATTGATTTTTGGAAGATTATATGTTTCAAGAAATTTTTCCATTTCACCTAGGTTGTCTAATTTTTTGGCATACAGTTCTTCATAGTATTTTCTTACAATCCTTTGAATTTCTGCTGTTTCAGTTGTTACTTCTCCATTGTCACTTCTAATTTTATTTATTTGAATCTTCTATCTTATTTTCTTGAGTCTGGTTAAAGGTTCATCAGTCTTGTTTACCTTTTCGAAGAAACAGCTCTTGGTTTCATTGATCCTCTATTGTTTTGGGGTTGTTTTTTTTTTTTGCCTCTATGTCATTTATTTCCGCTATGATCTTTATTATTTCCTTCCTTCTACTTCCTCTGGGCTTTACTTGCTGTTCTTTTTCTAGTTCTTTTAGATGCAGGGTTAAGTTGTTTATTTGAACTTTTTCTTGCTTCTTAAGGTATGCCTGTAATGCTATGAACTTCCCTTTTAGGACTGCTTTTACTGTGTCCCATAAATTTTGTTTTTTATTTATTTATTTTTTTTGTATTTTTCTGAAGTTGGAAACGGGGAGGCAGTCAGACAGACTCCCGCATGAGCCCGACCGGGATCCACCCAGCATGCCCACCAGGGGGCGATGCTCTGCCCATCTGGGGCATCGCTCTGTTGCAACCAGAGCCATTCTAGCACCTGAGGCAGAGGCCACAGAGCCATCCTCAGCACCCGGGCCAACTTTGCTCCAATGGAGCCTTGGCTGCGGGAGGGGAAGAGAGAGACAGAGAGGAAGGAGAGGGGGAGTGGTGGAGAAGCAGATGGGCGCTTCTCCAGTGTGCCCTGGCCGGGAATTGAACCCGGGACTTCTGCACGCCAGGCCGACGCTCTACCACTGAGCCAACCGGCCAGGGCCTGTCCCATAAATTTTGAGTTGTTGTATGTTCATTTTCTTTGTTTCAAGGAAACTTTTGATTTTGTCCTTGATCTCATTGTTAATCCATTCATTATTTAATAACATGCTATTTAGTTTCCAAGTGTTTCAGTGCTTTTCAGTTTTTCTATTGTAGTTAATTTCTAGTTTCATTCCATTGTGATCAGAGAAGATGCTTGATATGATTTCAATCTTCTAAATTTATTGAGACTCATTTTATGTCCTAACATATGGTTTATCCTAGAGAATGTACCATAAGCACTTGAAAAGAATGTATATTCTGCTGCTTTAAAGTGAAAGGTTCTGAAGATACCTATTAAATCCAGTTGATCTACTGTGTCCTTTAAGTCTGCTGTTTATTTGTTAATTTTCTTTCTTGAGGATCTGTCCAGTGATGTTAGTGGAGTGTTGAAATCCCCTACTATTATAGTATTGCTGTTGATCTTGCCCTTTATGTCCATCAAAATCTGCTTTAGCCTGACCAAGCGGTGGCGCATTGGATAGAGCGTCATACTGGAATGCGAAAGGACCCAGGTTCGAGACCCCAAGGTCGCCAGCTTGAGCGTGGGCTCATCTGGTTTGAGCAAAGCTCACCAGCTTGGGCCCAAGGTCGCTGGCTCGAGCATGGGGTTACACGGTCTGCTGAAGGCCCGTGGTCAAGGCACATACGAGAAAGCAATCAATGAACAACTAAGGTGTCGCATTGTGCAACGAAAAACTAATGATTGATGCTTCTCATCTCTCCCGTTCCTGCCTGTCTCTAACTCTCTGTCTCTGTCTCTATGTAAAAAACAAACAAAAAAAAAACTGCTTTATATATTTAGGTGCTCCTATATTAGGTGCATATTTATTTCAGAAACAGAGAGAGAGTCGGAGAGAGGGATAGATAGGGACAGACAGACAGGAACAGAGAGAGATGAGAAGCATCAGTCATTAGTTTTTTGTTGAGACACATTAGTTGTTCATTGATTGCTTTCTCATATGTGCCTTGTCCTTGGGCCTTCAGCAGACTGAGTAACCCCTTGCTCAAGCCAGCGACCTTGGTTCCAAGCTGGTGAGCTTTGCTCAAACCAGATAAGCCCACGCTCAAGCTGGCGATCTCGGGGTCTTGAACCTTGGTCCTCCACATCCCAGTCCAACACTCTATACACTGCGTCACCCCCTGGTCAGGCTAGGTGCATAGATATTTAAAATGCTTATATTTTCCAGTTGGATTGTTCCCTTTATCATTATATAGTGACCTTCTTTATCCCTTACTATACCCTTTGTTTTAAAGTCTATTTTGTCATATATAAGTATTGCTACCCCAACTTTTTTTTTTTTATTTCCATTAGCATGAAATATTTTTTTTCAACCTTTTACTTTCAGTCTATGTGTATCTTTTGTTTTGAGGTGAGTCTCTTGTAGACAGTGTATGTATGGGTCCTGTTTTTTTATCCATGATGCTATCTAATGTCTTTTGATTGGAGCATTTAATCCATTTACATTTAAGGTTATTGATATGTAGTTGTTTATTGCCATTTTATTCTTTAAATCTATATTTCTCTTTTACTAGATTTTTTTTCCCTTTGTTCTGTTTACAACAGGCCCCTTAACATTTCTTGCAGCATTGGTTTGGTTGTAATGAATTCCTTGTGGGTTTTTTTTTTGTCTGGGAAGCTTTTTATTTCTCCTTCAATTTTAAATGATAGCCTTGCTGGATAAAGAAGTCTTAGTTGTAGGCATTACTTTGAATATTTCTTGCCATTCCCTTCTGGCCTCAAGAGTTTCTGTTGGAAAGTTTGATGTTATTCTTATGGGGCTCCTTTGTAGGTGATTGACTGCTTTTCTCTTGCAGCTTTTAGTATTCTTTCTTTATCTCTTAGCTTTGGTATTTTATTATGATGTGTCTTGGTGTAGGTCTCTTTGGGTTCCTCTTTAATGGGATTCTCTGCTTCTTGAACTTGTGTGACTTTTTCCTTCGTCAATTTAGGGAAGTTTTCAGCTGTAATTTCTTCAATCAGGTCTCTATCCCTTGTTCTTTCTCTTCTCCTTCAGGAACCCTTATTCTGCGGGTGTTGTTTCTCTTCATGTTGTCACAGAAATCTCTTAGAGTTTCCTCAGACTTTTTGATACTCTTTTCTTTTTGCTATTCTGCTTCTGTGCTTTTGCTTATCTTGTCCTCTAAATCACTGATTCAGTCCTCTGCTTCATCTAGTCTGCTTTTAATTCCTTCTAGTGTAGTCTTTGTTTCTGATATTGTGTTTGTCATTTCTGTCTGATTCTCTTTTATGATTTTAATGTCCTTTTTGATGCCTGCTATCTCTTTGTTTAGGTGCTCATTTTGTCCATCTATTGTTGCTCTAAGATCCTTGAGCATCCTAACAATTATTATTGTAAACTCTGCATTCGGTATCTTGGTTATTAGTTCCATCTCATTCAGTTCTTTTTCTGGGTATTTCTCTTGTTGATTCATTTGAATTGCATTTCTCTGTCTTCTCATTTTGTCTCTGTATAGATTGTCCCTTTGGATGTGTTGTTTGTGTAGCTAGCTGTGTATAGGGTTGGTGTTATCTGCCTCCAGCTTTCAGTTGTGATGTTTCTAGATCTTCTTGGGTTGGCTTCAGCTGTTTGTAATCTACTGTGGGCTACTTGTCTGCTGCTACTGCTCTTTTTGCTGTTTGTGACAGTGTTTTCTGTGCCTTAGCTGGGTCAAGTATGAGAAGTCTTTTCTTAAGATACCACTCTAAATAGGGTTGTTAGGTCCTGAGCTCATGCTCTCTGTATCTGGCCCTGGATGTACCAGCCCTGGACCTCCCTGGCCAGAACCAGGTGCAGACCAGTGGGGGTCACTGCTTTTTTTAAAATTTATTTTTATTTTTATTTTATTTTTATTTTTTTCTGTATTTCCTGAAGCCAGAAACGGGGAGAGACAGCCAGACAGACTCCCGCATGCGCCCGACCAGGATCCACCCGGCACGCCCACCAGGGGGCGACGCTCTGCCCCTCTGGGGGGGTCGCTCCGCTGCGACCAGAGCCACTCCAGCGCCTGGGGCAGAGGCCAAGGAGCCATCCCCAGCGCCCAGGCCATCTTTGCTCCAGTGGAGCCTCTGCTGCGGGAGGGGAAGAGAGAGAGAGGAAGAAGAGGGGGAGGGGTGGAGAAGCAGATGGGTGCTTCTCCTGTGTGCCCTGGCCGGGAATCGAACCCGGGACCCCTGCACGCCAGGTTGACGCTCTACCACTGAGCCAACCGGCCAGGGCCGGGGTTACTGCTTTTGACTGGCCCTTAGGAACCTTCTTGGAGCTACAGGTGATCTAGAATTTGTGGCTGCCTCTGCTGGGCCCTGATGCTGTTGTAAATATCAGCTGCACTCCTAGGCTGGCTTATATCTACTCTTGGCGAGTGTGTGTGGCCTCTCTATTCCTGAAGTGTGGTCTTTCCGCCGGCTCCCCCACTGCCTCCACCTCCTCAGGCACTAAGGCACCGGCGTGGGCTTGGGGCTGCAGCTCAGACTGCTCTGCAGGCGCAGGGGACTCCTCGCCTCGCTGGGTTCCGTCCCCCATGGGCGTGCGGGCTGCTTCTCTGGGCTCCACCCCCGCAGGTGTGAGGCACGCCTCTTCGGGCTCTGCCCCTTGCCTTTACTGTGCAGGCTGCTGGGCTTTGCCCCCTATGGGCACGCAGGCTGCCTTGCTGGGCTCCGACCCCCCCGTCCGCCACATGGGAAAGCACTGTGGCCGCTGCCACAGCTGGGCTATCCCACCCTTTAGAAGGGTACTCAGCAGATTGGAGGGGCCATGTAGCTAAGACCTCAGCTCTCAAAACCTGTGTCCCTGATGCGCCTACTGCTTCTAATGTCTCTCTGCACTGACTGGAGCAGGAAAGCCTCTGGTGGGTGGGGTAATTGCTTCCCTTTGCTGGCTTGGTTCCCCCAGGAAGAATGGTCACTTTAAGTTTGGGGAATGACCCAGTACAGGGGTCAGGGTGGCTGTCCCCAGCAGTCTCTCCCAGTGCCCCCGAGACTGCACTCTCCTCTCGCAATTCCAGTCCTCTTGATGCTCCCTGCTCCCAGAGCCCTGGGTAAGTGGCTGTGAAGGAGGTTTTCTGTGCAGTTTCTTTAAGACGGAGCCTGGGTCGCCTGACCAGGTGCTGGCACAGTGGATAGAGTGTCAGATTGGGATATGGAGGACCTTGGTTCGAGACTCCTAGGTCGCCAGCTTGAGCACGGGTTCATCTGGATTGAGCAAAGCTCACCAGCTTGGACCCAAGGTTGCTGGCTCAAGCAAGGGGTCACTCAGTCTGCTGTAGCCCTCTGGTCAAGGCACATATGAGAAAGCAATTAATGAACAACTAAGGTGCTGCAACAAAGAATTGATGCTTCTCATCTCTCTCCCTTTCTGTCTGTCTGTCCCTATCTATCCCTCTCTCTGACTTTAATTTAAAAAAAAAAAAAAAAAGGTTAAAGACGTAGCCTGGGTCTGGGAGTTCTGTCTTCCTCCTGCAAATAGTAACCCGGCTCTTCTTTCAGCTAAATACTGTCCATATGCCTCCTCTAGTGTCTGGGGCTCCAGGCTGGGGTTCCAGTCTCTTGCTGAGGACCCCCAACTCTCCAGGCAACCCACCCTGCTGTGAGAAACCCTCTGGACTGCCTCTTGCTCCTGGGAGCGGGGCACCCCTTTCTGCATCTCTGCCTTTCCTACCAGCTCAGGGTGGTTTCTTCGGTGATGCTTGGTTATAGATTTCTCTTAGTTTAGTCCAAAGTTGGTTTTTCAAGATGATTGTTCCTAAGTAAAGTTGTAATCCACTTTGGTTCTGGGAGATGGGAGTTGTAATGTCCTCCTACTCCGTTGCCATTTTCCCTGTCTCTCTGTTTGCTACTTTTTAACATTAATTTTTAAAGATAATGTTGTCTAGATCACCATTTAAGGCTTTTTCTTTTTTTTTCTCTTTTTTTCTTTGCATTTTTATATCATTGGTTGATCTTTGAGTTGATAAGCCTGAGTTATTAAAGAATTGATGAAGGGCTGACATACACTGAACACTAGTTTTGTGCCATCTCCTGGACTAATTAGATAGGTACTTGGCATACATCTTTATTTAATCCTCACAAGATTTCCGTATTGAGATATGACTGTTCTGAGCAGCAACCTATAGAAAGTGACTGGTTTTATTCTTCTCAGAGCCGAGATTTCAAATTAGTTTCTTGTCACCTCATGAGGTATTTTGTTCTGAAAGGACTAATTTAACTTAGATATTGACAGATCGATACCTGGATTTCTAAGGGTTCATTAGGATTTTGTATGTGACTTCTGGCTGTGTTTAGTTTTGATCTGGTTTGTCCTGTCACTTTGAATTTAACCAGGAGTGTCTGGAGAAAGGCATAATAGATTTTGCTCTTTTGATGACCACTTTGATGGTTTAAATTTCTCCCTTCATTTGCCACTAGGGCATATTTATAACTTACCTTGCCACATGCTGGGTTTGTGTATGCAAGACATTTGATAATGCCATAGCAAGTAATTTCTAACTCGGTGAACTATTAAAAGTTGATAATGTTGAGAAATAGAGAAGAGGTGAGCTTTCTGATAAGATGGTTTACCTTAATTAAACTGGTGAGTGATTAATATGGACAGTTGATGTGGTTGGTAGCTTTAATGGTATGCATTTAGGTCGTAGTGTAAGAGATGTTTAAGCCATTCCTGTGGTTAATGCTAATTCAATGGGACATTTTTACTTTTGGCATATATCTTTCCAGTGGCTTAGGTGATAGTTAATAATATGTTTTAAGTTTGATTTGAACCTACTCCTTGTTAATTAGTTGTTGAAAAACAGGTACCTATGTTCAGAGTAATATTTCATTTCTGGTTTTACTTTAATATATTACTATTATTTGAAATGTGGATAGTGTTTCTTAAAAGTTTGATAAAACTTATTACACGTCGACCTTTATGGTGACTTTTAGAGAGGATATACAAAGAAAGTACATAAATTTGAAAATTGAAATTATGATTAAAGATATAGTAGAGGATTAATTAGGTTTCTTGAGGAATAAATAGTAAAGGTGTTAAAAATAAAAAAATCAAACCAAATATCACTGTTCAGTTAAACCCGGTTTTAATAATTGCAAGATTATTTTGTGTTCTTTATGTAAGAATTTTGAGATACATTCTGGTTTCTGTGCTGTCATTGTCTGTCTGTCAATGTTTAGACCCAAATGCGACATCAGTATTGGTGTTTGGTTGCTAGTGTGGGCTCACTGTTGTGGAGGCTGCACAGAACAGGAGGCCACATTTTAAATGCAAGGTCTAAAAATTTCATCAAACAGTGCAAAGAGAAGGTACACACAACTGGTCCCCATTTCCTTTAATTTCCTTGTTTTAAAAAAACATCATAGCACCCTGGCTGGGTGGCTTAGTGGATAAAGCATCAATCTGATACACCAGAGGTCATGGTTTCAACCTCTGGTCAAGGCACATATGAGAAGCAATCGGTGAGTACACAACTAAAGGGAACAATGAAGTGAAACAAGGAATTGATGCTTTTCTTTCTGTCTGTCTCCCTTACCCCTTCCTCATCAAAAATTAAAAAACAAAAAACATCAGAGCATGACTTCAGTACTACTATTTCATTGAAACAAAGATTAACCCTTAGAATAAAGTCTAAAATAGTACATTTTAGGAGCCAGCTAGGAAAGAAGTAAGAATTAGCTTAGAACTATTAAGGAAACCTTTCTAACACAAGCGGTCATAGGAGTTTACTAGGCAAATATGTGACCACAATTATCTGTTCTGTACTAAGCACAATGTCAGCTGACTGAGTGTAAGTTAAATACAGCATTCCAGCAGTATTTTAGAATTTAGCACTCCTCAAGAAATAGGGAACACTACCTGTTCACTAAAGTGGGCATGCTGGTTTCTTATTAAATCCTATTTAATGTATAGCTTCTTTAAAGTAAATTATAGAGATGTTGTTTAGCATAGAAAGATAAGTTAATAAGCACCTTTAAAAAGGTATGTGTGGTATAGATCTAGACTAGAACATACTTGCTTTAAAGTTAGATATAGTATCTTTGAAGACCATAAGCCCAAACTATCTTTTTCACAAAATGGAGCCTAGAGGAGGTAAATGGCCAGTGTAGGATCACTCCACGTGGTGAGTCAGGACATTGAAGCCCAAGTGTTCTTGCTCCCGGTTTGATTTTCCTTCTAGCACATTACGCTGCCTTTTGATCTGACACATTTAAAAGTCCACATGAGAGTTTCCTTTTCAGATTAATATCTGTTTAGGAAATTGGAGGTGCAGTGTATCCATTTGCACACTAACAAGCCACATGTATCACTTTTGTGCAATTTCATCTTCATTCAATTAACATTTATTATACCAGATGCTAGGCTTATAAAGACTAGTAAGACAAAAGTCAATGCCCAAGGAATTGGTGTCATGTGATAAAGAGTAAGGTTCTCTGCAATTTTATTTAGTCATATAGTTCCTCTTTAAGACTATGACTTTACTAAGACTTAAATGGAGAAAATAAGTGGTGAAAGAGAGCAATCAGGTACTTGATATAAAAACATGTGTGCAGCCTGACCAGGTGGTGGCTCAATGCATAGAGCGTCGGACTGGGATGCGGAGGACCCAGGTTCAAGACCCTCAGGTCGCCAGCTTGAGCGCAGGCTCATCTGAACAAAGCTCACCAGCTTGAACCTAATGTCACTGGCTCGAGCAAGGGGTTACTCGGTCTGCTGAAGGTCCACAGTCAAGGCACATATGATAAAGCAATCAATGAACAATTAAAGTGTTGCAATGAAAAACTGATGATTGATGCTTCTCATCTCTCTCTATTCCTGTCTGTCTGTCCCTATCTATCCCTCTCTCTGACTCTCTCTCTGTCTCTAAGAAAACAACAAAAAACAAACAAAAACATGTGTGTAATTCTTTAGTGTTGTATACTTACAAATATGTCTCAAGCATTTATTAGCATAATGGTATTTACCCTTAACATATACCTGATCTAATTCCTAAAGTCATTTCTTCATAACTTGTAAAATGCCCTAAGAGATGCTATTAGATATAAACTTGGGTTAATATAAATTCCCTTTCTTCCAAGAATATAATCACTTGTAGAAGCCAGATTGAGATAGCAGTATCCACTGAAACTGATTTTAGGTTAGAAGAACTTTCAGGTATTTGAGGATTTATTTGCTATGACGTACCTTTGTGTATTTCTGAAATTTTATATTAGAAAAATTAAGGAGGACTGATGGTGGATAGAGCATTGACATCTGGGACATTGAAGTACCAAATTTGTAACCCTGAGGTTTTTGGCTTGAGTATAGGCTCATATGGCTTGAGCGTAGTCTCATACATCTTGAGCACAGGGTCGCTTTGAGCATGGAATCATCGGTATGATCCCATTGTCGCTGGCTTGAGCCCAAGGTTGCTCGCTGGCTTTAGCAAGAGGTCACTGGCTCAGCTGGAGCTCCCTGGTCAACGCATGTATACAAAGCAATCAATGAACAAATAAAGTGCTGCAACTACGAGTTGATGCTTCTTATCTCTCTCCCTTCCTCTCTCTTTCTTTTTTAAAAAATTTATTTATTTATCCATTATAGAGAAGAGAGACAGAGAGAGAGAGAGAAAGAGAAAGAGAGAGAAGGGAGGAGGAGCAGGAAGCATCAACTCCCATATGTGCCTTGACTGGGCAAGCTCATGGTTTTGAACTGGCGACCTCAGCATTCCAGGTCGATGCTTGATCCACTGCGCCACCACAGGTCAGGCCGCTCTCTCTCTCTCTTTCAAAAAAGGTTAAGAAGAAAAATCATCAGATTTTTTTCTTCCATTCATTCATTTGACAAATATTTGAGTACCTACTCTGTATTATTTATTAACTACTGTTCTAGGCTGTGCTGTTTTATGCAGTAGCCACTACATTAGCCACATGTAGTTATTTAAATGTAAATTAATTAAAATAGAATAAAGTTAAAATTTGAGCTCTTGAGCCATACTAGCCACATTTAAAGTGCTAAGGAACTACAAGTGCTAGTAGTGGCTGCTCTGTTTGGATGTTGCAAATAGAGAACATTTCTATCATCACAGAGGTTCTGTTGGAGCTGTGTTAGGGGATGGGACAAAGCAAAGTCTTGTCCTCTTATCTAGCTTAGAAATAGGATGAAATTGAGGAATATATTGTGATACTACAGTAGAAAATGAAAAAACTGAGTGTAAATCAGTGTTTTTCAACTACTGGTCCGTGGACTGGTGCTAGCCCGCCAGAAATGATTACAGGTATTATAGAGTCTGTAATCTTCATACAACATCAGGATGGTTAACTCTGATTTTTGTGGACTGGCACGGAATTTCTGGTGGACTAGCACTGGTCCGTAGACTATAGGTTGAAAACCACTAGTATAGGTGAAAGGAATACTAGAATAAGGATGGGATGATGATGGTTTTTTTGGGGTTTTTTTTTTGTATTTTTCTGAAGCTGGAAACGGGGAGAGACAGTCAGACAGACTCCCGCATGCGCCCGACCGGGATCCACCCGGCACGCCCACCAGGGGCGACGCTCTGCCCACCAGGGGGCGATGCTCTGCCCCTCCGGGGCGTCGCTCTGCCGCGACCAGAGCCACTCTAGTGCCTGGGGCAGAGGCCAAGGAACCATCCCCAGCGCCCGGGCCATCTTTGCTCCAATGGAGCCTTGGCTGCGGGAGGGGAAGAGAGAGACAGAGAGGAAGGGGTGGGGGTGGAGAAGCAAATGGGCGCTTCTCCTATGTGCCCTGGCCGGGAATCGAATCCGGGTCCCCCGCACGCCAGGCCGACGCTCTACCGCTAAGCCAACCGTCCAGGGCTGATGATGTTTTTATATAAGCTGTTTTTATATAAGCTGTTCAGGGGATAAGGTAATATTTGAGCAGAGACTTAAAGGAAGTGAACAGCAGAGACATGAGGTGTCTGCAGGAATAGTGTGGCGACAAAGGGAATGGCAAGTGTAAAGGCTCTGAATCACAGAGGCTAGCATGCTATAGGAAAATCAAGGAGGCTGGTGTCACTGAGGTGGAGAAGGCAAGAAAGAGTGATAGTAGAGGAGATGAGAGAGGTTATGAGAGGCTAGAACTTTGTAGACCACTGAAAGACTTGGTGGCTTTTACTGTGACTAAGATGGAAGACCACTAGAGGGTTTTAAAGAGAGGACTAACATGATTGGTAATGTTTTAAAAGACTCACTCTAGGCCCTGGTCGGTTGGCTCAGTGGTAGAGCATCAGCCTGGCATGCAGGAGTCCTGGGCTCGATTTCTGGCCAGAGCACACAGGAGAAGCGCCCATCTGCTTCTCCACCACTCCCCCTCTCCTTCCTCTCTGTCTCTCTCTTCCCCTCCCGCAGCCAAGGCTCCATTGGAGCAAAGTTGGCCCGGGCGCTGAGGATGACTCTGTGGCCTTTGCCTCAGGTGCCAGAATGGCTCTGGTTGCAACAGAGCAACGCCCCAGATGGGCGGAGCATCGCCCCCTGGTGGGCATGCCAGGTGGATCCCGGTCGGGCTCATGCGGGAGTCTGTCTGACTGCCTCCCCGTTTCAAACTTCAGAAAAAAAGACAAAAAAAAAAAAAAAAAAGACTCACTCTGATGGCTGTTTTGAGAATGTAGGGAGGCAAGGTGACAAACAGGAAAACAGAGAGTTCAGTAATAATTCAGGCAGAAGATGATTATAGCTGGGATGAGACTGATTTTAGAGGAAGTGCTAAGAAATGGGTGGGTTCTTAATTTATGTTGAAGGTTGAACTGACAGAATTTGCTAATGGGTTGCATGTGGGTGTGGAAAGAAAGGGATCCACTTGAAAGTTTTTGGTCTGAATAGCTGAAAGGATGAAGTTGAGCTTTATTGAGATGGAGAAAAGCAGTAAGAGAAGCTACTTTGGAGGTGAAATCTGGAACTCAGTTTTGGTTATATTAAGATTCCCCCTCCTCCCCACCATGAATCTATGTTAGCTTTAGGTATTTTGATTCCAAAAATAGGTTATATTACTTTTAGGATACCTCTGAAACACTGAAATGGAGTTGTTGTAGAGATAATTACTATATAATTTTGGAGTTCATGGGTAGGTCTGGACTGAAGGTATGAATCTGAGAGTCATCAGCATATAGATTGTGTTTAATACTGTGAGATCACTTAGGGAATGAAGGTAGAGAGAAAAAAAGATTCAAAGCTTGAGTCCTGGAACAGTCAAACATTTACTGGTTGGGGAGATGAAGAGGAACCAGCAAGGGAGACTGTGAAGGAGCAATCAGTGAGGCAGGAGAGATGAAAGGAAGAGTGATTTGCTACATTTCATATATAAGTGTTTCAAGAAGGAGGGAATGTAGTATCAGTCTGATACCAAAAAAAGTATTACAAGGAAAGAAAATTACAGACCATATCTCTGATGAATATAGATGTAAGAGTCAACAAACTACTAGCAAGCTTAATCCAGCAACACATAAAACCAATTATACACCATGGCCAAGTGGGGTTTATCACAGGAATGAGAGGTTGGTTTAACAAATATTAATTCAAATTAAATACCATATTGATAGAATAGGATGAAAATCACATAATCATCTCAGTAGATGCAGAAAAATCATTAACATTCTGTCATGCTAAAATCACAACAAACCAGAGCTAGAATGGAACTTACTGTATTTCCCCATATATAAGACCCTCCCAGGTATAAGACACACCTTAATTTTGGGGCCCAAAACTTGAAAAAAATGTATTACATAAAGTTATTGAACTCAAGTTTTATTCATCATAAAATTCATACAACTCCCATCCATTAGTTTGTTCTCATCTGTGTCTGATGACGAATCACTGTCTTCATATATTGCCTCGTCCTCAGTTCCAGCTCTGGCATTTGAAATGCCACACTTCTTAAATGACTTGACAATGATCTCAATCTTGATATTATTCCAGAATCTTTTCACCCAGGTACAAACTTTTCCTATAGTTGGTTTCTTCACTCTTCCTGCTGGTGTCAAATTGTCACCAGAAGACTTCATCCATTGGTTCCATTCATCTCTCATGGCAGCTTTGAAGGGTTTGTTAATGCTGACATCAAGTGGTTGGAGCTGGGATGTCAAGCCTCTAGGTATGACGACAAGTTTTGTTTTTTGCTCTGTAGCAATCTTGTGTTTTTTGTTATGTGTGCCTCGAACTAATCAAGCACCAATAGGGCAGGTTTGTGTAAGAGCCCACCTGGTCTCCTTCTCCAAACTTTCTTAAACCAGATCTTCACCCCATCCTGATCCATCCAGCCCTTGTCATAAACATGGACAATCACTCCTCGAGGAATATCTTCTTTTGGCATTGTTTTGCGTTTGAAAATCACAGAAGGCAGCTTGGTTTCATCGGCACAACAAACTAGAACAACTGTATAATGGCTCTTTTCACATCCACTTGTCTTCACAGTTACAGTTTTCACCCTCTTCAACAGTTCTGTTACTTGGGTCATCAAATTTAAGGGGACTTTGTCTATCCCAACTCAAACTGATGTGTCTTCTGACATTGAATGACAAAACGATGAAATTCAAGGACCTTCTGCTCATAGCTTTCAGGCATCTTTTGGGCAAATCTGGTGCATGTACATATGCTTAGTCCATTGTGTTTCATAAACCTGAAGCACCAATTGTCCTCTTTTGAGATCAGTAACTTCTTTTTCATCAGCAATTCTTCTTGCCTCATGTTGAACCATCTTTGTGGACACAGGAATTCTAATTGCCCTTTGCTCTTCAATCCATATCTTTAATTCCCTCTCTAAATCAGGCCATTCTGCTACTTGCCTCTCATGGCCTCTTCTGCGGTGATGTTTTCAGTAGGGTTTCTTCTTATAGCCAGTCTCGGATTGATGTCTCAATTGGATGAGGACCAAACTTAAATTCAGCAGCACGATTTCCATTCACTTTTGCAAACTGGATCATTTTTAACTTGAATTCAGCACTATACGAAAATATTTTCTGAGCCATTTCTGGGCAGAATGTGGCAAAACGTAACCTACCATAATATACTTGCAATAAGTGTGAAACAATGAGCACAAAGACAAGTGCGAAAAAGTGGGAACTAAAAGTAAAAAAATTTATAGCCATGAGCACAAAAACAAGCGCAAAAAAGTGGGAAATGCAAGTAAAAATATACAACCACTGTATAAGACGCACCCAGTTTTTAGACCCCAAATTTTTCGGAAAAGGGTATGTTTTATATACGGGGAAATGCGGTAACATCTACTCAGTGGTGAAAGATTGAATGCTTTCCCCTAAGATGAGGAGCAAGGCAAGGATATCCACTCTTGCCACTGCTGTTCACTATTGTACTGGGGTTTCTAAACAAGATAAAGGAATAAAAGGCATCCACATGGGAAAGCAAGAAGTAAAACTATCATTTTTTGTAGGTGGTATGATCCTATATATATAGAAAATCCCCCCAAAACTGCTAGATTTAATAAACAAGTTCAGCAGAGTTGAGTATGCAAAATGAATACACAAAAATTAGTTGTGTTTCTATACACAAGCATTGAACAATCTGAAAAGGAAATTAAGAAAATTATTTTCTTTATAATAGCATCCAAAAGAATAAAATACCTGAGAGTAAATTTCACCAAGGAGCTGAAAGACTTGTACACTGAAAGCTATAATTATTGCTGAAAAAAACTTTGGAAGACCTAAATAAATGGAAAGCCATCCCATGTTCATGGATTAGAAGATGACAGTACTCCCCAAATTGATATATAGAGTCAACACATCTCTATCAAAATCTTAGTTGCCTTTTTGCAGAAATTGACAAACTGATCCTAAATATGGAAATGCAAAGGACCCAGAATAGCCAAGACAGTCTTGAACAGAATTGGAGGACCCATACTTCCTAATTTTAAAACTTACTATAAAGCTTCTAATAATCAAGATGTGATGCTAGTATAAGGTTAGACATACAGATCAATGGAATATAATTGAGAGTACAGAAATAAACCCTTACTTTTATGGTCAACTGATTTTTGACAGTGGGTGAAGACAATTCAGTGAGGGAAAGAACAGTCTTCTCAACAAATAGTGCTAGGGCAACTGGATGTCTACATGCAAAGGAATGAAGTTAGAGCCCTCCCTCATACTTAAATAAAACTGAACTCAGAATGGGTGATATACCTAAATATAAGAGATAAAACTATAAAACCTTTAAAAGGTAAATTGGAAGTAAATCTTCATAAACATGGGGTAGGCAGTGGTTTCTTAGATGTGACAACAAAAGCACAAGTGACAAACCCACATAAATTTGGACTTCATTGAAATAAACATTTTGTTCTGAAAAGGTACTGTTAAGAAACTGAAAAGACCCTCAAAATGGGAAATATTTGTAAATCATATACAGTGATACCTTGAGATATGAGCAGACCAACATACAATTTTTTTTTTAAGATACGAGCTGCGACTTGGTCGATATTTTTGTTCAAGATCTGAGCAAAATTCTGAGATACGAGTCGTGATTCGGGAAGCTGCCACTAGTTGGCGTGTTGGCGCACGGGTCCAGTATTGGCAGCACAACACCAGCATCTCTTTCTTTCTCACGTGTTACCCGCAGAATCAAGTCAAATCTCATGCACTGTATTCGTTCTTGCATCATTTTTGCATTTTTTACTAACTTTTTTTGTGTGCTATCATGGGCCCAAAGAAAGTGAGTGTAAAGGACAGTGGTGAGAAGAAGAGAATGATGTCGATAGAAGTAAAGCAAGAAATAATAGAAAAACATGAGCGTGGTGTACGAGTGATTGAACTGGCAAGGCTGTATGACTGCAATACATCTATAATTTGTACCATCCTTAAACAAAAGGATGCCATCAAAAGCGCAAATCCAGCAAAAGGAACTACAATTCTGTCCCAATTAAGGACAAATATCCATAAAGAAATGGAGAAGCTTTTGCTGGTGTGGGTGAAGGAGAAAAAGCTGGCAGGAGATACAGTGACAGAGACTGTAATATGCAAAAAGGCATGTATTATTTACAGTGACTTGAAGAAGAAAGAACCATCAACCTCAAAAGAGGCAGCAGAAGAAACGTTTAAGGCAAGTCACAGCTGGTTTGAAAATTTCAAGAAGAAATCTGGCATCCACTCGGTGGTGAAGCATGGTGAAGCTGCTAGTGCTGATGTTAAGGCAGTTGAGGAGTATATCACACGTTTTGCTGCGCTTATCGCAAAGGAAAGCTACATCCCCCAACAAGTGTTTAACTGTGACGAAACAGGATTGTTTTGGAAAAAAATGCCCTGGAGGACTTTCATCACTGCAGAGGAGAAGAAGCTGTCAGGCCATAAACCCATGAAGGACCAGCTGACCCTTGCATTGTGTGCAAATGCTAGCAATGACTGTAAAGTAAAGCCACTGTTAGTGTATCATTCCTAAAATCCTTGAGCCTTTTTTTTTTTTTAAAGATTTTATTTATTTTAGGTGAGAGAGTGAGAGAAAGAGAAGGGGGGGGGGGGGGAGGAACAGGAAGCATCAACTCCCATATGTGCCTTGACCAGACAAGCCCAGGGTTTCCAACCAGAGACCTGTGTTCTAAGTCTACGTTTTATCCACTCCGCCACCACAGGTCAGGCAATCCTTGAGCCTTTAAGATTCACAAGATCTTAAAGAAAAACTGCAGGTTATGTGGTACACCAATGCTAGGGCATGGGTTACATGGTAGTTTTTTATTGAATGGGTAAATCTCGTCTTTGGTCTTGCAAGTGAAGAAATAGCTTCAAGAAAATAAACTCCCGATGAAAGCATTACTAATCCTTAATAATGCTCCAGCCCATCCACCTGATCTTGAAGATGACATTCTCGATGAGTTCAAATTCATGAAAGTCCTCTGCCTCCCACCCAACACGACTTCAATCTTGCAACCTATGGATCAGCAGGTCATTTCCAACTTTAAAAAGCTTTACACAAAGCACTTGTTCCGCCCCTGCTTTGAGGTGACTGAGAAGACAAATCTAACCCTTCGAGAGTTTTGGAAAGATCACTACAACATTGTGATATATTTACGCGTTATTGACTTGGCGTGGCAAGAGGTTACAGGAAGAACCTTGAACTCGGCATGGTAAAAGTTATGGCCTGATGTTGTTGCAGACAGGGACTTTGAAGGATTCAAACCCGAGACTGAGACCGAGGTAGAAGCGTTGGAGGAAATTGTGTCTCTCGGAAAGTCGATGGGTCTGCAGGTAAATGAGGGTCTGCAGGTAAATGAGGGTGATGTAAATAAGCTCATGGAGGAACATGAGAAGGAACTCTCACCTGAGGAGTTGAAGGAGCTACAGATTATGCAACATACGGAGCTTCTGCAAGAGATTAGTAGTGAGGAGGAGGTAGAGAAGGAGGCAGTGATTTCTACAAGTGAAATTAAAGACATGCTGGCAATGTGGGAGAAGCTCTCAAGTTTCATTGAAAAGAAACACCCAGAAAAAGTTTCAACTGGTCGTGCTTCAGCACTTTTTAATGACACTTGTCACATTTCCATAACATTTTAAAAGGCAGGCAAAAGCAAACCTCTCTGGATAGATTTTTATTCAAAAGTCTTGTAAGTGAAAGTGCAGCCAAAAAGGCAAAAACAGGTGATGATTAAATGAAAAATACATAATGTTAAGCTTAGGTTAAGTTTAAAGTTAAGAAAGTGCATTTTTTTGCAATTAAGTTTTTGTGGTTTCATTTTAAGTAAAGAAAGTGCAGTTTTAGTATTTAAAGTAAAGAAAATACAGTTTTAGTTTACATTTAGTGTTAAGAAAGTGCAGTTTTAGTTTATGTGTCTATAGTGCCTGCATCTCTTCCTCCCTCCCTCCTCCTCCTCTGCCATTTACCTCCATTAGCTGTAATCATCTGTCCATCTGTCTCCAAGGTAAGAATACAGTACTAAATAACACTTTTTTCTTTTATTTCATATATTTTGTTATGCATTGGTAAAGTATACATGTGTGTTTCTTAATTAAAAACATGTCTTTTTTCATAATTTAGGATGGTTTGGGGATGTTTCACGGGGCTGGTACGGATTAAATCTATTTCAGTTCTTTTAAATGGTAGAAATTTGATATACTAGTTGATTGACTTGGTTACAGAACGAATTAAACTTGTATCTCAAGGTACCACTGTATCTGGTAAGAGCTGGGTATTTATTATAGAATATATATATATAGAACTCTTACAACTCAATAATAAAACTCAACCCAATGAAAAATGGCAAAAGATCTGAATATGGGGTTTCTCGAGTTATAATAGTCTTGACATACGATGTTTTGAGTTTACGACGCTCACTCCCATAAAAACTTTAATAAATTGGGACGTGTTTCAGCTTACGCCGTTAGCATCGTACCTACAGACTAGGTGGGTGAACTAGTTTGGTTGTGCACGGCGGGAGAATATGCAGTAATGCGGTACATGAGTGAGGGAGTTGGTGTCCCCCAGTGTGTTTACCTACACCATTTTGCACTGTTAAAAGCACAAGTGTTCCATTTGTGGGTTTTTTTAGCAACTTTTCGGCCCTTATCATGGCTCCTAAACAAAAGAGCCTTCCGGTGGTGGTGCCCTTTTTTTTTTTTTTTTTGTATTTTTCTTAAGTTGGAAATGCGGAGGCAGTCAGACAGACTCCTACATGCGCCCGACTGGGATCCACCCGGCATGCCCACCAGGGGGCGATGCTCTGCCCATCTGGGGCATCGCTCTGCTGCAATCAGAGCCATTCTAGCACCTGAGGCAGAGGCTACAGAGCCATCCTCAGTGCCCGGGCAAACTTTGCTCCAATGGAGCCTCGGCTGCGGGAGGGGAAGAGAGAGAGAGGAAGGAGAGGGGGAGGGGTGGAGAAGCAGATGGGTGCTTCTCCTGTGTGCCCTGGCCGGGAATCGAACCCGGGACTCCTGCACGCCAGGCCGACACTCCACCACTGAGCCAACCGGCCAGGGCTGGTAGTGCTTTTGAAGAAGAGGAAAATCCATCATGATGGATGTTACAAAGCTACTGGCATCACATGGAGAGGAGCTGTCTACTGAGGACCTCATTCAGCTGGAGCAGCTGATTAAATAGGAAGAGATAGAAACCCCAGAACTCAAGAGATTTACTACCAAGGGTTTAGCAGGAGGTTATGGTAGGGGATGGGTTGGCAAAATTTCAGGCTGAGGACCATAGCAATGACAGATTCAGTAAGGTCTACAGAGCTATTGTGGATGCCTTGCAATGCTATAGGCAGAATTTGGAAGAAAAGAAGTCATCAACCTTCCAGACTATCCTGGAACAATTCTTTAAGAAGGTAGAGAGGCCTACAACAGATCCTGTACCATCTACATCAGCTGCTGCTTGAGATGAAACACCTGTAGTACAGGTAAAATCATCTCCAATGTCTCGTGCACGTTCCTTAGGCACTCCTGATTTCACCTGACTCCACCACCTTCTACAGGTTCTCCAGCCTTTCCAGTTTCTTCTGTTACTACAGTACAGTGTATTTATGTCCTTTTTCTTTTTCTGTGGCTTAGTTGTGTTTTTATGTTCTAGATTATGATTTACAACAGTGTTAAGATAGATAAGTGACTTACACCAAAATTCAGGTTACATCACCGTCGTAGGAATAGAACTGTGTCATAACCTGAGGACCCCTATATATGAGTCTATTTATATGAAATGTACAGAGTAGGCACATTTATAAAAGACAGGAAATAGATTAGTAATTGCCTAGAGCTGGGCGTGTTGGGGGTGAAGGGATAACAGCTAATGAGTGATGGGTTTCTTTTGGGAGTGATGAGAATTTTCTAAAATTGATTGTAGTGATGGTTACACAACTCTGTGACTATACAAAACCTTGAATTGTAAAGTTTAAAGTGGTGACTTGTATAGTATATGAATGATCTAAGTAAAGATTTTTAAGAGAGTGATCAACTATGTTAAATGTTGCGGACAGATCATGTAAGATGAGGACGAGAATTGACCATTTGTTTTAGCAACATGGAAGTCACTGGTGACCTTGACAAAAACTGTTATGGTAGAGTGATAGAGTGGGTTCAAAAAAAATGGAAAGAGAAAAATTGGAGACTGTGTAGCAACACTCAAAGAGATTTGCTATAAAGGGACTAGAGAAATGGGGCAGCAGATAGAAGGGGACGTGAAGGATGGGAAGAGATGTATTTTGTATGATGTTTATATGGTGATAGAAATGATCCAGTAGAGAGGGGAAAATGGGTGTTTTAGGAAGGAGGTGAGAAATGCTGGTGAGTACACAAGCAGAGAGGGGTTGGGCTGATGGACCATTCATCCATAGATATTGGAAGAAGGCAGAGTACATGAGTAAAGATGAAAGTAGATCAGGGATGGGAGCATGTGGAAGTTCTCATCTGAGTGCTTTTATTTTGTTTTACTTTATTTTTATTTTATTTTATAAGTTCAGAAGCCAAGAGTGAGAAGTGGCAGGAGTTGGTGGTTTGAGAAAAGAGGGTAGGAGACTGAGTGGATGCAGAAGCTATAGTCAAATTGTCAGTAGCACTGAAGGCCCACAAAAAGTAGTGCTAATGAATCAAAGTGAGTGAGGCCAGTTCACATGATCTTGGTTTTTTCTTTACCAGTTCAGTTGTGTGGATGCAAGTACTAAAATTTAACATGGTTTGGGGTTTTGCCAAGGAAGTTCAGGTACATAATCCTTATCTGCAATTCTGAAATTTAAAAAGGTCTGAAAACTCAGTGTTTTGGTTTAGCAAACCATTGTAGTGGCAATATCTGATCTGAATGGTTGTGAAGCTTTACAGCTCACAAAAATTAGGGGATCAGGGAACGTGCAGATACTCCAATTTCTGATGTTCTTGTTTAATTAAAAAACCCCAAATCCTTTTTATCACTTCATACTCATTTTGAAATATCCCCTAATTTTTGTGAGCAGTATATAGAAACCTATAAGGCTTTATTTATCTCAGTGAGAATAGTCAAATATTTTGCTATAGAAATAATAAGGTTTTTGTCTTTGGGGTGCTGCGGGGGCATTTATGGTACCGTATTTCCCTACGTATAAGATGTACTCTTTTCTGAAAAATTTGGGGTCTAAAAACTGGGGGCGTCTTATACAGGGGTTGTAGAAGTGTGGCATTTCAGATGCCATAGATGGAACTGAGGAGGAGGCAATATATGAAGATAGTGATTCGTCATCAGACACAGATGAGGACAAGCTAATGGATGGGCGTGTTGACAGTGATGAGGAGTTGTATGAATTTTATGATGAATAAAACTTGAGTTCAATAACTTTATGTAATACTTTTTTTTCAAATTTCGGGTCCCAAAATTAAGGTTCGTCTTATACATGGGGAAATACGGTATGTCCTAAAAATTCTGAATTGCAAGACACACCATCCCCAAGGGGTTGTGGATGTGTATGACAAAGGGACAGCATACAGGGGAGTTAAGGATGCATACAGCAGTGATTATCCTGATGAACTACAAGATCTCACCCACCTAAGCAGAGAAGTGAGCAGGTGAGGAGAGGATCCTGCTGAAAAGGTAGCAGGATCAATGGGTTATTGATTCTGGTGGGGTCAAAGAATTATTGGAGTCTGAATGCTAGAGGGAGAATGCTAGAAAGACAGGTTGAGGTTTGTTTCAGCTGGGCTTTTATCCTTACAGGACATAATTACAGAATAGAAGTTAGTACTACCCTTTCGGTTTCTCTCGTGAATCCTTTTTAGTAAAATTATCTCTAGTTCTGAATGGCTTTCTCTTTATTCTTTATTCTTTTAATACAAATGATATATTGTATGGTGCCATCAAAAGAAACATTGCCAAAGAATGCTCAGAAATAGTCCTTGTTAGAGCTGGTGTCCCAAAGAATATATAACCCCTCTCCTTTATTATAAAGATAGGAGAAAGAAAGATGCATACCAGGACATGTGTCTGATGTCTAGGGGACAGAATACTGAAAATTCTAAAAAATTGTTACTTTTGGTGTGGAATAATGCAATCACTTAGTCCTTGTAAAATTCATTTTATTTGTAGGAAAAGGAAAGGAAAAGCAAATTGATGAAAAAGAAGTTCCTTAGCATTTGCATCACCCAATTCTTATTCTGTCTTCACACATCAGATCTTAATACTGATAATGATTTACTTACACTTCTAGTTAATAATTAGACATTGGGAGGCACTATATGTCATGCCTAATGGAATATATGGGATGTGATGAGAAAGTTTCCTGTTTTGACTAATAAATTTTAATCCAAATGGCCAAGCCTAGTGAAATATTATGGCCTTTGAAATATTTTAGAACTTGTGCTGAGGAAAGTGTTACTTTATTCAATGAATGAATTTATCATCCCTTCCAAACCACAGGCCTTAGCTCTAGCTTCAGAGGGGAGGCTGAATCAGACAGTGGAAAAACTAATCAAATCCTTAAAGACCAAGGGCAGTGAGGCAGTTAGGCTGACTTTTTTCAGTGGTAGCCTCTAGCTGTACGTTTTCTTATTTTTTGTAACTTCAGTATAAAGATACACTTGGACTTTATTCACACATCTCTATTCCCCTCCATTCTTCCCTTTATTATTTTTCTTGTAAATATTGTACTTGCCATTGCAGAAATTGGGTGCTTTCACCCTTTTATCACAATATCTAGAAAACTGCTTGCTACTTAAGTTACATTTTAGAAATATTATTGAGTAATCACTATATGCAAGGTAGTATGCAGAGTTCTGTGGGAGGTGAGATTCTGAGTCGGTCTATACCAGTGGTAGTCAACCTGGTCCCTACTGCCCACTAGTGGGCATTCCAGTTTTCATGGTGGGCGGTAGCGGAGCAACCAAAGTATAAATTAAAAAATAGGTTTAACTATAATAAGTTGCTTTATAGATTTATTCTGCCAAACTTAGCGAAAATCTGACATAACGTACTTGGTAAGTAATTATTATTATATGCTTTAACTTGCTGTAATTCTACTTTATAAATCACCATTACTGTGGAACCGGTGGGCGGTTAGAAAATTTTACTACTAACAGAGATACAAAAGTGGGCAGTAGGTATAAAAAGGTTGACTACCCCTGGTCTACACCCTGCCCTTAGGAAGCCTACAGCCAAGCAACAGATGATATAATAGAAACAACCAGAAGGCTTAGTGAGGGGGCATTAAAGAATTCAGAGGGAGGAATTAATAAAGTTTGGGAGAATTAGAGAATGCTTCAGGGAGGAGGAGATGGCATTTGATCGAGGTCTTCAAAGAAGGATAGATAGGGTTTTAGCCAGGATGAAATTGAGGAGGAGGCCTCTAGGTCCAGGGAACTGGATGATCAGAGTGTGGTGGGGGTATTAGTAGGTCATGGAAAGGGAATAGCAGTCAGTTGTTCAAACAGAATAAGTGATAATGGAGAAGATCACTTTTGCTCCAAATTACCAAGGTCTAGTTTAGAAAAGTCCTGTACATAATAGCATACTATTTGAGTACTGACTTACTATTTTTGTGAATTTTCTCTGCTTTTTATATTTTCTTCCATTCTTCTTTTCATATCTTGTTATCTACTATTGAAATCAATAGAAAGGAAAATTGAATTATTGCACTTGTTCATTGTTAGCAGCTCTGATAATTTAGTTGTGGAAGGTGATGAATTTTTTTGTCTTAAATGGGGTTTTGTAATTGCAGTGTTATTTGATGTTGACAATATTTCTATTTATTGAATATTTAACATTCTGCTAAATGCTTTACTTTTATCATCTTTTAAAATCCCAAATCACTTTATGAGGTACAATTATTACCACTTTATGGATGAGGAAACTGAGTCTCAAAGAGGTGAAATAATTTGTCCCAAATTGTTTAGCTAGTCAGGGGCATAGCTGAAATTCAAAACCCATCTCAGATGCCAAAGTCACAGCATTATTCCAAGTCATTGGCAGATATTCACAGTTATATTGAACTGTGCAGCACACATACCCATGTAATTGAAAACTCATATCTAGAAGTATTAGATCTTGGGAAATGGGAGCCTGCAACTGTGATTTAACAAACCTATTTCATAGATAAAATATATTTAATAGAAAACACGATATTGAAATTAATGCAAATCTTTATTGCAGAAATGTCATGATACCTTTCTTACAATAAAAGGACCACCTGACCAGGCAGTGGCGCAGTGGATAGAGCGTCAGGCTGGGATGCAGAGGACCCAGGTTCGAGACCCCGAGGTTGCCAGCTTGAGCATGGGCTTGTCTAATTTGAGCAAAAGCTCACCAGCTTGGACCCAAGGTTGCTGGCTCGAGCAAGGGGTTACTCGGTCTGCTGAAGGCCCACAGTCAAGGCACATATGAGAAAGCAATCAATGGACAACTAAGGTGTCGCAACGAAAAACTGGTGATTGATGCTTCTCATCTCTCTCCGTTACTGTCTGTCCCTATCTATCCCTCTCTCTGACTCTTTCTGTCTCTGTAAACAAACAAAACAAACAAATAGTCTGACCAGGTGGTGGCGCAGTGGATAGAGCGTCGGACTGGGATGCGAAAGACCCAGGTTCGAGACCCCTAGGTCGCCAGCTTGAGCATGGGCTCATCTGGTTTGAGCAAGAATTCACCAGCTTGGGCCCAAGGTCGCTGGCTCGAGCAAGGGGTTGCTCGGTCTGCTGAAGGCCCATGGTCAAGGCACATATGAGAAAGCAATCAATGAACAACTAAGGTGTCGCAATGTGCAACGAAAAACTAATAATTGATGTTTTTCATCTCTCCATTCCTGTCTGTCTGTTCCTGTCTATCCCTCACTCTGACTCTCTCTCTGTCTGTAAAAAAATAAAAAATAAAATAAAATAAACAAATAAAAGGACCAACTCAAAGATACTACAAAAAGGGTTAGGGTATGGGGCAGTGGTTAGAGGAGGCACAAACCATCTGTTTCTTCTTGTTTTCCTGAGAAGATCAACTTTTTTTTTGGGAAATGAGACCCAAGAGGGAGGATAGATCTACATTATTTTAACAGTAAAAGAATGAGAACTGTTTTAATAACTTTTTATTCATTTGGGTTAAATAGCATTTGTTTTTGTTTTTTAAATTCAACTGCCCTTGGGATGTTTAAAAAAAAAAAAAAAGATAATTCTCACCCACTTAAACCACATAGTTCTCTAGGTCCAATGTAAGACACATCAGAAGGAGACTATTGTTTAGGGAAGAGGAATTGCTGATAATGGTAACAACAAAAACAAGTAGGTTCCTCAGTTGCTTACATGGATAATTTTACTCTGCATTAGAGTCAGGGTATTATGTAATTACTGTTGTTTAAAACCAAAAAGGAGTGTGTATGTGTATAAAGTAAACAAAAAAAATGATCTTTTTTTCCAGAAATAATCCCCCCATGTATATATTATATTTATTGAGCTCCTTTAGTTGGCCAGTGCAGGGGATAGAATTATGAGCACAGTCAGATGTACTCTGCTTTCTGTGAAGCATATAGTCAGCTAGTGGAGGAAATGGACATTAATCAAGTAATTCACTAATAACATGTAAATTAAGCACAAGGGGTCCTCAGGTTACAGCAGTCTTGACTTAGGATATTTCGAGTTTACGACGCTCACTCCCATAAGAACTTAAAAGAGTCGAGACCTGTTTTGGCTTAAGCCATTCGCATGATACTTACAGACTATGTGGGCGAACTAGTTTGGTTGTATGTGGTGAAAGAATTCGCAGTAACTCGTATCCTGGAGCATGTAAAGGAATCAGCCCCTGTGACCCAGTATCTCCAGCACCTTCTGCAGGTTTTCCTGCCTCTCCAGCTTCCTCGTCCCACTAGGTCACTTTCTCCCACCTTGCAATGTCCCTTCCAGTGTACAAGCCAATTACAGGTATAAAGATAAGGAATTTTTTTTCACACTCATTTTTTGTCATTTTTTTCTGTTCTACAGTGCAGTGTACAGTACAGTATATTTATGTCCTTTTCCTTTTTCTGTGGCTTAATTGTGTTTTTATGTTCTAGATTATAATTTTACAACTGTGTTAGGATAGGAAGTGACTTAGACTAGGGTATGTTTCAACTTAGACCAAAATTCGGGTTAAGTCACTGTCATAGAAATGGAACTTTGTTGTAACCCGAGGACTCCCCTGTACAACAAAAACATAGGGTGTATGTGTGTAGAGGGTGCATATAAGAAAGGTTTCCCTCAGGAAGAGATGATTAAGCTGAGGTTTAATGAATGAGTAGAGGAGTGGATGTATGCTGGTAATGGTTAGGGAGACATGTTCCAGGCAGCTCAGATGCGCAAAATTGCTCCATGGTGGGCGTGAGCCTAGGAGCATTTTAGGTACAGAGAAAATGCTGGTGAGACTGGAGTGCGAGGGTAGAAGGCCAGCTAGAGAGGTAGATAAAGGGCAGGACTGTGTTGGGCCTTTAATAAGGTTGCAATAAGAGCACTGTCTTTTGGCATATTTGCATTTTGAAAATATTACTCTGACTATAATGAGAAGAGCAAAATGGAGGGAGGGGCAAGAGCAAATTTTAGTAAGGAAATTATACTAATGCAGGTGAGATCATGTCTGTTTTATTCTTTATTGTTTTTCTAGTTTACCCAATAAATATTTATGGGATGAATAAAGAAAATAATAGCCTATATTAGGGTATAGGCAGTGGAGATAGGAAAAATGGACTGATTCATGAGTTAGTGGATTACATATAATAAGACTTGGAGATAGATTAGATATTGAGCGTAAGGAATTCCAGGAGCAACTCCTAGGTCATTGAAGCCTTGAGAATAGAATGAAACTCTAGGGGAAAGCATATGGAGTGACAAGAAAAGAAAGCTTGGAACTGACTCTTGAAGAATATTAGCATTTAATGTTTGGGTAGAGGAGCTGGCTGAATATGGAATAAAGCAATGGAGGTGTCTCCAAGATTCCAAGAAAAGAGTGCTTTATGAAGGTGAGATTGTCCAGTGTCACTTACTGCCCAAAGAATGGGCAAAGCATCTGAATAAACATTTCTCCAAAGAAAATATACAGGTGGCCAGTAAACACAGGAAGATACTCAGCCTCATTAGCCATCAGGGTAATGCAAAACAAAACCATAAAAATATGAGATGATATTTTACATCCACTAGGATGACTATCATCAAAGTCAGATAATAACAAGTGCTGACAAGGATGTAGACAAATTGGACCTGTCAAACACTGCTGGGAGTGTAAAGTGCAGCTACTTTGGAAAACAGGCAGGTGAAGTTCCTCACAATTTTAAACATAGAGTAACTATATGGACCTAGTGGCTCACTTTTAGGTATATACCCTAGAGAAATAAAAGCATATGTTTATACAAAAATTTGTGATGAATGTTTATAGCAGCATTATTCATAATAACCATGAAGTGGAAACAACTAAAATGTCCCTCAACCAATGAATTGTTAAACAAAATATGCTATACCATATAATGGAATATTATTCAGCCATAAAGAGGAACAAAGTACTGACACATGGATGGACAGCATCAACATGGATGAACCTTGGAAACACACTAAATGAAAGAAGCCAGTCATAAAAGGCTGGCTTTATTGTGTAATCCCATTTGTATGAAATGTCCAGAATGAACATATCATAAAACAGAAAGATTAGTGGTTGTTTAGGGTCATGGGGGCACGCGATTAAGGTATACTGGGGATGCCAGCTAATAGGTACGGGTGGGTATGAAAGTGTACCAAAATTAAACATGGTGATAAGTGCGTAATTCTGAATTTACTAAAATACGCTAAATTATATGTATTTTGAATGGACTGATTGTAAGTGAATTATATCAGATATGTTAACAATTATTTGGCATTATCTGCAGCAAATAAAATAAATGTCATTAATATTATTTTAGTGTGTTGCCATATTTAGAAAACAATATTCCTGAGGGTTTTAATCAGCATTTCCTCAATCCTCCTGCCCCTTTTTCCTCTGTAGGAATTGTAAAATTTCTCAGTGTGAATTTGCAGACTGGGAAGATTTTCCAGAAACACCTATATTCTTTTTCTCTGGGCAATGCTGCTTTAATACAGACAAATTCTTCTTGGGTTCTCCATTAACTAAGAAATGTTAGCAATACTAGGGTGCTAAGAAGTCCCATAGGATAAAAATTAACCATATTTGCAGGTTTTTCCCTAATTACTTGCATATTTTAAAATAATATATACTACTGTTCATTTATCAATTTTAGTCATTTATTAAATCATCTTAGTTCTCCATTCTCTTGGTGTATTATTGTCACAGTTTTGTGAAAACAAGTCAGTGTTAGCACTTGTGACTAAATGAATGTTGTTCACAAGTAATTTACTGTAATTAGATTTCCTTACAAGTTTGGGGTTTTTTTTAGAGCTAATACTGCCTGTTTTAAAACAATTTGCTTTGTTTTCCATGTATCTCTTGGTATTTTCCTCTATTTTCTCAAAATGCCTTGAGTATATATAATAACCTGTCACTTTCCCTCTCCTTCTGCCCCTCGTGACCTTCCTCCTAAAGTTCCCCGGGCTCTGTTCTGTCCCGGAACAGCCGCTCCCTGGGCCACTGCCATCTGTAAGTCTTGGGACTTGCCTTAGCTTCTTTCCTGAGTTATACCTGTTTCTTAACATCTTTTTCTTTCTTGCTGTATGCTCTCATTTTATGGAAGCACATCTTCCTGTGAAAGTGTGTGGAAAGTAAATTGTTAAGTCCTTGCATGTGTGAAAATGTCTTCATGTAATTCTCATTCTTGGTTAACTTTGGCTGTGTATGGAATTTGAGATTGAAAGTCAATTTCCTCAAAAATTTGAAGACGTTGCTCAGATGTCCGTTGCTCATATCTCCTTTGGTATCTGCTGTTGCTATTGAGATGTCTAATCTCATTTAGAGTTTTATTCCTTAGTAGGTAGGGTGACTGCATATTTATTATCAAAACTGGGACACTTGAGGTGCTCACCTGAAAGAATACAAGGACAACAGGCGTATACCAGGACCCTGGGGTAAACTAGGACATGAGGTCACCTTCTTTATATGTGACCTATTTTTTCTCTAATCATTTAGGATCTTTTCTTTGCCTCTAGTGTTCCACATTTCATGATGATGCGTCCTGGGAAAAATCTTTTTTCACTTATTGTACTAGATCTTTGTAGACTCATTCCTGTCCTTTGATTTGGGGAATTTTTCATTATTTTTTAAGTAATGTTCTCCCAGCCTTTGATAGTCAGATGTTTGATGTTCTGGATTGCCTTCCAGATGTTTTTCTTCTCTCACAAATAAGGAAGGGGATATCTCCTTTTGCCTCTTTTATATGTGAAAAATTTTCATATGTTTATCTTCCAGTCCTATTGAAAATTAAAATTTTCTCTCTTTGCGTTCAGTTTCCTGTTTCTCAGCATCCTGTTCTTATGGAAGTGTATCACTTATTTGAGGGTGTTGTAAGTTTTTCCTCCACCCCTCCCTTCTTTTCTCCCTTCCTCCCTTCGTCCATGCCTCCCTCCCTTCCATCTAAGGTCCTCCCTACCCCTCTCACTTCCGCATTCCTTTCTTGAGTCCCTTTTTTCTATTTGTTTTGGTCTGTGTCTGAGGCTTTCCTCAGATGCTGCTGATCCTTAACTGTCTCTTCATATTTAAGAGGAAGGCGTTCAGAAGTATCTCCAAAATCTGACCATACTTTTTGGCTCCTTTGTAATTGTGTTGTGAACTTACCTCTTTTGGTTATAATATCCTAGAATGTCAGAACTTGGAAGTTTTATTTCCTGGGGAGAACGGAGATCAGCCATGCAGTTTCCTGCCTCGGCAGTTTTATATCTGGGTCCTAGTGTTCTGTGTATAGGGTGTGGGAAAAAGGTAGAAGGCCCCAGAGATTAGCATAGCCCTTTCCCATATACCTCATCCCAGCCTTCTGCACCTCGTATTTCTCAGTCTGGAGCTTCTGGAGCTCAGTTTTTCCATAGAATAAAAGCCTCCTTTCTCCCAGTGAGAGGAGGTGGTAAGAGAGGGTTAGTCACTTGGCTGTGTGGGATAATGGGGAAGGCCCAGTAATTCTGTCCCCTCCCTTCTGCACCTTTCATGGTAACTGTCACTCCAAGGGCTCATCCTCACAGGGCTTCTGTGGGCCTAATTAGCTCCACCCTCACCTTTATTCCCTTCAGGCACTTGAGTGATAACTTCCTGTTACTCCTCCATCTCCTGTCTTTGAAAAATTTATGAAAATCTGCTCTCATTAGCTCTCCCTTTCTCTTCTTTCTTGTGGGTTAATACATTTATTTTATTCCTCTACTGTCTTTTAGAGGGCTTGAGAAGGGAGAAGAGATAAACTAATGTGTTCAATCTGCCATTTTTAACTGATTCTGGCATGCATTTTTCTAGGCAAAGTATTATAAATGCTGATTAGGTGCTGAGTAGTACTAGCGGTGCTATTCCTCATGTATGTGTTATGGGTTAAATAGGTTTCTGTGGGCTGACCTGGAAACCTAACTACATCTATGATTTTCCCCTAGAACTAGAGAAACAATCAAGCCTTTCTGAGTTGACTCTCTGGAGGAATTATAACAGGCTAGAACAAAAATATTTTATACATCTCTCCATTTCCCGAGTCACATAGAAAATTACAAATACTGTGTCACAGTTGTCAGAATTAAAAGCTCCAATAACTGTAACCAAAATTTGAATTTTAATGGAAAAGTTTGTTCAAAAAGTTCAGCTATAAAAATTTAACTGAGAAGCAAAATTAAATTCTCTAGCAATACCCTTAATGCTTCATTTTTTTCTACAACTTTTTTGAAAGCATTTTTCCTAGTTAAATTTAAACTTAGTGATAGGGATAGCTGTGGGAAATGGTAATGGCCACGGGAATAGTTTTCTTGTATTTTCTTGCTACTGTCTTACTCCTACCATGCATACAACAGGATCTTCTGAAATGCTGGACTCAACAAACCAGCCAGATAGACCTTCTAATCACAAATGACTAAGAATAGCTGCACAAGACACTTGGGTGGCAAAAATGTGACCCAGAATAGGTCAGAATATGCTGGAAAGTAAACGCTGCAGCAGCCTGGTGTTTGAATTGCAGAGGCCACTGTGAGTGTAATGAATCCACTGCGGTTGTGCAGCTCCAATTCTCAGCCTCCGGGCAGGGCATATGGGGCTTTCTTCCAGAGGATCACCCCTTTGTGCTGGGGCAGCCTTCCATGAGGACTTGCTCCCAGTGGCCATGACAGCCCCAGTCTCAGGGGATCAGAGATGATTAGGAAAACCAGGAGCAACTGAACAAGGTAAGGGCAGTGAGATGCAGTTGTTCCATTATTTTTCTTCTCTTTTACTTCTTTCTTTTTCTTCTTTCTCTTTTTATCTTAAAAAATATTTTATTACTAACCTCTCCCCCTCCTCCCTTCCAGCCTTGCTCTTGACAGCATATTGACTGGAGACCAGAAGCCCATTTTGGCTTAGCCTACGGGGCAGCTGTTTACCAAGTAGCAGTGTTACACAGGTTTACTGTGTCGTCTGTCTGTGTAACACTGGATTTGGATCTTGTATTTAGCTGCCAGAAGTGACTGTGATGAAGTAGGAGAGATAAACTGATAGATTGGCTGCCAGAAAGATGTTGGGAATCAATCAGATAAACAGGGTAGAGAAATAGCTTGCTGTTTTCTAGTGATAATAAACCAGTGGCCTCTGGTCCCCGCATTTTTTAAGCATAATTGCTGTAGTAATAATGTCCAGAATAAGCAAATGAAAAAAGTATCACAGGCGGTTTTATAATTGCACTTGAGATATCCTTTTCCCTTTTGCAATAAAGATTCATCTTGTATGGAAATTAATATTTTTATAAATTTGTTTTACTTCTTCTAGTGCCTGCTTACATAAACAAATGAAAATGAGAGCATGGTCTACTTTCATAGGAATTTATTCCTCCTCCTCTATTCTCCCACAGACTTAAGCTATTTAACTTGGTGAAATATCTATGTATTGCTACCATGCCTTTCTTACAAAACAATTACTTATTTTTGTAAAGAAACAAGTTTTAAAGTCAAATCTGTATTATTGACAGATGATTAGCAGGAACTGGTGTATTTTGGTGTCTCCTCTTAGATTTCTCTCAGAAGATTTTTGGAATTTTAATCTCTCTTGCTGTTTCCCTGCATACATATAGCACTTGTATAGGAGAGGGAAATGCAGGTTTATTATTGTAATTTAAAATTCTCCTCCTTTAATGTTTAACTTTTAAATCCGTTGTTTCTCTTCCCTCAAGACTTTAAGATCCAATGCAAATGCTTAAGTCTGAGTGAAAGGTATAGATTAAGATTTGATTGTACACACTGGACTGCCCAGGACTAAGAAGGAGAGTAGGTTAGAGTTCACATGGAGTTAATTGTATAGGATGAGAGACTGGTTTTCTGTGTTGTATTTGCAGTATGCACATACATCTTTCTTTAAGTTCCCTCTTAACATGATTGTGGCTGTGAACATGTCAGTGTCATATATGGTTAAATCACTTACTGGTCAGCAGCATGGAGTACTGGCTATGGAAAGTAGGAGAATGAAGTCCACACTTTTAATTATATGTAATAAAGGCCTTTGCCTGAGGGAGACCTTCCTGACTGTTGGAGGGTATAGGTCAGAAGTTAACCATGTACCATTATCCTATTGGTGAGAATCTGATGCATCTTCCTTGTGCCACACAGCCCTTCCCACCTGACCTTTTAAAGATTCTCCATTGATATCGATGAGGTGGACAAAACTAATCATAAAAATAGTGACGGGAATGTTGCAGATTCATTGATTCTTTTGAAATGAACTGCAGTACAATAAGTCTTCCAAATGGACTTCTATTCTCTGCTATTGCTATAGCCACCTTTTTAAAGATGTATAAATATGAAAGGGTTAATGGGAATTCAGTCATGCTCTTGCCACTGGGTTGTCCCTTATTGATTGTAGTTTTAGAGATGTTGTTATGCCATTCAGAATTCCTACTGTGCACTTTTAAAGTTAATTGGTGCTGGAAGATGATAAATAAATCAGTTGCTTTCCTTTTTCCCCTAGCTCCTTCGAGAACTCATAGAACGGAAGACCAGCTCATTGGATCCCAGTGATCAGGTGGCCATGGGAAGGTAATTTAGTTACGGTTTTCTGTCTATGCAAGCAGCCTACATAATAGTTTCTCTCTTTGATTCCCCTTAATTCTGCCTCTAAGGCAATGATTGGCCCTATAATTATAAAAGTTGAGTAAGATTATAAGAGCTAGAAAGACAAAGTGATGGCAACCCTAATTGTTTACCCTCCATTGCCATAAGTACAGTTTGAATAAGAGATGATAAAACATCTATATATATTTGTTGTAGGGTTTGTTTTTCAAAGTCCTTCTTATGTTCTCTGATCTCTGGTTTGGGTTGTGGTTGCATCTGTATCAATCTCTGACCAGTGGGTAAAAAGCAACCTCAAATGTGTGCTCTCAGCTGTCAGATGTGGAACTGTGCACAACAGGTTCCTTGCTCAGAGTCGAATCTGCTTTGTTAGAGTCTGCCCTAATTTAGACCTCCACCCCTTCAGTAAAAGCTTCAGCACAATTAAAAATGGAACGTGGCAGCATTACCCAGATGTCAGGGTAGAATGTAAAGTAGTGAAGGAAGGCTCTTGTGTGTATGCTTCATCCTGTGGTTGGAAAATAAAAAGGGCGTTTAGAGTGCTACCTAATGAATAGTGTACGTTTAAATAGCCATGAGCCATAATTTGCAAAAGCATTAAAGGAAACAAAAGCAGCAAGTGCCAGAATGGGATTCTGTGCAGAGATGCATGTGGAGAATGCAGTGAAAAATCTGTGTTGACGAAATAATTTTATTTGAGTAAAACATTATTTGAATTTTAGGGTAGGATGTTGTTGGTATTTTCTGTCTCTCTGGAATGTTATAGAGAGCTGTTCACTATAAATTTAATGTGATAGAGCAAATTGTATTTAAGTGGTGATTATATTGTACATTTATCTCACTTTACAATAAAATAGATTATGGTAATTAAGATTATATTAAGATTACAGTAATTGGATTTCCCTAGATTTTTTTCCCCCTGATGTTGAGTTTTTGTTGTATAAATCAGGTAAGATGACTAGCTGCTGCTGTTTTTCCTTCTTCGTTTTTTTACAGTTGTTCATCTGAGCAATTTATGAAGATTTTCTTAGCCTAATATCTTTTATTTGAAATATTAATTCTTTTTAATCTACAATGACTGCAGAATATGTGAGTCTTGTTTGGATCCTAACTCAAACCAACTGTCAACATTGAGACAATCTGGGAAATTTGAAGACTGACCAAATAAATATTTGATAGTAAAGAATTATTGTTAACTTTTTTTAGGTATGACAGTGGTATTGAGATTATATTACAGGTTGGGGAGGAGAGCCCTTATCTTTTAGCAGTACATTCTGAAATATTACAGATTAAATTAAAAAACAAATAAAATAACTGTAAGACTGGTGTCAGTAGTGGATAATTATTTTGAAAATTAGCAAAAACTGGAAAGCACAAGAAAAAGCAGTTGAATATTAACAAAGGTAAAATAAGATTTGAAGAATTTATGTGTTTTAAACCACACAGCATTTGCAATATTAGTACTAGAACTTGCTGCACAGCTAAAACATTAAAAGCAAACCCAAGCAGCTGTACTCAATTTGATGGGTTTCTCTACAGACTAGTAGATTTAGTGCTTGTCACAGCAACTCCAAATACTAAAGAGCATTGTTAACCAAATTTGCCATAGAATTTCCCAGCTGCCATTTGTTTTTTTCACCATTGCACAAATCCTCTTCAATTGATTAGTCGCTTTGGCCCCAGACTATCTCGAGGAACTTAATGTAGGTTGATGATTTCTTTCTGCAGGGTTGTTAGTGGGAAAAATTCCAATTTGTCAATACGTATAACTATTTCTGTTAGTGATGATGCATAACATGGCTTGTGAATTTCCCAGGCAGTGGCTTGCAATCCAGAAGTTACGAAGCAAAATCCACAAGAAAGTAGATAGGAAAGCCAGCAAAGGAAGGAAACTTCGGTGAGTTGCTTTTTAGAAAAAAATTTAACGTTATGTTAATATCTCTTTTCTTGCATTTTATCTTTTGTGTCATTTTTCTATTCTGATAATTCTGTTTTTAAGGATCAGAAGAATAACTGAAATGCTGTGTGGGACTTTTTTTTTTGACTCGGTTGAAATTGTCTTAGTTTTAAAAAGTGCTTTCTGTAGAACAATATAAAAATTTTATTTTGGAGTCTTATTTAGAATAGGATTATATTGATTCATTTCATGATGCTATATGTGTATATAAAGATATACAGAATTCTAAAAAGGTATAAATAAAGATTCCAGATATTGTTAACAGTGTGCTTAAATGAGATGGGAAATAGAATTTTTATGAGATAACTGAGAAATTTCTGACTATAGGAAAGCCCTCAACCCTGTGATCTCTTTAAGAAGCCTTATAAATATGCAGATTAAAAAAAAAGGAATGAGAATAGAAAGTGACATTTCTATGCTTTTAGACTTAGAGTCCTTGTAATTATATATATTACATAGTATCATTCACACAAAGCTTCCATGTCAAAGAAACAATTATAATTCAGGTGCACATTGAAAAAAAAAAATCTTAAACTAATTGTGTTAGAGGACAGTTTTAGGCAGGTAGCTAATCTCACATCCTTATTAGAGCCTGCCTATCATTAAATTCCCTTTGGACATATGTGGATCTATCTCACTTTTAAATACCTTCAGAGAAGCAGATTTTACAACTACGTTAATGAACCTGTTTGATTATTTAACAAAATTCATTAGGAAATGCTTATTTTTCTTTAACTTTGCAGAAATGAACTTTTTTCATGTGTTGAAATTTCCAAGTCTTCATATCTCTCCAGGTTTATTTTTAGAGTAGTGGTTAAGAGCATGTACTCGAGAGCCAGACTGCCAGAGTTTGAATCCCAGCTCTGACATCGACTAGTAGTTACTTTGGGCCAAGACCCTTAAACTCTCTGTGCTAGTGTCTTCATCTGTAAAATGGGGATGACAGTAGTACAGGCCTGCAGGGTTGCTGTGAAGATTACGAGAGTAAGTATACGCGCAGCTCTTAGAACAGTGCCAGGAACATAGTAAACACTATATAAGTATTTGTTGCTATTATTACCATTATCATTATTCCAAGGCTGGGCCTGTCTCCTGCTCCATGCTCATATGCATGCCTCATTTATACCTGTCTCTTCTACAGTCTACCCCTGTATAAACTTTAAAAAGAAAGTTAGTAATGGTACTTTATAATTGGCCCAAGCTTATTCTTTAATTTTGAGATCAAATTTTTCTCTAATACTGTGCTTTAAAAAATTATAGCTTTATGAGGCAATACGTGTTCTGTACGGAGGAGCCCAGGATTTCAAATCAGAAGACTTGGGTTCAAATTCTGGCTGTGTCTCACTATGTAAATTTAATTGTTCTTTATTCTCTAGAACTCACTTTTCCCATTTATTTTATTTTTATTTTTATTTTTTTTCTGAAGTTGGAAACGGGGAGGCAGTCAGACAGACTCCCGCATACGCCTGACCGGGATCCACCAGGCATGCCCACCAGGGGGTGATGCTCTGCCCATCTGGGGCGTCGCTCTGCTGCAACCAGAGCCATTCTAGCGCCTGAGGCAGAGGCCACAGAGCCATCCTCAGCGCCCGGGCCAACCTTGCTCCAATGGAGCCCTGGCTGCGGGAGGGGAAAAGAGAGACAGAGAGGAAGGAGAGGGGAGGGGTGGAGAAGCAGATGGGTGCTTCTCCTGTGTGCCCTGGCCAGGAATTGAACCTGGGACTCCCGCACACCAGGCCGACGCTCTACCACTGAGCCAACCGGCCAGGGCACTTTTCCCATTTACTAAATGGAGATAATAATCCCTACTTTATAGGCCCTGGCCGGTTGGCTCAGCGGTAGAGCATCGGCCTAGCGTGCGGAGGACCCGGGTTCGATTCCCGGCCAGGGCACACAGGAGAAGCGCCCATTTGCTTCTCCACCCCTCCGCCACGCTTTCCTCTCTGCCTCTCTCTTCCCCTCCCGCAGCCAAGGCTCCATTGGAGCAAAGATGGCCTGGGCGCTGGGGATGGCTCTGTGGCCTCTGCCTCAGGCGCTGGAGTGGCTCTGGTCGCAACATGGTGACGCCCGGGATGGGCAGAGCATCGCCCCCTGGTGGGTAGAGCGTAGCCCCTGGTGGGCGTGCCGGGTGGATCCCAGTCGAGCGCATGCGGGAGTCTGTCTGACTGTCTCTCCCTGTTTCCAGCTTCGAAAAAAAAAAAAAAAAATCCCTACTTTATAGATTTGGTTTGAAGATTAAAATAATGTGTAAATGTCTGGTACATAGTCAGCATTCAAAAGTGTTAGTTTTTCTTGCACGTATTTGCATTAGTGTTGTAAATATTTATATAAGCTCTTCAAAAAAATTGAGGGAGGGAAATATGCCTTTTCTACATACTTTACTGTTATCAATTTTAAAATTATGGGGCAGGTAGCTAATAGTTGTGTATCCCTTGAGAACAAGAATTGTGCTGCTTTATCCTTTAAGACAATTTCAACCTTATTGTCCACTGTCATACCTTGTAGACATTAGTCAGTATTATTTGGATGAATATGACAGTAAAATGAACATCCTCATCAGGTCATGAGAGATGCCTGTAAGTCTAAACATGACACAGATAAAGAAATTTGGACAAATGTTGGAGAAGTGAGCATGGCAAATAACTTAGAACTATGGGTCTGTGGTTCCCCAAATCAGAATAAACTTATCAGAATAGTTATTTATCAGGTTAAAATAAAAAAATAAAATATGATTTTATTTTGATAGCAACTACTTTTCTTACGTTTGTTTATTAAACATTATTAAACTTCATCAGACGTTATATGTCACTACAATTATATATACTGCTCACAAAAATTATTTTATAGCTTCATATTCATTTTTAAATATTCCCTAATTTTTGTGAGCAGTAATACTTCTGTTTTTGTAGCATTTTGATAGTAATTGAGATTATAAGTCCCCATAAATCCAGAGGCATTTGACATCTTATTCTGTCAACAGGCAAGCAGGAGACAGACATTCTACTTAAACAGGGCTAAACATTAAAATACAAGAAGCAGCCCTGGCCGGTTGGCTCAGTGGTACAGCGTCGGCCTGGCGTGCAGAAGTCCCGGGTTCGATTCCTGGCCAGGGCACACAGGAGAGGCGCACATTTGCTCTCCACCCCTCCCCCTCTCTTTCCTCTCTGTCTCTCTCTTCCCCTCCTGCAGCGAGGCTCCATTGGAGCAAAGATGGCCCAGGCGCTGGGGATGGCTCCTTGGCCTCTGCCCCAGGCGCTGGAGTGGCTCTGGTCGTGACAGAGCGACGCCCCGGAGGGGCAGAGCATCGCCCCCTGGTGGGCAGAGCGTCACCCCCTGGTGGGCGTGCCGGGTGGATCCCGGTCGGGCGCATGCAGGAGTCTGTCTGACTGTCTCTCTCCATTTCCAGCTTCAGAAAAATACAATAAATAAATAAATAAATAAATAAATAAATAAATAAAATACAAGAAGCAGTTTATTAAAATAGAAGGAGGTTTTCCACTGAGGTTCTAGAAGCCATATTAGGAATGGGGTAACACCTATTCTGCCATGAGGAGTGTGTAGTCTGGAGAGTATGGCAGACAGTAAGTCAGGAAGTGAGACTGTGGGATCTGCCACGGAAGAGATCGTCCTGGTAAAGGGGTTACCTGGCTCACTCTGGGGGAACGCGGCCTGCTCAGGAAGACTTTCCATAAGGTGCAACATCCACACTTCACCCTGAGCAGATGAGCAACAGTTAGCCCACTGAAAGGCCAAAAAGAATAATGTTTGTAAAAATGCATCTTGAGAATATGCATGGACATTTGGGGAGCTGCAACTAATTTGTTTTGGCAGAGGCTTGAAATGAATCTGCAAGGATCAGGGATGAGGCCACCTGAGTAGTGGGTGCTAGATCATAGACATGACCCCATGGTCACTGACTTGAGCCCAAAGGTCGCTGGCTTGAAGCCCAAGGTCACTCTGCTGTAGCCACCCCCCATCCCCGTCAAGGCACATATGAGAAAGCAAACAATGAACTACGAAGAAGATGCAATGAAGAATTGATGCTTCTCATCTCTTCTTCTTCCTGACTGTCTGTATGTATCCCTCTCTCTGTCTCTGTCACAAAAACAAACAAACAAAAACAAATAAATGCCTGACCTGTGGTGACTCAGTGGATAAATTGTCAACCTGAAACGCTGAGGTCACCTGTTGGAAACCCTGGGCTTGCCTGGTCCAGTACATACGGGAGTTGGTGCATCCTGCTCCACCCCCTCTGCTCCTCCCTGTCTTCTCTCGCTTTCTCTCTCTCTCCTCTCTCTCTAAAAATGAATAAATAAAATCCAAGGTCTTCTCTTTAAAAAAAAGTTATTGAATATATTGTATTATAGTGTAAAGGTATTCTACAGAGGAGTGCTATTCAATAAAAATATATATTATGTATGTAATTGTAAATATTCTGGTAGCCATATTGAAAAACTAACATAAAACAGGTGAATCTAATTTTAATGTTTCATTTTAACCCCATATATCAAAAATATTTCAACAGTTTATTGTTTTAAAAATTATTAATTACATATTTTACATTCTTTTCTTTTTTTTGGTCCCACTCCATCAACATCTGGTTTGTATCTTAGAATTATAGCACAGTTCAGATAAGCCACATATCAAGTGCTCAGTAGCTACATGTGGCCAGTGGCTACTGGATTGGACATTACAACTATAGAGTATAGTTTCTAGTCTTTGTCCAGAAAGTGAATTAAACCTGTCTTTGGACACCAGCCAAGAATACTGTTCACTTTTTAGATGGATACTGAAGTTTGGTGAAACCTAAAGATATTAAAATATATTTATTAACAGTATTTATGCTTTATACTTAACTAAAATGGTTAGGTAAATATTTATGCTCTCACATACAGACATAACCTTTGGGAGGGCATTTTGACTCAGTTTTCAATTTTAAATATGTTTGCCTTTCAATTCACCAGCAATTTTACATCTCACAATTTATCCCATAGAAATATATGAACATAGTTATTTATGTGTAACTATCTTCAATTTTTTTTAAAAAAAGATTTCATTTATTGATTTTGAGAGAGAGAGAAGTGGGGGGAGGGAGCAGAAAGCATCAATTCATAGTAATTGCTTCTCACAAGTGCCTTGACCAGGCAAGCCCCAGGTCTCAAACCAGCAACCTCAGTGTTCCAGGCTGATGCTCCATCCACTGTATCACCACAGGTCAGGCTATCTTCACTTCACTTTTAACATGATTTTTAAAGGAGGGGCATCAATGGAAAGTTAAATAAATTATATTGACACAACAGAATATTCTGCAACTGTGAAAGAACATATACTATTATATATGGTTCAGTGGAAAAAGTTTAATGCCGAATATTAATTATGTTGCAATCTCATTTTTATGTGCAAAATGTATTAAATTTATATTTGTCTTCTATGTGCTTCAACCAGACTTAACGGTTTTAATCAACATGATTATTTCTGTAGGATCGGACTAGAGTGGGCTTGTCAGTCCTCTATACATTTCTGTTTGGATTCTTTTTATAATAATTATTTTTTATAATCAGGAGATAATTTAAAAAAACAAATTTGAGATTTTGTTTTTACATCTTATAAAAAAATGAAGAATTGGAAGCAATCAATATAAATGTTCAAAAATAAGCCTGACCTGGTGGTGGCACAGTGGATAGAGCATTGGCTTGGGACGCTGAGGAGCAGGTTTGAAACCCTGAGGTTGCATGATCATCCGGCTTGAGCGTGGGCTCACCAGCTTAAGTGTGGGGTCGCTGGCTTGAACAAGGAGTCACTGGCTTGGTTGGATCCCCTTAGTCAAGGAACATATGAGAAAGCAATCAATGAACAACTAAGGTTGAGAAGCTGTGAGTTGATGCTTCTCATCTCTCTTCCTTCCTGTGTGTGTGTGTGTGTGTGTGTGTGTCTGTCTCTCTCTCAGTAAAAAAAAGAAATTCAAAAATAAAATATATTATGGTACTCCCACTACTGGAATTGTATATAGCTATTCAGATATTGATTATGAACAGTGCTTACAATGCTAAGTGAAAAAAAGAAGATACAGAATTGTTTATATATAATATATAGCAAGATCTCTATGTAAAACAAACATAACCAACCAAAATGTTAACAGTTGTTTTTAGGTAGAGGAATTATGCATTTTTGTGTGTGTGTGTGTTTTTCTGAAGCTGGAAACGGGAGAGACAGTCAGACAGACTCCCGCATGCGCCCGACCGGGATCCACCCGGCACGCCCACCAGGGGCGATGCTCTGCCCACCAGGGGGCGATGCTCTGCCCCTCCAGGGCATCGCTCTGCCGCGACAAGAGCCACTCTAGCACCTGGGGCAGAGGCCAAGGAGCCATCCCCAGCGCCCGGGCCATCTTTGCTCCAATGGAGCCTTGGCTGCGGAAGGGGAAGAGAGAGACAGAGAGGAAGGAGGAGGGGTGGAGAAGCAAATGGGCGCTTCTCCTATGTGCCCTGGCCGGGAATCAAACCCGGGTCCCCCACACGCCAGGCCGACGCTCTACCGCTGAGCCAACCGGCCAGGGCTAATTATGCATTTTTTGTGTGTGCTTTGTATTGTTTTCTTAATTTTCTATAATGAATTTATACTTTTTTTATTACCTTATAATGAAGAAAACTTTATCATTATTGTAAAATTCATTTGCTAAAAAAAGAAATTTGGGAGGCTTAACTGTGGGTGGTACAATAGAGAATAAAATATTTGATATGTGTAAAAATGTTTTTAAAACTTAAAACAATACACATGGAAATATTTATTAGATTTTTGTTTATGTAGTGTTTTGGTTTTTTAATTTTTATTTATTTTTTTTTTACAGAGACAGTGAGTCAGAGAGAGGGATAGACAGGGACAGACAGACAGAAATGGAGAGAGATGAGAAGCATCAATCATTAGTTTTTCATTGCGCGTTGCAACATCTTAGTTGTTCATTGATTGCTTTCTCATATGTGCCTTGAGCGCGGGCCTTCAGCAGACCGAGTAACCCCTTGCTGGAGCCAGCGACCTTGGGTTCAAGCTGGTGGGCTTTTCCTCAAATCAGATGAGCCCGCACTCAAGCTGGCGACCTCGGGGTCTTGAACCCAGGTCCTCTGTATCCCAGTCCAACGCTCTATCCACTGTGCCACCGACCGGTCAGGCATGTGTATAGTGTTTTGCCCAAGTTGTTTTTTATTTTTGGTTACAATTTTATTATATGTGTATTGTCAATATAGCCTCCTCTTTGAATAATGAACAGAAAGAGGTATTTCCATTGAATTTTTTTTGGTATAATTTAGTCTATATTAGGTCATATATTCAGCCCCTTTCACCAGAGAATCTCAAAACTTTTATACAAAATACCGTTTTTCGCCTGACCTGTGGTGGTGCAGTGGATAAAGTGTTGACCTGGGAACGCTGAGGTCGTCGGTTCAAAACCCTGCGCTTGCCTGGTCAGGGCACATATGAGAGTTGATGCTTTCTGCTCTTCTCCCTTCTCTCTCTCTCTCTGTGTCTCTCTAAAAAGAAAAACAATAAAATTAAAATAAATAGGCCCTGGCTGGTTGGCTCAGTGGTAGAGTGTCGGCCTGGAGTGCAGAAGTCCTGGGTTCGATTCCCGACCAGGGCACACAGGAGAAGCGCCCATCTGCTTCTCCACCCCTCCCCCTCTCCTTCCTCTCTGTCTCTCTCTTCCCCTCCTGCAGCGAGGCTCCATTAGAGCAAAGATGGCCCGGGCGCTGGGGATGGCTCATTGGCCTCTGCCCCAGGCACTGGAGTGGCTCTGGTCGCAACAGAGCGATGCCCCGGAGGGGCAGAGCATCGCCCCCTGGTGGGCAGAGCGTCGCCCCCTGGTGGGCGTGCTGGGTGGATCCCAGTCGGGCGCATGCGGGAGTCTGTCTGTCTCTCCCCGTTTCCAGCTTCAGAAAAATACAAAAAAAAAAAAAAAAATTAAAATAAATAAATAAATAAATAAAATATTAAAAAAACAAATACCGTTTTTCTATTGGCAAGAAATGGAGGTGATGTAACTTAAATTTCTATAACACCTTGACTGGAGATCTGGAGATTAAACTTATGTACTATTCAGTTGTGCTCATTCACTTAAAGATGGGGGGAATGAAAGATCCAGTTGAACTATTGACTAGAAATTATGTGGAATTCTAGAAGACTTCTGATTCAGGGAACCAGTGATAGTGATGTGAATGATGGTGGAGGTAAGGTATCACATTTGTGTGTTACACTACTCACTGCCAGTGCTACTGCCAGTAGGTAGCTTTAATGACAAAAAATGATTAAGATAGGCCCTGGCTGGCTGGCTCAGTGATAAGAGTGTCGGCCTGGCGTGTGGAAGTCTCGGGTTCAATTACTGGTCAGGGCACACAGGAGAAGCGCTCATCTGCTTCTCCACCCTTCCCCCTCTCCTTCCTCTCTATCTCTCTCTTTCCCTCTCACAACCAAGGCTCCACTGGAGCAAAGTTGGCCTAATACAGAGGATGGCTCCATGGCCTCCACCTCAGGTGCTAGAATGGCTCTGGTTGCAATGGAGCAACGCCCTAGATGGGCAGAGCATCGTCCCCTGGTGGACACGCTGGGTGGATTCTGGTCAGGTGCCTGTGGGAGTCTGTTTATCTGCCTCCCTGCTTCTCACTTCCGAAAAATTCAAAGAATGGGGTAGTCAAGACTTCATTGTCTTTGGAGTAATATTTAAGGGTTAGTATATTTCTCAAGGGCACACTGTATCTACTTTTTGAGGGGCTGTGATAGAAATGGCTCTATGTTGAACTACTCTCATTTACAATGTACTGTTACCAGTCTTTTCTCCTGTCACATTAAGGAAAAAGGGTTCTATAGTTGTGAGTGTTGCAAGCCTAGGATAGTTCCCTGTTCAACTCCGAAGCCAGATGTTCCTGTGATATGTTCTCATTTGTTGGCTCACAGAATGTGTTTCTTTTTCTAGTTTAATAGTTACTAATGTTGCTGCCTGTTTCCTTCTTTATTTAGGTTTCATGTCCTTAGCAAGCTACTGAGCTTCATGGCACCTATTGACGATACCACAATGAATGATGATGCCAGGTGAGTAATAGATTAATTATGTGTCTCAAATGGCTTCATGACAGCCTGATATTGACCTGTTCTACAGCCTGTCGCCCTCTCCATTTCTTCTTATCAGTTAACCATTTGTCATTGGCATCATAGCAACGGTCTTTGTCACATCTCTCTACTCCCATAATTACTGTAAAACCAAGACAAAATTTTCATTCATCTCCATGCTGCCTCTGGGAGTTTTCTGTTTGTTTTGCGTTTTTGCTTTGTTTTTAACTTCAGTACCTGTTTAGAGAACTTGAGCTCTTGTCTAGGACAGACTGGTCAAGACAGCACATACACTTGGATTGATGTTTTGAGGGTTTGTGCATATGCTCTCCTTGTAAAAATGGCTGCAGAGATATGCATTATGTTGTGTTTGTTCAGACTGATATTGAGGGTAGTTTTTAAAAGTATTTTATAAAAGAAGTACTTGCTCATTTTATAAAGCTGAAACAAAATAGAAATGTATACTCATAATATTGTGATCCAAAGCCAACCATTTTAAAAATAATTCCTTCTATATTTATTAGTTGGCAATCTACTATAATGTAATATTTTTATAAAGATTACTTACATTTTTTAATTAAAAATTTAAATTTATGTTAACATGGATTCAGGTGTCCCACTAAATATAACACCCTAACACTTTCATCCCCCAACAGTGTGCCCGCCATTTTATTGCCTTTGACCCCCTCCCCCTAATTCTTTCCCAACTTTCCTCTGGGATTTACTCTCCTGTTGTGTGTATCTTTGTGTTATGTATATGTAATTTCACTATTCCCATTGCCTTCTCTGATTCTGTCCCCTCGTTTCCCCTTCCCTCTGACAGCTGCCCCTTTGTTCCCTGTGACCCCTCCTCTGCCTCTATTCTGTTCCTCAGTTCACCATGTTTATTAGATTCCACATATAAGTGAGGTCATGTGATACTTGTCTTCCTCTGCCTGGCTTATTTCACTTAGCATAATAACTTCCAGGTCCATCCATGCCATCGCAAAAGGTAAGATTTCCTTCTTTTTTACTACCACGTGGTATTCCATTGTGTATGTGTACCATAGCTTTTTAATCCACTCGTCCACTGATGGACACTTGGGGTATTTCCAGATTTTGGCTATTGTGAACAATACTGCAGTAAACATGGGGGTGCATATCATCTTTTGAACTAGTGTTTTGAGTTGCTTAGGATATATTCCTAAAAGTGGGATAGCTGGTTCAAAAGGCAGTTCCATTTTTCATTTTTTGAGGAAACGCCATACTGTTTTCCACAGTGGCTGCACCAGTCTGCATTCCCACCAGCAGTGCAGGAGGGTTCCCTTTTCTCCACACCCTCCCCAGCAGTTGCTGTGTGGTGATTTGTTAATGAGAGCCATTCTGACAGGTGTGAGGTGGTATCTCATTGTGATTTTAATTTACATTTCTCTGATGATTAGTGATGTTGAACATTTTTTCATATGCCTATTGGCTATCTGTATGTCCTCTTTGGAGAAGTGTCTATTCAGGTCCTTTGCCCATTTTTTAATTGGCTTCCTGGTGTTGAGTTTTAGAAGTTCTTTATAGATTTTGGTTATTAAACCCCTTATCATATGTATTGGCAAATATGTTCTCCCATTGTGTGGGTTGTCTTTTTATTTTGTTAATGGTATCTTTTGCTGTGCAGAAGTTTTTTAGTTTGTTATAGTCCCGTTTATTTTGTCCTTTATTTCACTTACTCATGGAAATATATTGGCAAAAATATTGATACAAGAGGTATTGGAGAGTTTACTGCCTATGTTTTCTTTCAAGATTTTTATGGTTTTGTGACATTTACATTTAAGTCTTATATCCATTTTGAGTTTATTTTTGTGAATGATGTAGGTTGGTGATCTAATTTTTTTGCATGTACTTGTCCAGTTTTCCCAACACCATTTATTAAAGAGACTGTCCATTGTATACTCTTGCCTCCTTTGTCAAATATCAATTGACCATAATGACATGGGTTTATTTCTGCATTCTCTGTTCTGTTCCATTGATATGTATGTCTGTTCTTATGCCAATACCAAGCTGTTTTGATTACAATGGCTTTGTATTATAGTATAACTTGATATCAGGAAGTGCGATACTTCCCATTTTCTTCATTTTCAAGATTGCTGAGTCTATTTGGGTTCTTTTTTGGTTCCAGATGAATTTTTGGAATATTTGTTCTAGATCTGTGAAGTATGCTATTGTTGGGTTTTTTTGGTTGTTGTTGTTTTTTTGTGACAGAGACACAGAGAGACAGAAAGGGACAGATAAGGACACTCAGGAAAGGAGGGAGATGAGAAACATCAGTTCTTCATTGCAGCACCTTGTTGTTCATTGATTGCTTTCTCATATATGCCTTGACAGGGGGGCTACAGCAGACCAAATGACCCCTTGCTCAAGACAGCGACCTTGGGCTCAAGCTGGTGACCTCAGGGTTTCAAACCTGGGTCTTCTGCATCCCAGTATCCACTGCGCCACTGCCTGGCCCATTGGAATTTTAATAGGAATTGCATTGAATCTATAGATTGCTTTGGGTATTATAGTCATTGTACTGATGTTTATTCTTCCTATCCTTGAACACAGTTTGTGCTTCCACTTGTTTGTATCTTCCTTGATATCTTTTTTTTTTCTTTTGTATTTTTCTGAAGCGAGAAGCAGGGAGGCAGACAGACAGACTCCTGCATGCACCCGGCAGGATCTACCTGGCATGCCCACTAGGGGATGATGCTTTGCCCATCTGGGGTATTGCTCCATTGCAACCAGAGCCATTCTAGCGCCTGAGGCAGAGACCATGGAGCCCTCCCCAGCGCCCAGGCCAACTTTGCTTCAATGGAGCCTTGGCTGCGGGAGGGGAAGAGAGAGATAGAGAGAAAGGAGGAGGAAGGGTAGAGAAGCAGATGGTCGCTTCTCCTGTGTGCCCTGGCTGGGAATTGAATCCTGAACTTCCACAAGCTGGGCCAACATTCTACCGCTGAGCCAACCGACCAGGGCTCCTTGATTTCTTTTTTCAATGTCTTATAATTTTCTGAGTACAAAGTCTTTTACCTCCTTGGTTAAATTTACTCCTAGGTACTTATTTTTTATTGTTGCAATAGTGAAGGGGAATTTCTCTTTCTGACAGTTTATTGTTGGTATATAAAAATGCAACTGATTTCTGAATATTAATTTTATATCCTGCCACCTTGCCAAATTCATTTATCTGATCTAGTAGTTTTTTGCCAGAGACTTTAGGGTTTCCTATGTATAGTATCATGTCATCAGTAGATAATGACAGTTTTACTTCTTCTTTTCTGACTTGGATGTCTTTATTTCTTTTTGTCTGATTCCTGTGGCTTGGACTTCCATAACTGTGTTGAATAAGAGTGGTGAAAAGAGGCACCCCTGCCTTGTTCCTGATCTTAAGGGGATTGCTTTTAATTTTTGCCCATTGACTATGATGTTGGCTGTCAGTTTATCATATATGACCTTTATTATGTTGAGGTATGTTCTCTGTATTTCCACTTTGTTCAGAGTTTTGATCATACATAGATGCTGGATTTTATCAAATGCTTTTTCTGCATCTATTGATATAATCATGTGATTTTTATCCTTCATTTTGTTTATGTGATGAATCACATTTATTGATTTGCAAATGTTGTACCAGCCTTGCCTCCCTGGAATGAATCCCACTTGATCATGATGTATGATCTTTTCAATGTATTGCTGGATCCAGTTTGCTAATATTTTGTTGAGAATTTTAGTATCTATGTTCATCAGGGATCTTGACCTATAGTTTTCTTTATTTGTAGTGTCTTTACCTGGTTTTGGAATGAGGATAATGCTTGCCTCATAAAATGAGTTTGGAAGTTCCCTCATCTTGAATTTTTGGAATAGCTTGAGAAGGGTAGGTGTTAGTTCTTCTTTGAATGTTTGGTAAAATTTGCCTGTGAAGCCATTGGTCCAGGCTTTTGTTTGCTGGGAATTATTTAATAACTTTTTATTTCTTGTGTTATAATCGATCTGTTTAGGTTTTCTAATTCTTCCAGATTGATTTTTAGAAGATTGTATGTTTCTAGGAATTTATCCATTTTGCCTAGGTTGTCCCGTTTTTTGGCTTATAGATCTTCATTGTATTTTTTTACAATCCTTTGTATTTTTGTGGTGTTAATTTTCATATCTTATTTTATTTGGGTCCTCTCTTTTTTTCTCGATAAATCTGGTTAAAGTCTCATCAATCTTATTTACCTTTTCTAAGAACCAGCTCTTGGTTTTATTGATCTTTTGTATTTTTTTTTAGCCTCTATATCACTTATTTCCACTCTGATTTTTATTATTTCCTTTCTTCTACTTCCTCTGGGCTTTATTTGTTGTTCTTTTTCTACTTCTTTTAGGTGCAGGATTAGGTTATTTAGTTGAGCTTTTTCTTCTTAAGGTATGCCTAGAATGCTATGAACTTCCCTCTCAGGACCGCTTTTGCTGTGTCCCATAGACTTTGGATTGTTGTATGTTCATTTTCATTTGTTTCAAGGAAATTTTTTATTTCTCCCTTGATTTCATTGTTAATCTATTCGTTATTTAATAACATGCTATTTAGCCTCCAAGTGTCTGAATATTTTTTAGTTTTCCTATTGTAGTTGATTTCTAATTTCATGCCCTTATGATCAGAGAAGATGCTTGACATGATTTCAATCTTCTTAAATTTATTGAGAATTGTTTTGTGTCCTAACATGTAGTCTATCCTAGAAAATGTACCACGAGCACTTGAAAAGAATGTATATTCTTTGGGGTGAAAGATTTTGAAGATATCAATTAAATCGAGTTGATCTAGTATGTTGTTTAAGGCCACTGTTTCTTTGTTAATTTTCAGTCTGGAGGATGTATCCATTGATGTTAGTGGGGCAAAAAAAATCCCCTACTATTATAGTATTGTTGTCGATCTGGCCTTTTATGTCCATCAAAATCTGCTTTATATCTTTAAGTGCTCCTATATTATGTGCATAAATATTTACAATGTTTATATCCTTCTGTTGGATTGTTCCCATTATCATTATGTAGTGACCTTCTTTATCCCTTACTGTAGCCTTTGTTTTAAAGGCTGTTTTGTCAGCCTTTAAATATAAGTATTGATACCCTAGCTTTTTTTTTTATTTCCATTTGCATGAAATACTTTTTTCTATCCCTTCACTTTTAGTCTATGTGTATCTTTTGTTCTGAGATCTTTTGTCTTATAGACAGCATATATACAGGTTCTGTTTTCTTATCCATGCAGCTACCCTATGTCTTTTGATTGGAGCATTTAATCCATTTACATTTAAGGTTATTATTGATATGTACTTACTGCCATTTTTATTCTTTAAACCTACAATCCTCTTTATCTCGATTTCCTTTTTCCTTTGCTCTTTTTATAGCAGGGCCCTTAACATTTCTTGTGGTACTGGTTTGGTTATAAGGAATTTCTTGAGTCCTTTTTTTGTCTTGAAAGCTTTTTATTTATTCTTCAATTTTAAACAATAGCCTTGCTGGATAAAGTAGTCTTGGTTGTAGGTTCTTGTTTTGCATCACTTTGATATTTCTTGTCAATCCCTTCTGGCCTGAAGTGTTTCTGTTGAGCAGTAGATGTCATGGGAGCTCCTCTGTAGGTAATTAACTGCTTTTCTCTTGAAGCTTTTAGTATTTTTTCTTTGTCTCTTAACTTTGGCTTTTTAATTATGCTGTGTCTTGGTGTAGGCCTCCTTGGGTTTATCTTTAATGGGACTCTGTGCTTCTTGAACTTGTGTGACTTTTTCCTTCATCAATTTAGGGAAATTTTCAGCTATGATTTCTTCAAACAGGTTCTCTATCCCTTGCTTGTTCTCTCTTCAGGAACCCCCAGGATGCAGATGTTGTTTTTCTTCATATTGTCGCAGAGGTCTCTTAAGAGTTTCCTCAGTTGATTTGAGCCTCTTTTCTTTTTGCTGCTCTGCTTCTGTGCTATGTTTTTCTTTTCCTCTATATCACTGATTTGCTCCTCTGCTTCATTGAGCCTGCTGTTGATTCATTCCTTCTAGTGCAGTCTTCATTTCTGATATTGTATTTGTCTTTTCTGACTGGTTCTTTTTTATGGTTTTGATGTCCTTTTTGATGCTTGCTGTCTCTTTGTTTAAGTTCTCGTGATCATCCATTGTTGCTTTAAAATCCTTGAGCGTCCTAAAAATCATTATTTTAAACTCTGAGTCTGGTAGTGTGGTTACTTACATTTTATTTAGTTCTTTTTCTGGGGATTTCTCTTGTTGATTTATTTGGGTCATACTTCTTTGCCCATTTTGTCTGTGTATTAGGTAGTGCTGTCTGACTTTGAAATTTGTTGTGGTATCTCTTTGAGGAAGATGGCTCAGTGGTACTGACCTCCAGGTCTTCTGAGTTCCTTGCTCTAGGAATGCTTCTTGAGAGTCGTATTTACCCTTCTATTGTATGTGCTTATTGAATGGAGTTGGTCCTTTCATGGGTGCAGTTATTGCTTCAGGCTGGCTGGCTCTAAGAGTCAACTGTTATCATGTGTTAATATTAGATTCTGTGCAATGTCTGTCCTGTTGGGTATATTTATTTTCCACAGTGTCTGGTGCCTGCTGGACTCCTCCTTTGGGCGTGCTGCTTGTGTAGCTAGCTGAGTCTAACATTGGTGCTGTCTGCCACCCACTACTGGTTGTGTTGGTTCTGGGTCTTCTTGGGTTGATGGGTTCTTCAGCCATTGTTTGTAACCTGCTGTGGGCTACCTATCTGGAGCTACTGCTCTGTTTGCTGTTTGTGTCTGCGTTTTCTGTACCTGGATAGTGTGGGAGGGGCTAACCTGTGTATAAAGATCAGCTTCCCCCTGCTTAGAGAAGACTGTAATTCTGTAAAAGCTCCAAGCTCCATAAGATTTGCTTCCACTTTTCAGCTGCTCCACCTCCTCTTTTAGCTGCATGGTCTTTTATAGAAAGACTGTGGTCTGGGCTAAGACTGGCCTCACCCCACCAACCCCTCTACAGGTTGCAAGCTTGATGAGTTAGGGTAGCTAAGGTTGGGAATACAATATTAGTGGGACCCCCTACTTCAGGGGTTTCTTGGTCAGGAGCTCAGGATGGGGAGAGTGGCCCTTATTCCAGAGCCTAATCCCTCAGATACTGCTGGATACTCCAATTGTATTTCTCCCCAGCGAGGTGAGCAGCAGATTCCTATTGGATGGGCCTGACAGTCTCCTCTGAAGAAGTTCTTCTAGCTGATGAGCCCCTGGCCTCAGGGAGGAAGACTGAGAGAGTCCTCCTTTGGGACTGACTGCCCCCCCCCCCAAAAGTGGCTAAGTCCTTTGAATAGGCTCGCAAGGACCCACACTTTAAATGTCCATGTTGCAAGCCTCTCTCCCTTCCTCCTGTGGAATCTAGCCCAGTGGGGCAGGATATCCAGCACCTGAACTGGCTGACTGTGATGCTCCACCCTGTCTAATGTGCATGAGTTGCTGTGCCAGTGTTGACCACAGAGAGCAGAACTTGCCTCAGCTGGGCCCAGTGTCCCATGAGCCCTCCCTTAGGACAAACCACCAGCAAGAGTTGTTATGTTCTTAACCGATGCTCTCCACAGCTGGCCACTGGATATGCTGGCCCTGGGCCTCCCTGGAGGGAACCCAGCGCAGACCAGTGGGAGACAGTGCCTGTGACTGGCCTTCAGCAACCTTCTTAGAGCTACAACAAGTCACAGTTTGTGGCTGCTTCTGCTGGGCCAAGCCTCATACCTCTCTGGCTTTTACCCACACTGGGCCTGGGAGAAGGTCCACAAAACCCCAAGGTTCTCTGAGCCCTGCCTCCTGCAGCCTCTGTCTGCTGGCTGCTTGTTGGGCTTGGCCACTGAAATAAAATTTCTGGCAGAGTCTAGAGCCAGAGGCAATTCAGCAATCAGGAACAGTGGTGGGTGTGGCTCAGCCCCAGGTGTCAGTCTGTTCAGACTTTTTTCATAGACCTCAGTAGGGTGTGGCCCTGGGAATCTGCTGGGCATGGCCTCTGAGACCCAGAGATGTGATCTGCCCACAGTCCGGACAGTTTCTACTAAGTCTCCCGCAAGGCGGAAGCACCAGTCATAGACTTGGGAGAGTGTGGGGGAAAGTTCCAGCCTCAATGCCAGAAAACCAGGCAGTTGCTTTCCCCCAGGCTGATGCCTCAGGAGGGGACTGCTTCACCCAAGAAAGATGGCAACTGCAGTATTGGAGAATGACTCAGCACAGGTGGCCGTCCCCTATGGTGTCTCTCCCTGGGCCTCCAACTTCACACTCTCCTCGCAAACTCTAGTCCTTTCAGCTCTCCCCCACTGGAGCCCCGGGTAAGTGGCTGTGAAGATTTTCTGTGCTGGCTCTTTAAGATGGAGCCTGCATCTCTAAGAGCTACATCTCTTTCTCATAGACAAAAACCTCGGCTTTTTTCACCACCAAATATTATGTGGGTACCTCTTCCAGGCTCTGGGGGTCTAGGGCTCAGGCCCCTCCCCTCTCAGGGCAGATGTCCCCTCAGTGAGAGTCCCTCCGGACCCTCTACTACTGCTCGCTCCTGGAAGTGAGGCAGCCCTTTCCGCGTCTCCACCCTTCCTACCAGTTTCATTGTGGCTGCTTCTGTGATCCTTGGTTATAGATTCCTCTTCATTTAATCCAAAGTTGGTTTTTCAAGATGATTGTTCTTAAGTTATAATCCAATTTGGTCCTGGGAGGTGACAGTTGGAACATGCCTACTCCGACAACATCTTGGAATCCTCATAAGATTACTTATTTTCATTCATTTATATCATTGTGAACTCATGCTTTTCTATTTTATTCAGTGAATTATAATCTGTTACTGTCATGATTTATTTTTATTTTAAATTTAAATTGTCCCATTTTAATGGAAGCCCCTTCAAGCTGGCTGTGTCCTTTTGAGATGTCCCCAATTAGTCTTTGAGTACTTTTTTACCTTCTGGCACAACAAAGGTATTCCAGGCTCATTTTATACATTCTCTATTCCACCTCTGGAATCAGTCTTTCTACGAGGAACCGTGATTCTTTTTAGTTGATTGTGGTATTTAGGAACCAATATCTGGGTGCTAGGGTTTTCATTGTTACTGGGTGTCATTGTTTCTAGGCTCTTCCAACATGCAGAACTAGGAAGTGTGTATAATACACAGGACGTGACCACTTTTAACATCTCAGAATATCTTCTTTTAGTCTTTGAGTTCCCTTTTCGTATGTTCTTGTGTTTTTTTTTTATGTAAATAAAATTATAGTCCACTGTTACGAATTTTTCTTTAAACATTTTGTGTTATGAGCATTATGACATTAAAATCATTTAAAGATTTGTAATGACTATAAAATTTTAAATATTATTTAACCATTCATTAATTATCAGACATTTAAATTGTTTTAAGTATCATTGTAAATAATGCTGCAGTAAACATTTTGATTTTATTTTTCTTTATTTATTTACTCATTTAAATTTATTGATTGATTTTAGAGAGAAAGGGGGAGAAATAGACAGAAACATCCATCTGTTTCTATATGTGCTCTTCTGACCAGGGAACAAATTGGCAACCCCTGCGAATCGGGAAGATGCTCCAACCAACTGAGCTATCTAGCCAGGGGGTAGACATTTTTAAACATAGGTCTTTATCAAGTGAACTGATTGGTTATAATGTGGCATATGTGAGTTTTGCCAGCTTTATGTCGTAAGCTACATTTAGCATTTTTATTTGCATATATTTAGTTTGCTACTATCAGATTCTTCCCCTTACCTTTGCCTGAAAAGTAGTAAATCTCCAAGTTTAGGTGAGCAGTTATTAATTTTTGTTTTGTTTTGTTCAGTGCTTTGAGTATAAAAACACTTATCAGTAGTTCTGAGTATGTTTATACCCAGAACTTTGTGACCTTATATTTTCTCTTGTGCTTTTTGCAAATGAGTGCCTACGTATGGCTATTATTTTCCCGTTCATTTCTAGATTAGTTTGTTTTTTAAAACAGACTAAAATGAGTGCATCCTTAGATGGCATGAAAAAATTGTATCAACAAGGAAGAAAAACTAGATGCTTAAATCTAAACCCAGTCCATTCAGGTAACATGATTATCCCAGGCTAAAGTAAAACCTGGTTTAAATATTGGTGGCATCTTTTGTAAACAGTACTACGAGATTATTTAGAAATCAACCTTTGGCCCTGGCTGGTTGGCTCAGTGGTAGAGTGTTGGCCTGGCGTGCAGGAGTCCCGGGTTTGATTCTGGGCCAGGGCACACAGGAGAAGCGCCCATCTGCTTCTCCACCCCTCCCCCTCTCCTTCCTCTCTGTCTCTCTCTTCCTCTCCTGCATCCAAGGCTCCATTGGAGCAAAATTGGCCGGGTGCTGAAGATGGCTTTGTGGCCTCTGCCTCAGGCGCTAGAATGGCCCTGGTTGCAACAGAGCGACGCCCCAGATGGGCAGAGCATTGCCCCCTGGTGGGCATGCCGGGTGGATCCCGGTCAGGCACATGCAGGAGTCTGTCTGACTGCCTCCCCGTTTCCAACTTCAGAAAAATACAAAAAAAAAAACCCCAAGAAATCAACCTTTTGTCATTCTTAGTTGGGATTTTTCTTTAATCACTTAATAATACCCTAGGGCAGGCGTCCCCAAACTACGGCCCTCCGTGGGCCGCATGCAGCCCCCTGAGGCCATTTATCTGCAGCACTTCCGGAAGGGGCACCTCTTTCATTGGTGGTCAGTGAGAGAAGCACTGTATATGGCGGCCCTCCAGCGGTCTGAGGGACAGTGAACTGGCCCCCTGTGTAAAAAGTTTGGGACCCCTGCCCTAGGGGCACTTAGTTTTCCAGAATCATATTCATTCACTCATAATGTTTGAGGCTCTAGTACAGCGGTAGTCAACCTGGTTCCTACCGCCCACTAGTGGGCATTCCAGCTTTCATGGTGGGTGGTAGCGGAGCAACCAAAGTATAAATAAAAAGATAGATTTAACTATAGTAAGTTGTTTCATAAAGATTTATTCTGCCAAACTTAACAAAATCCGACATAAAGTACTTGGCAGGTAACTATTATTATATGCTTTAACTTGCTGTAACTCTGCTTTATATTTTTTATAAAGTAAAGTTACTTCCCTACTTTATAAATCACCATTACTGTGGAACCAACCAGTGGACGGTTAGAAAATTTTACTACTAACAGAGATACAAAAGCAGGCGATAGGTATTAGAAGGTTGACTACCCCTGCTCTAGTATATGCTAGACACACAGATTATTTGAAAATGACTGTATTATCTAGGGTTATGTTGGGTTTGGTCTACAAGAGCCATAAAGCCTGTCTACAGAGGCATAAGCAAATGAGAGTTTCTTTTTCTGACAGAATAATTCTAGGGAAAGCAGACAGTAATTGGCAATGGTTTTCCCCTCTCAGTGATGTCAGGACCATCCTTTCTTGGGCTCTCCCTTGTGGTCCCAGGACAGCAGCTGAAGCTTTAGCCATCAAGCATGAATTCAGGCAGGAATAAGGAGCAGGAAGTGGTTGTGTCAGTCATATCTGATTTCTTTTGTCAGAAAAGTAAATAAATCCCTTCTAACAAACTTGTTGTATCTGATTGGTCAGAACTCTTGTTACATTGCCACTTCAGGTAGAGCAGGCAAGGGGGGAAGGATTGCGAATGTGTTTGTTAGGTAACAGCCTTTGTGGCATTCAGTGGGAAAAAGGCTATATCCCTTGTGGACGTCACAGTTGCTAATTATCAGCATTCAGCAAGGGAGTTAATAAGACCTCCCTCCCTCCCTTCCTCTCTCCCTTCCTCTCTCCCTCCTTCCTTCCTTCCCTTCCCTTCCCTCCCTTCCTTCCTTCCTTCCCTTCTTTTCTTCCTTTCCTTTCTTTCTTTTTTCCTTCCCTTTCTTGATTTTACAGAGAGGGGTGGGGAGAGAGAAGTATCAACTCATAGTTGCTTCACTTTAGTTGTTCATTGCTTGTTTGTTGTGTGTGCCTTGACCAGGCAAGCCCAGGGCCTTGAGCCGGCCACCTCAGCCATCTAGGTTGATGCTCTTTACACTGCGCCACCACAGGTCAGGCAGACACATTTTACTTTTGAACTGGAATTGAAACTGGAATATATAGCTTTTGTTAGGAGTAGAGCTCTTTAGTCTTCAACCCGTGGTATTAAAAATCTTTAGTGGAGCCTGACCTATGGTGGCGCAGTGGATAAAGCATCAACCTGGAAATGCTGAGGTCGCCGGTTCAAAACCCTGGGCTTGCCTGGTCAAGGCACATATGGGAGTTGATGCTTCCAGCTCCTCCCTCCATTCTTTCTCTCTGTCTCTCTCTCCTCTCTCTCTCTCCTCTCTAAAATGAATAAATAAAATTAAAAAAAAAATCTTTAGTGGAGAAAGAAGTACTAACCTTTTTAGTATAAGATTTTTATTTATTGATTTTAAAGAGAGGAAATTGAGAGAGAGAGAGGCAGGGAGGGAGGGAAGGAGGAAGGGAGAAAGAGGGAAAGGAGAGAGGGTGAGGAGCATCAACTCATAGTTGCTTCTTGTGTATGCCTTGACTGGGCAAGCCTGGGGTTTTGAACTGGCGACCTTAGCGTTCCAGATTGACGGTTTATCCTCTGTGCCACCACAGGTTAGGCAAGAAGTATTATCTTTAAAAAGATCTTGAAGAAGGTAGTGGCACTTTCACTATTTCCCCTGTGGTGTGGTCATGTGGTCTGTGAAGTATTATCTGTTTAGTTAATTTCTTACTGGTACAGTCTCTTCTCATGCTAGGAATTTTTCTCTTCAAGCAATATTTTTTTTAATCTTTTAAATGCGAAACGGCTCAGTTTACACTCCTGTGTTACCGACTTTCCCTATGGCAGCTTTTCTTTCTAGATGAAGTTGGGGTACTGTTTTTGTTTTAAGTGCCTTTATGTACCTTTAGGTCTCCTTTGTTAGTAGAAGTCTCATATAACCCCTGGTACTTTATATGTGCTGGTCCAGTAGATCTTTGCTCCATTACAAGGAGACTATTGCAGGCCTGATGCACATTCCCAGTATTGAGAGAAAAAAGAAATCCCACTTAGCCCATGTACCACGTGTTTACATGTGAGGGAGGATATTACCAGGAGCCTAAAAATGATTGCTGGCTTTGCTAAACCCTCGGGTACCCTTGGCATGGCCCAGCTCGGCTCCTGGAACAGCTCTGGTTTTTCCTTCAGAGGCATCTTTGCTAAGGTGCCAAGATAACATGTGCTATTGTAGAGACAGCTACCAGTAGGCTAAGGAAGAGAAAAGATTTGCTGTCTCATTGGTACAGAGTCCCTCTAAGCACGTTGTTACCACCAAGAGCAGGTCATGTGTACAGGATGGCAGCTTATCAAGGACATCTCACAAGCAGCTTACTTTACATGGTGTGGGCCCCAGGAGTGCTGTTGGACTCGGGGAGGATGAAGTACAAATTCAGGTAATCTCTCATCATAGTTCTAACAAAGAAACTATGAAGAAGTTGGAGGTTGTAGGGGGAAAATCACCTGTTTTTGGTCTGCTTTTGAAAGCCTCTGAGGCTGACTTGTGAAGATAATTCTTTCTTTTTTTGTTGTCTCGATAGAGGTCAGATAGTGAAATGCTAGTGTGACAGTAGGAAAAGCAAATTCTGAGCAAGACCTCTGAGACAGGTCGTGATGGGTTCCTCAAACTGGGCCACTGCCTCAGATTGGGGAAGAGGAAGCCACGTGAGCTGCTTGCTCTGTTGGCACGATGACCTTGCTGTCAGCATGGAACAGGTCTAAGTGGTGACCATCAGCCTGTTGTAGACCAGGGTACTTGTTAACCTTGCATTACTGCTGCTTCAGAGGCGGTCCTCGTTCTGGTACCATCCCTTAAAGGTGCAGGTGATTTTATTTGCCTAAGAAGCCCCCCCCCCTTTTTTAAAGTGAGAGGGGGGGAGGCAGAGATAGACTCCTGCATGCACCCCAACCAGGATCTACCTGGCAAGCCCACTAAGAGGGTGATGCTCTGCCCATCTGGGGTCCTTGCTCCATTAAAACCGAAGCCATTTTTTTTAGTCCATGGAGACACTCTCAGCGCCTGGGCCAACTTGCTCCATTTGAGCCCTGGCTGCAGGAGGGGAAGAGAAAAGAGAGAGAGAGAGAGAGAGAGAGAGAGAGAAGCGAGAGGGGGAGGGTGGAGGAGCAGATGGTTGTGTCTCCTGTGTGCCCTGGCTGGGAATCGAACCCCGGACTTCCACACGCTGGGTCGACACTCGACTGCTGAGCCAAACGACCAGGGTGAAGCTTTTTTTTCTTACTACAAAAATGGTAGCAATATTAACATTTTATAGGTACTACACTCCTTAAAGAAATTCTTCTAACCGATAACCTCAACATTCTAGGTTGTGGCTTTATCCACTGCGCCACCAGAGGTCAAAGAAACTCTCAATAGAAGAGCCAGAATTTCCATTTTGGCCCTCTTCCAGTTCTCCCTCCAAGCAGAAAACACTTCTCCATTCCTTTTATAAAGCTACTGGCATTTAAAAAAAACACACACACACAAAAAACAAAAAACAGAGAGGATCCTTTAATAACTACTGAGCACCAAATACATTATTGTTTTACATGTGGAGTTTTGGAAAAGAAATGTGCAAAAGTAATCCAGGCTTGTAAAGTGCTTTGTCAGTATCACTGCCGCGCTGTTCTCGGGATGCCATGGTATAATGGAATCTGTATAGGCGATTTATCTTTGGCTTGCCATTTTTGTGTGTGGGTCTGTACCCTAAATGTGAGGACATTCTACTATACTGATGACGTGTTTTCTCCCCTACCCAGAGGTTGCTCAGACCATTTTTGATTCCCCCTTGTCAACTTTACCCCTTTGTGTAATAATAGAAATAGTCTCTGAGTCATGCTGAAATATTCTGGGGTAGTTTGCTCAGCATTGGAGAGCACATCAGCCAATAACCCCAGAAATACCCTCCACAGACTATTTTTTGTTGGTTAAAAACTTGCAAGCAAGAATGGTTAAGATGCAGATGTTTCTCTCTGAAGCTTCTTATCTCCTTAAAAGACACAGGTTATTCTGACAGGTGAAACAAGTCTGGGCAAATATGCAACATTGATCTAATCGGTATGAACGAGAGCAATATTTTCACTGGTGCTGCCTCTTACTAGCGTCATTAAAGGCTCCCATTACTCTTTTATTAGAGGCTCCCTCTCTTCCTTATCAGATTACGGAATGAACATAACTCATGGCAGTGATTTGATCTCTTGTTAAAGAGGATTACAGCTTTGCATTAACTCGGATTGACACAGTTTATAATTCGCTTGTCGATGCTCAGGCAGGCAGCGTCACATGTTTGACCCCCCAGCAGGGCTTAGGGGAAGGAACCCCCATATATCATCATTAAAGATGGCGTCCAGCACAGAGATAGGAGGCATGGGGCCTTCTTCCTCAGTAATGTCAGACAGGACAAAAGAAACATTCTCAAGTTCAAACCTGAGGCTTGGGCCAGGGTTCTAAAACTGGTTTGAAAATAAAAAAACACTATTATTTCTTCTATTTTTCCTGATTTCGCTGCTGCGCAATCTTACACAATTCTAGAGAATTTGCATTCTCAAATTGAAGCCTTGGTTCCAAGCAGGATATACAGTGATAAAAGCACATCTTCTAGAAAGAGATTGTAAATGCTGAACAGATAAATCTTTCCTCAAAATGGGGCCTCTTGACTATAGTTCTCATTTCTGCAATCAAATGTCCATAATTTCTTCAGAGGATTATGAATCCTTTTTATTCCCCCAAGGATATTTCACAGTCTTTAAAGTGAGTATAAATGTTTCTCATAAGGACTTACTATTTTTAAGTTTTTGTATTTTATTATTATTGACTTAAAAAAAATAATATCTTATAACTATTGTATTGATGACAACTAAGTAACTTGCTAGTGGGTAGGCAATAGCCAAATGTCTTTCCCATTTATTTAGATTAGGCATTCATATATCTCAGTACATTTCCTACAGCGATCACAGAGCTAACACTAGATTGGTGAGATGTGTAGACCATTTTTGTTTTTAAGTGCATTCATTCTTTGCTCTGATCCACCCCAAGTCTGCCACCCTATTTCTGACTGGTAATGAAATGACATAGAATAATGTCATATTCTACTTACTGAGCATTTACTATATGCCGCATACTGCACTAAGCCCTTCACATACAGTTTCATTTCAGTCCTTACAAGAAACCTCTAAAGTGTTTTACATTCTCTGAATGTTATAAGAATACTGAAGCATAAAGCAAATAATTTACCCAAGTTAAACTGCAAGTAAGAGCGTGCTGGTAGTGTATATGCACTTAAAAGTGTGGCCCCTGCCCCCTACCACTGTTTCTAACAAGCGTTTAGAAACATTTGGAAGTGATGTGCCTGTGAAACACTGCCTTATTCCCACCCCGTGCATACACACAGAGCCTATCTCTCAGCTGAGCACTTTGTTTGGGGATAAGAAAACAAACAACTTGTTTGGATTAAAATGATTTTTCCTTTTCCTTTTCTCTTCTAATAGAGCTAGATGTTTTCTATATAGGGAGGTTTTGCCTCTGGAGTCATTTATGTTTTACTGTGAATCATTGAATTTCCAGACGTGTGCTTATGGTCATTGTAAGGCCAGGGACTGCTGCCATGGCCATGCAGGTTCACATTGGATTCAGGCAGATGGTAAAAGAACGTTGCAGCCCAAAAATGGTGGGCCATTCCATTTAGTAGGGTCTCGTAAGGGTGGGCGAGCAAACAGGCAGGGAAGACTGCTTCCCTCTCACTCAGGGCTCCCAAAGCCCCGACTCATCTCCGGATCCTCTCGGACCCACAGGCCCCCACCAGCCTCAGCGCGCTCCCTCTCTCTCTCTCTCTCTTTCTCCATTTTCCCTCCCCCTCTCTCTGCTCTCTCTGTATATTTATTAATCTTTTGTATTTCTATTTTTATCCTTTACCCATTTTTCTCTTTGATTTTTAGTTTTTCTTTGCACTTTGTATGAATTCTATTATGGTTATATACTATAGTTTATATTTCTGTAGATTTTCCCTATTTTGCTTGCCTGTTTATGGTTTTTACTGGTCATATACAACTTACTTTTTTATATATAATCAAATATGTAAAACCTTTTTCTTTTGGATATTTTTCATTGCTTTAATACTTAGGCAATGTCCTGTATCCCAGGATCAGTCATTCACCTATAGTTTCTCTTAAGTTTTGTCTGATTTCTTTTCTTTTTTATTTTTTTAACAGAGACAGAGAGAGGGATAGATAGGGACAGACAGGAATGGAGAGAGATGAGAAGAATCAATCATCAGTTTTTCGTTGCGACACCTTAGTTGTTCATTGATTGCTTTCTCATATGTGCCTTGACCGTGGGCCTTCAGCAGACAAAGTGACCCCTTGTTCGAGCCAGCGACCTTGGGTCCAAGCTGGTGAGCTTGGCTAAAACCAGATGAGGCCGCGCTCAAGCTGGCGACCTTGGGGTCTCGAACCTGGGTCCTCCACATCCCAGTCCAACGCTCTATCCACTGCGCCACCGCCTCGTCAGGCTGATTTCTTTTCTAACTTTTAATCTACTGAGAACTTTAATATATGTATTGTTCAGTGACTCTCCTATCCCTTTCTATGGCCTATTTTTTTTTTGTTTTTTTTTGGGGGGGGGTTGGTTTTTTTACAGAGACAGAGAGAGGGATAGTTAAGGACAGACAGACGGGAACGGAGAGAGATGAGAAGCATCAATCATTAGTTCTTTGTTGCGACACCTTAGTCATTCATTGATTGCTTTCTCATATGTGCCTTGACCACGGGCCTTCAGCAGATCTAGTAACCCCTTGCTGAAGCCTGGGACCTTGGGTCCAAGCTGGTGAGCCTTGCTCAAACCAGATGAGCCCGTGCTCAAGCTGGCAACCTCAGGGTCTCGAACCTGGGTCTTCTGCATCCCAGTCCGATGCTCTATCCACTGCGCCACCGCCTGGTCAGGCTCTATGGCCTATTTTTGAGTCCAGATTTTTCTTTATTTCCCACATAACACTGTTGCACTAACAGCTTCTTAACCAGCAGCCTGATCTAATCAGTTATGTGCAACATTGCTGCATTAAACCTTCCTAAAATATCACTCACAGCAGGCTACCCTTCATTATCTGTAGGATAAAAACCGTATTCTTGAACCTGCTACTCAAGGCCTGCAGTGAAATGTCTCGTTGCAGCATTTCTCCCTTCATCACCTGTTTGGGATGCATACCCTTTGTGCAATCCCTGGAACATACTCCATGCTCCTCCCCTTGTGTCTCAGTTCTCCTCACTTAATCCGAGCTTCCCTACCCCTGCCCCACCTCAGTCTCTTCAGTTGCCATGTTCAGAGTACTTGGCCAACATCAGCCTTTCCAGGGAGGCTTTTAGGATTCCCAGCCCCAGCTGAGTGGAGGGCTTTTTCTTCCTTGAACCCGTATATTATTTGTTCCTCTCTAACAGCATGTTTTACAGTTCACAAAAGCACCCACTAGCTTATCAAAAAAATGTATTGAAGGTCTTTTCCCAATTGCTGTCAGCTTTCGTAAGCTAGGACTGATTCAGGATCCATGAGCTTGTGGTGCGCCCTGGTCCTCAGGCCCTAAGTGTCCCTGAGGATGTTCTCTTCCTGTGCCTCAGTTCCCTGCTTTATAAATTGGAAGTAGTCCTTCCTGCTTATCATATTCTTGAGAATGGAATGTGCTTTTTAATTTTTTGTTTCTGAGAAGAGGTGTTTTAAATTAATCTGTACGGATAATGATTTAAATAAAATATATGTATTCACCTATATATGTATATATTGCATCATGCCCCTGCAGATGCAACACAGACTTACTCAGTTTCTGTAAACCTAAAACTTGCTGGCTGTAGCTCTTCTGTCTGAAATGTGTTTAAAGCTTATGAGACTGTTCACAATTTGCTAGTAAGATTATTTTTGCAAACACTTCTGTGAAATGGATGAACAATAGTGTGTTGCCTCTTTTACTGAGATCTCTCCAAATCATCTGGCTCCTGTGATACACTCGCCTCAGCTCCCGTAGCACTTTGTACATGTCCACATTAGATGCAGCACACCATCAGGTTGTGTCCTAGTAATTTCTGGGTAGTGTCTTCACACTAGGATATCGCACTACTTGAGGGCCGGCTTCCCATTTTTTCATTTATGTCCATCTTGGAAAAGCCCCAGAAATGAAGAGTCCAGATTGGGGACTTTACATTTCCAACTGTTTAGAGAGTATTTGAGGTCATTTTTACTTAGTATGAACCCTGGGGAAAGATCTTTCATGAATACTCTTGTGTTTCTATCACTTCTAGGAGTGTATACTATAAACTTTATATTACACCATAGGTTTTCTCCTGTCTGTTTTGGCTATGATATCTATACTGGGTTTGGTTTCTGGTGGTTCTCCTACAAATTATTGGTTACTATGGAAACACAGAGGCTATAGACAGGCCTCTTTTGGTCAGTTTTTTGGACTATTGTCAGGGTTTGTTTGGTTTAATAAGAAAACAGTTCCAGAATAGATTCTCTATGTCCATTAACAAGGCATAATAGTCCCTGGTTACCTTTTGTTATTTTTAGTATTGGTATTAAGTGTCAAACGAAAAAAGGATATTTAGATAAAGGGCATTGCCTCATTGTATTTTGAGTTCCAGGTGCTGGGCAGCCAGCATTTGTAAGGGGAAGCTATTACTAACTACCCTGGAAATAAGGTCTTGAATGAGCCATAACCACACCTTGGGTTTTATCCATTGTCTCCCTCTGGGGAGCACAACACTTTATAAACATTAACTCTTTTACCCTCTGGGCACCTTCACTTAAAGGTAAATAAGACTGAAGGCCCTTTCTTCTCCAATATAGATGAGGAAACATCAGCCGGGGAGAGGGAAATTACTTGATCAGAGGCAGTTGTGGCCCAGGGTGTGTTTGGAGCCCCAGCAGTGGAGCTGGACAGCACAGTGGCCACTGACACCCAGGAGACCCCGCTCCGCTTGGTTCCCCTAGTCCTCCTTTCAGCTTCTCAGAGTGGGTGGGGGTTGGGCCTTTTGTCTCGTGTGGAATGTGAAATGCTGCAAAGACGAGCAATTGTTCTTCAATGCTTTGTGCTCCTTTATAAGAAAGAAGAAATCAATACACATTTTCTCCTACATGCACTTGGCAGCATTCCGCCTCCTCGTCCTCCTCTCGGTCCTGCAGGGGAGGCGCAGCTCTGCAGCAAAACAGACTCACCAGCGTTCAGGGGCAGGAATGCAAACTACTCATTTTGCCCTGAGCAGTCAAGCTTTTTAAAGCCAGTCACATAACTGGCTGAGGTCATCAAATTGCTGACTTCAGTGAGGAGTTGGTGAACTGAGTGGGGGGCAGATAGCCGGGTCACTGAATCTTGGATGGTACGCCCTGGGGAAGTTCACCTAGCAGGTGTCTGAGACACTTTTCCCAGATTTCTCTCTGATTCATAGAGGCGAGGAGGAAGTTCTTTCTTTGAAGAGTACTGTTAAAAAACCACAAAGATTGACAAAGGGCATCAAATTGCACTTTATTAATTTAAGTACATTAAACTGTCTAAACAAGAGCCCTATTGGATTTTATTAATCAGAAAAACATGGTATTAATACCTGTAACTCTTTTTATAGTTTCTTGCCATTAAACAGTTAAGTGTGAGACACGAATAATAAAGAATTTGCTGCCATTATTAACAGAAATGATAGTTTAGTGACATACTGGCCTTGCAGAGCCAGGGGGAAGGAGTCAGTGTGTAGGTGAGGAGAGGGGAAATCTGGCTGTGGGCGGCCTTCACACAGAGATGCGAGCAGGGAGTGTGGAGGGCTTCCTGGGGAGGATGCCGGGAGAGATGGGGGCTGGCGGAGAGGAGAAGAGAACCTAGGCGAAGGTCTGTGCTCCTGGCCGGGATGCAGATAAGAAGACAAAGAGGGAGGAGGAGGGCACAAAACCAGCGCAGCCCAGGGAGCAGCATGTGGGACAGTTGGCTGGTTGGCAGTTAGAAGTGCTTGCTGCGAGATCCCGCGGTCCCGCCAGCCGAGCCTGTGATGCGGCATTGGCAGAGCTGCTTTCCTGGTGGGTGTTTTTGCTGGGCACTGCTTCTTTAATGTTTGGATCAGTGCTGGGTCTTTAAGTAAAATAAGTCCAACTTATTACCAGAAGTAATAGAATGCCTGCTGGAACCCCGAGGGTCGACAATAAACACCATCACTAATTTCCATGTGTTTTGACCCCCTAAAAGTAGAAGTTACCCTGGAGCTGAAAGATGCATCATTGGCGTCGGCCCCCCAACCCTCAAGCCCTGGGTGATTGGGCAGCAGCCTTGCTACGGATACAAATGTAACCCGAGTGTCAGTCTCACCTCCATGCTGCTGGAGGAAGTGATTCACGTCCAAGCAGTGAAGCATCCCCTGGCTTTTAACAGGAGCTGTTAGAGGGGCTGCTGTTTGAACAAGGAGCTTCATCTTCCTGAAGCCAGCAGTCACAAAACCGTAAACACAACCCCAGCCAACTCTATTGCCAGGATCGTGGTGGCTTGATGTTAATATTAAACATCTCCAGCAAGGCAGAGAGCTCTGCCGCTCAGCTACAGAATAAAAATAAATAAAAGTAAAGAGAAAAACCCTGCTAAAAGCGGTGAGATGATTTGTCGTCTTTCCTTTGTGAGGCCATTTGTCTTCTCTTGCATCAGATCTGTTATAAAACAGTCAAACTGTGAAAGTGGAAATCATCCCAGGAAGGTGGAATATTAATGTGCATGAGAGGAGGTGATGTCCCCTTTGTCTAAAGAGTGTACCACCACCCCCACCCGTTTTATTTGCAAGTCTTCCGAGGTAAATTATTTTTCGTTCAAAGAATTTGAAAGTCTTTAAGATATTAGTAAGGATGGTGGAAGTTTCAGGTATTTTTCTTCCTTTGTTCAGGTGGAGTGAATCTGTAACTGACATGGCCATCAGGAGGGAGCCTGAGTGAAGGGAAAACCTTACAAATTTACCTCCTTCCCTCCTCACCTCTCTACCCCTCTTCCCTCTCCGTCCCTTCCCATCTTTTCAGATCCTTTGTTTGGGGCCTGAACCTGCTTCTTTGAACATGTATAAATCTTCAGTGTCTGATCTTTAGGAGACAGGCCAGAGGCCACATGTCACCATCTGTAATTTAAAGCCGTGGGGCTAAAAGCATTTGCAGAGGTTTGAAGGACCTGGTTCTGACCTAACCAAAAGAGCGAATTGGAATAGACCTTCTGGAGTCTCCTTCAAGCACTGGGGAGGATGGTGATGGGAGCAGACACACTAGGTAATTTATGGGCGCAGTTTGCTGGGAGCGGGGCAGGCTGCGGGTTCTGCTCAGATGTGTGTTGTGTACCGCCACCTTGTGGCAGCTTTGGAAAGCTGCGGTTTCACTGTTTTGGAGCTTCTGAAGAGTTTAGCCAGTGTCTGATTGGAGATTTGCTTGTATGGATTTAGGTAATTAGCAATAGACAGGAGTTCGCTGAGTCACTGTTACTTTGCTAACTTGGTCCTGTTAAGGAATAAGCCCTCAATAAGAGACAGTTGCTTTCTTTTCACCTCATTTCTTTGTTTTGTTTGTTTTTGGTGAAATTGTGATGAGATTTCAAAGAAAGAAGCCTGTAATCCACTTTTAGTTGCTGGGGAAGGTTGTGAAGAGAGTGAGGGAAAGTTAAGTGCTGACCTTTCAGCTGCATTCAGGAATCCTTAGTTTTATACTCTCATAATTTATGTATATCACTCTCACTAAATGACACTACTTCCCCATAAGGAGCTGTGTCTCTCTTTCCTCGGACTGCCTTCCTTACAATCAAGTCTTCCCGAGAGACAGAGTTCCTATGTGTGTCCTCTGGTCCCATCACTGCGACCTGTGTAGGTTCACCGTCGACTGCGTGGCCCCCAAGGAGCACAGGGTGATTGCTTGCCATTGGAATCAATATATTTCTCCTCTTAGGTCATAGAAACATTTCACAAACGCCTTCCTCTCACCTGTAGAGTCACTGATACAGCAGAGAATGGATTGGGGCAGAGGAAGCGGGAGGAATGAAAGGCTTTGTCTCTAATGTTTTGGGGAGCAGACCACAGAGCATTCAGATGGTTGGGATTAGGGTTGGGAGGATCCCTTCATTTGGTGTCATTAGCATGAGCCCAGTGAAAAGATCTCTTTTTCAGTTGCTGTGTGGAATGCTGAGCATGCTGGCAGACAGATCAGAGGGAGGGGAAGCTCTGTGAAGGCAGGAGAAGTGTGTGTGGAGCACACAGGGGGCAGTAGGGTCCTGCTCTGAGCTCACCGGGCTACAGGCATGTCAGGATTGGCGCAGAGGGCCCAGGGGCCTCACCGTCTGTCCTTTGACAAACCGAGGGCTCCAAAAAAAATGGCGAGAGAACTCTCTAACTCTGTCTTGGCAGGAATGAGTAAACTTTTTTTTTTTTTTTTTACCTAGAGAAGAACAGATTTAGTTAGGGAAAGATATTAAGTACTAGTTGAAATGCTGGTTCTGGTTCTGGAGGGACAAGGGCCATGTCACAGAATGGCAGAGCTGAGGTCAGCATGAGAAATAATGTTCACATGTCTCCTTAAGGAGACTCCTCAAGGTGTGGGTTGTCCCAGACCAAATTGCTGGATAGAGTCACCTTCCCAACTCAGCTCTGCTCTGTCATTCATAAGCCCTAGGTAAGAGAAACGAGCTTACATCCTGTCTTTGTAATCCTCCACACAATCTAACGAGGTTCAAATAGGCATTTAAATATATTTATGAATTTATTATGCCTTTGTGTTATACTTGGAGGTCAGAGACCGCACACATCTCGTGCATGTACATAGCACTGCTAAATAAACTGTTTCAAAACACAGCTTGTAAAGAATGCACACATCTGCAACATCACCAATGATTTTTTTTTTTTTTTTTTAGTGAGAGACAGAGACAGGAAGGAGAAATGAGAAGCATCAACTCTTAGAGTTGAGGCACTTTAGTTGTTCAATGATTGCTTCTCATACGTGCCTTGATGGTGGTGGTGGGGGGGGCCCTCAAGCCAAGCCATGACCTCTTGCTCAAGGCAGTGACCTTGGGATCATGTTGATGATCCAGCAACCCCCCACTCAAGCTGGCGACCTCGGGGTTTCAAACGTGGGACCTTAATGTCCCAGGTCAACTCTCTATCCACCGAGCTACCACCAGTAGGCATGGTTTTTAAAAGCATATTTGCCATCAGTGACCACGCTGGTCAGTGTGAGTTTGTGTTCTGGCTGTGCTTACACTGTCTCACGAGGATTCAGATTGGCTCGGGATTCTTCTAGACTTGAGCAGTGTTGGAATTGGAACCTTTGTCTCACTTTCCCTTTGTGTGTTCCTTCATCCTTTGATTCTTAAATGTGTGTCTGAGGAATTAAATTAAGTAGGAACAAATGCTACACCACTTTTGTGTGCAGCCTTAGGGTCCTTGGGTGTGCAGAGAGGGAGAGGATTACAGATTAAGAACGGCCTGGATGCATTCTGGGATGTGTCATGCATTTAGGGAGAGGTCCTTCCCCCACTGAAGTAACAAATGAACAGTTTCAAATTAATCAAGGGCAAAATATGTGTATCATTTTAAGCAGGAAAGCAGCAATGTTGTCCCTCTGGCATATTTGGAAGATGGTTCAGAACTCCTGCATATAACACTTGCTCAGAGGATGTGATGTAGTTTCAGAGGCTGCACAGGTTTCTTTAGGGAGTGGTGGCATTGCTGCTTTCTCTCCGCTGTCCCGTCTGCCTGACGGCAGCGACAGCTCGAGGGTTTCTGGCCGGGATAGCGGGAGCACGGCGTCCGCAGAGCAGCTAGTATGCTTCCTCCAGTACCCCAGATGCTGCAGGCTACTGACCTGGCAGATTGAAGGCCCACACAGATCATCTGCAGCTTTAGTATGCTCCATACCGTTTGCCCAAATAACAGCGTGAAGAACGCTGGTCGGTGCTGCCGTGCACTGTGGAGCTGACGGGAACACATCTGGGTGCACGTGTCCGGGGGCTGCACTGTTCTACACTTACATCACCAGTTCACTGAGGACTGTTTAAAATCTCACCTGCCACTGAAGTGACTGCCTTTCACAGCTAGCTAGACTGTGCATACTTTAAGTCTCCTCTGAAGAATCACATAATAAATAAGCTGAATCCTAACACACACACACACATTCTGTCTTTATGGAAAATGGCTGCTAATCCATGATCATTTTTTTCCCAGAAACAGGTTTTATGATAATATAGTAAAAATATTAAATTAGAAAATGCCTCACTAAGGGTTATAAAACCTTACTACACTGGAGATAGGTAATTATCCCCTCTACAGCCTAAATGACAGTTTAAAAGAAATAAAAATGTTAGTGCTCATTACTTGCTTTTGTAGGTTGCAATAAAGGGTAAGTTAAATTTTAATTCAAGGAAGAGCCCCTGCTATCGACCTTCTACCTTAGGTCCAAGTCCTGTTAATTACTCTGTAGGTTATTCTCCTGCATGATGCCAACATTAATACATTTTCTACAATGGACGTTCCCACTGGCCACTGAGGCCAAGAGTGTGGGGGAAGGGGTGACAGAGGGGGGAAGGCATTTCAGCTCAGCGATTCTAATCTTGATTCTTAATGTGGTAGAGAGCAGGAATTATGTATTTAAAGAAAAGTTCATTATTCATAGCCTTAAGGGGACCCGAAGTATTAAACTGTACACTCACCCCGGAGAATCAGATGGAGACAAGGTTACCGTGAAGGTGGATGGCTGAGCTCCTCGGCCTGGCTGACCCCCAGCCGGTTAGTGAGGACGCTGCAGGGGAGATGGTCCTCACAGCGGGAGGCAGTCTGGCCCTCTGTCCCCTCATACCTCTTTGGTACCTACTGTTATCTTTAGTTTTGTTTTCCTTGAGATGGGGCAAGGGAGATGGACACGTCCAGTTTATTTTCAGCTGCTTCTACCTTTCCCTGCACCATGGCAGCAGACCTAGCACCTCTCTGGGTTTGGGCCCGAGCTCCGTTTTCATCCTGGGGTGTGCAGAGAGATGTGCCCAGAGTTTCCAGGGGTGCAGATGCATGCATCCCTGAAGCGGCTCCACCTGCGAGCGCGCCCCTGCGGGCGTGTGGGCTCCCCTTACCTCACCTGTCACAGCTGTGCTCTGCCTGCCGACACAAGGCCACCTGCATGCCCAGACCTGGGACCCTGCCCTGGAGGGAAAGCCTTCAGGGCACCACACGGAAGGACAGGTCGGAACGTTGGTGCAGGGACTGAGGGCTGCTTAGTTAGTCCTCGCGGGTCCGATGGTCCCTGTCCTTTATTGCTAACAAAATTGCAGGAGAAGTTGATTGAGTTGTCAGCTGATGTCATTAAAACTAATTTTTGGTGGCAGATCACTATGTAATTCTTTTTTTCTTTTTTTTTTTTTTGGGGGGGGGGCTATAATTCAGAAAGAAAATAATTTAAAAAAAAAATTAAAAAAAAAAGCCTGACCTGTGGTAGCGCAGTGGATAAAGCGTCGACCTGGAAATGCTGAGGTCGCCGGTTTGAAACCCTGGGCTTGCCTGGTCAAGGCACATACGGGAGATGATGCTTCCAGCTCCTCCCCCCTTCTCTCTGTCTGTCCTCTCTCTCTCTCTGTCTCTCCCTCTCCTCTCTAAAATGAATAAAAAATAAAAAAAAAAATTAAAAAAAATATAAAAAAAGAAAAGAATTGAGTGGGATTGCTCTAAAAGAACTCTCCAATTCCTGTCTACTTGTTTATGGGACAGGGTCTCTCAGCACCTATGTCTACAAAACCAGAAACGGGAGCAGAGTCGAGGCTGAACCCTCTGTCATTACAGCCACAGATGACACTCACCCACGGGTAATGAGTGAATGGCAGGGAAACTTCGTCAGTTTCATCAAGAGGTGCATTTCCAGCCATCTTTTACTTATTTATGTATGTTAAATTCTTACCAAAATTATAACACATTTTATCATTGTATATATGATTATACACTAATAATTGTAATGATATCATAATCCAGAAGTAATTTTAAAAAATTACTTAGAGCCTTGTGGTCTGAAGAAATTAAAATATTTTTATTTCAACACTTTAAATTTCAAAAAGTGTTTCAATTTACATACTTATTTTTGTGGCCAAGAAGTGTGGTAAGGTTATCCATAAAATACTTTCAAGCATAAAACAATTGTATTAGGACCAAAATCTCGAGGGAAAAGTCAAGTGGAAACACACTTTTAAAAAGTAAATTTTCCGGCCCTGGCCAGTTGGCTCAGTGGTAGAGCGTCAGCCTGGCGTGCAGGAGTTCTGGGTTTGATTCCCAGCCAGGGCACACAGGAGAAGCGCCCATCTGCTTCTCCGCCCCTCCCCCTCTCCTTCCTCTCTGTCTCTCTCTTCCCCTCCTGCAGCCAAGGCTCCATTGGAGCAAAGTTGGTCCGGGCGCTGAGGATGGCTCCATGGCCTCTGCCTCAGGTGCTAGAGTGGCTCTAGATGCAGCAGAGCAACGCCCCAGATGGGCAGAGCATCGCCCCCTGGTGGGCATGCCGGGTGGATCCCGGTCGGGCACATGCGGGAGTCTGTCTGACTGCCTCCCCATTTCCAGCTTCGGAAAAAAATACAAAAAAAGAAGAAAAAAAAAGTAAATTTTCCAAGGTAAAGAGTTTGTTTATGTGTTACCTAAATGAGAAATTATGAGCAGCAAATCAGTGTGGCATATAGATTCCACTGGGCGCATTACAAACAGGGTGTAAGAGTTTTATTTTAGACATTAGTGTTCACAATATTCTGGTTATTGTATCCTTTGTGATACTAAATTTATTAAATCTATATGTAAACTTAGAAATGTGTGAGAGGCTGTGTGGTTTTGAAAAGATAGGAATAAAGAGAGTTTTTTATTATGTACCAGGTCACAGATAAATCATCAGTTTTCGTTGTGGCACCTTAGTTGTTCATTGACTGCTCTCTTTTTAAATTTTTTTTATTTTATTTATTTATTTTTTAGAAAGGAGAGAGAGAAGGAGAGAGAGAGAGGAGAGAGACAGAGAGAGAAGGGGGGGAGGAGCAGGAAGCATCAACTCCCATATGTGCCTTGACCAGGCAAGCCCAGGGTTTTGAACCGGCGACTCAGCATTTCCAGGTCGACACTTTATCCACTGTGCCACCACAGGTCAGGCCGGGGCTGTGTGGTTTTGTACAATTCTGTTGAGGTGTGGCGAGTGGCTGGAGGACCCGGACCCCGGACTCCCCCCCGGTGGTCCTGGCTTTCCCCGTTCTGAGGGGCGCGTGGGCAGTGGGTGGGAAGGGCTGGGCAGCACTGAGCAGTTGGTGTTGGCGTCGGGGGAGGGGGTCTTCATCCTGTTGATGCTCCTGGACTTGGGGAGTGTCTGCCTTGTCCATCCTTAGAGTCAGGGCTGGGTGAGGGAAAAGGAGAGGGGAAGAGGGGAAGGAAGCAGAAAAGTCGGTCAGGAGGCTGGCGCCATATTCGTGGTCAGAACCAGTCTGAGATGTGGAGGCTGGTGGGACAGGGAAGCTTGGGATGCTTTGAAGGCACAAACAGCCCCTGGCTGGTGGTGGTGAGTGAGGAAGACGTAGAGTTGAAATTACTTGGGGAGTTCTGGGTTGGAATACAGTAATCCCTTGCTCATATTCTCCCTGTCTGTAAAAATAGTGGAAGAGCCCAGACCACTGAGCTTTCCAGGTTGCTTTGCCATGAATAGCTGCATATGTTTGTCAGCTTTGCCCACCTGAGTGTGAAACGATGTTCTATCAAAACACAGTTTTGCCATTTCACTCTCTGCTCCTGACACATGAATCTGCTGGGGACAGTGGCTTCCTCGGCCCAGGCGTCTGCTCGGCGGTAGTGATGGGGTTTGGTGCAGGCGAGCAGCGAGGTGGGCAGGTATGATTGTGAAGGGCTGCATAGCTACCGTGTGCCTCTGCATTTTTTTTCATCAGGTGCTGCAGCCTCAAACTCATGCTGTTTTTGGTCATGGCGGCTCTCCCTGCAATGCCATTTAATTTTTTTGTGAAATGGTTGGAGAGACTTGTAGTTACTAGCAAATAGGCCATACATAGCGTGATGAAGGGGAGCCTAGGCAGGGCCTTGCTGTTGATTATATGATGGAGCTGGTGATGTGGAAGCCACTGGAAATGAGGCTGCCTACCTCCCCGTCACAGTTAGTATGAAGCTGCCTTCCGCCTATGCAGGCTGGTTCGTCTGGGCTGGACAAGAACAGGCAGGCGGCCGGATGTAGCCGAGGAACAAAAGAGATGAAGGAGCTCAGGGTGAACCTGCCCCCTTTGTCTGGAGACCCAAGGGCTGGCCTGTAGTCCGGGGTAAGGGTACTGGCCCATTCTTGCCATAAAAATCCCTGTCACCATAGTGGAAACCCCGTTTTCTGGCCTGCACTCTCCCTGGCTGCCTTGTGGTCCTTAGAATGATAATGTTCGTTACATTCTTGGCTTCTGCCGTTTCTTTTTAAAGATTTTTTTTTCTTTTTAAAAAGTTATAATATGCTATTTCTATTGCTGGATTTTCTAATTATAGTACCTCTATTCCTATCACAACTATAAAGGGGTGACTTCAAAAACAGACTAAGTTTTTATGTTAAAGTCTTGCTGAACCAAAAAAGCTGTTTGAAGGGTAGTTTTTTGTTTTATTTTGAAAGTCAGATTTGCTGATGATGGCTCTCAGATAATGAGAGCGCTTTTAACAGCCTGCTATCTTAACAAGAACGGCAGGCTCTTTTATGGTTAGATCTTGAAAATGTAACACAGAGCAGGTACATCTTTCTTCTGGGGCCGTTTACTCACTGGCCGGGGACCTTAGCCTGTATGTACGCATCCTCCTTCTGGGAGGCTTAGTGACTGGCCTTCATGCAGACGGCAGCCGTGGGCCACCTGCCTCTGTTGCTGTGTCCCCCATAGTCCACCACCCTAGTGGGTTTGAGCTGCTGGCCCCTTGTGACCCCTGCTGTCTGCAGGGAGAATCTGCTCTCTACCCCAGAGGAAGTGCCCTGGAGCTTCTGTCCCTGTGACAGGAGGAGCCTTTCCCTACCCCATCTTGTGTCGATGATCCGGCCTTGACACATGACAGTGGCCAGGTTGTGGTGCGTATGTTGCATTTGATAGCAGAAACAGAGGTTAGAAATGATCATTTATTTCCAAAGGCCTCAGGACCCTGGCATGTTGTGATTTTCATAACATCAAACCCCAATTTTAGGAATAATACATTAACCAATCGAATTATTTATTAGATTGAGACTAGAGACAAGGGCTGGGGAGGGGGGAAGAACCTTTGTTCTGCTCCTGAGTGGCCGCACATGTGATAGTAATTGGAATCTTGTTGCTGGGTCATTTTCATTGTTTTTCAAGTACTGCCAAGTCCAAGAAAATGTATGAAAACTAAATTATATCCCCCTACATCCCATGTCTGATTGAATCCTCCTCATCATGTGGCAGCCTCACATATCCTATTAAAATATTCAATCTTGTTTTCTTACTTGAAGAACCTGTCTGTAAAGGGTAAACTTACAGAAACTCATTCCCCAGAGACAGGATATCCAGCCACACCAGACTATTTACATATTTTACTATTCGATTGGCTTCTTCTGGGTTTCTCCCTTTCTTTGCGTTTGTGAGTAAGAGCTGTGGGATGCATTTTTAATTACACGGCAGTGTTTCCAACGGAACAAGTAGATTGGGGTGTTTCCCAGCTTCTTAGTTTTCTTTAACCTTGAGAAGTTAACCACTGTGTCAACCAATTTGTTTGTCTTCTAGGACAGAGTTGTATCGGTCTCTCTTTGGCCAACTCAGCCCTCCCGATGAGAGGGCCACTGGGATTGATGGCGCCACCTCTGTCGCAGCCAGGCCGTGAGGCAGGGACTCCGAACGCACGTTGGCGGCACCGTGGCAGATTGGCTGCTCACCCAGCCCCAGATGGAGGACACCACTGGCTGTGGGCCAGAGCAAGTCAGGGTGTCCCTGAGAAGGTGTGCTGTTCAGAACACAGGCTCACAGGTCCCCAGACTCCTGGAACCAAGTGTCTGTGCCTCTGGTGCTTCCGTGTGCAGGGGCCTCCCCGGGCCCCTGAGCCACCACAAATAAAGAGCATTGTCAGTGCTGCCTGTGTGCTTTCTTCAGCAGCGCGGGGTGAAGTCTGACGTGGAGCCCCAGCAGGGGACAGGCTTGTTGGGAGGGGTTTCATTTTTTTGGCCCTAGCCAAATGGCCTCCTCTTAAAATATAAATTGTCACAGAAGGAAGCATTCTGGAGCAGATGCTGCCTTCTGGGAGGATGTTTTGCTGTTGAGTGTGGCTCTAGGGAGCAGGGAATCGCAAAAAAACCCTCAGTTATGCCTGGGAGACTTTGTCATTTGGAGGTACTTGCTGATTTGTTGCTAAATACAAACCTCTGATTTCTTTTATTTTCCCCCACCCATAAAAATTCTTCCAGAGCACTTTTCCATTCTCATCATTCCTAAATCACTTTATTGAGATTAGCTCTGGTGTAAATCTAGCAGGAGTAAATGATTCACTTGTTTTTCATCCAAAGGTCAGAAGCTAGAAATTAAATCCCCATAAGGGGGATTTATTGGCCTGCTGTGGTCAATATGCAGGGAAGATTATCTTGCATAAGTAATTCCTGCCGACTAGCACACGAGACTGACCATCTCCTAGGCACCTCGTCCAAATCTTCACTTAAAGCTACAGAATTAGAGAAGTAAAGTTGCACCCAAGGAAACAGAGCACAGTTGTAGTTAATAATTAGTTGTTGTTTTTTAAAGTCAGGTTCTGATATGACTTTAAAATGTCAAAACTAAGTGGCACGTTTTTGTGCCCAGGAATCTCACCTGTCATCGACTTGGTATCCGGGGACTGCGCACTGCCTGGAGGCGGGCTCCACAGGAGGTGAGTCCTGGTTGTGATCTGCCTCACAGTGCCGTCCCGCACCCACGGGTCTGCTGAGCTCAGCGTGGGGCAAACGTGGGGAGAGGACTCTTTCCATCTCACATTAGTTGGGCCTCCGAACATGGTGATTTGTTTTCCTTGTCTCGGTAGTTACCTCTTGGGCTTGACTGTCAAGGACATGTTTAATTTTCAGTGTATCTCCAGTTTCCCAAAAGATCAATTAACAAAAATAGGAGCATTTCCCCATGCTTACTCTCTTCAAGTGACCACTTTCCACAACATAGAACATGTAGGCCTGTCCGTCTAGCCTGAGCGATTCACATCAGGACAGCAGGTAAGTCACCTGTTCATATGGGACATGAATGAGTGAGCTTCTTGCTAACTCATGTTTCCTCAGAACCTTTGCTATGGTCACTCTTTATTTGATGATGATACAAGATTGAAACAGGCACTTCAAAATATTTGGAGTCCAACCTGTTTAATTAAAATGAATTAAAAGCAGGAGAGATGAGAAATAATGGACAGAATTTTCAGTCAAGGGAGGCTTGCTTTTTAAAATTCAGAAGACCACCCTCCTTCCAGCCAAGAATAAATTGGAAACTATTTTAATTGACACGGATACTGCAATTCAACTGTTACTAGAAAGACAGATTAGTTGATTGATTTGCATTTTAATAAAACTAATACTTTACATTTTGGTGGCTAATGCTGATTTTTAAATGAGTTGAGAACTGTTATCAAGCATTCCAATCCAGAACCCTTTTTCAGTGTTGACTGAAGCATTCCTCCCTTTTGTGTGAAATTTGCTTATTTTTTCTTGGCCCAGTTGACTCCCTGCAGGACACTCCTAACCCACAGACCCTGAAGTCCCCACCAGTACAGGGAGGTGGTGAGGCGGCCAGAGGGACGCAGGCAGGGCCCACGCAGCCCAGGTTCGTACCAGGGACAGGAGCCCAGACCAGGCACTGGGCCTCTCCCTTCAAGATAGAGAAGGCTGGTTTCTTGTCTTCGTTTATTGTACATTAAAAGTTAATTACTGAAAAGTAGAAGAAGCAAATAGAACTAAGACTTGGCCGTAATCCCACCCCTGGACACACCCACTTCCCATGACTCTTAGCGCTTCGCAGCCCCTCCACGCAGGCGCCGGTATACCCAGTACCCGTCTCCGCAGCAGTGGAGGTGGAAGACCGGGTTTTAACTTTTGGACTGTTCAAAATTTTTTACTTACCCTTTAAAAACAAACAAAATACCCACGCAGCCATGCCCCATCATCTCCCCTTGTACCTGACACGCACATGCCACCAGCTGAGAACCAGGGCTACTAGAATGTTCTGCATTTTAATGTTAAGAGCACAGTGAAAGGTTATTTCCGACCTGTGGTGGCACGGTGGATAAGGCATCAACCTGGCATGCTGAGGTCGCTGGTTGGAAACCCTGGGCTTGCCTGGTCAAGGCACATATGGGAGTTGATGCTTCCTGCTCCTCTCCTCCCCTCTTCTCTTGCCTCCTCTCTAAAATGAATAAAATCTAAAAAAATAAAAAGACTTGCTTAATTTAAGCATTGACTAGAATAGTCTTTTTAAAAAAAAGGTTACTTCCATGTTTCTGCAGGTAACATTTTAATTTGTAAACTAATTTGTATTTTAACTGGAAACTAATCATTTCATATGAGGCATGTATTGTCAGTACTTAACCAAATCCTCTGTCGTTGAACATGTAAATTGTGAATTATTTGCTATTATGAATAATGTTATTGGGAAATACTTGGGCATAAAACGTGTTTATTGTCTTTTTAAAATTATTGTTTTTCTTGGCATATATTTTTACGAGTAAAGTGAGCCAAGTGAAAGAATCCACATAGTTTGTAGGCTCTTGGTACTTGTTCCGGAGGCTGGTTTTAGGGTCCTGGCTCATGTCTTGGTGTCTTGCTGGCCTGCAGCAGGCCGTAGCCGAGTGGGGACTGGCCTCGGAGTCTCATGCTGGGGTTTATTTCTTACTCCCCAGGGAGCCCTTCAAATTGGCAACCTCCTCTGGGAGGATGAAAGAGCTCCCACCTGTGCTCTGCTCTTAGATGCTTCCAGGAAAGATGGTGGATGATCAGAACGTGGTGCTCTCACTTCTCTCCCCGGCCCCTGTTTTCTGGCTGCTGGACTGCACATGGTTTGCTCTCCTCTCTCCCTCCGGTCTCCATGCTCTTGCTGCTGCCAGTACCTTAGTCTCGGGTCTCGGAGGTAGTCTCCCATGCCTTGGGTGGGTTTGCCTTCCTCCCAGCGGCTCTGTGCTGTTGGTGGTGTGCAGCCCTTCTCTCCAGAGCCACATCTGAGACCACTCTCTGTGCATCATAGGAAAACCCCAAGAGCCAACAGAACGTCAGGGATGGCAGACTCACCCATCCGTCCGCAACAGGCCCTGCACCTGTCTCCAGGTGAGTCACGCAGTTTCCTTGGAGAGGCTGATTTCCCTACTCCCTACGTGCATTGCCGAGACGCTCCAAGAGGGCTGCCTCTTTTCCATTTCATCTAGAAAGAGCCCAGTGTGGGGACTCTGAATGGAAGCGCATGTGACCTTCGTCATAAACCATGGCACCACTTCCCGGGACAGAGCAGTCAGTCCACATGTGGGATGCATTGAGGCCAAGATCCGTGTCTGCCTGGGCTAGACTCACAAACGAGGCAGGCATGTGCCTCAGCACAACGTCACAGACCGTAGGGAGAGATGATGTCCGGGAGGAGATCAGGGCTGCGGGTGTTCTAGGCCAAGGTGGCCAGCTGCCCCTCTGCTGACACCTCGAGAATCCCACCTGGTGTGGTTGCACTTCACGTAGGCAAGTGTAGTCAGTGAGCCTTGTCTAACGTGAATGTACCTTGTTTTCCGCATCTCAGTTTGCTCTTAAAGTTATATATGTGCCTGTGTATTGGGGGCAGCTGTGCTAGGAATTAAACTGAGCTTGCCGTAGTCATTCTTTTTCTTTCCATCTTTTTTTTACTTTCTCTGTCTTCCTACTATTTAAAAAATAATTACCGTAATTTGGTAAGTTCATTAATTCTCTGACGTCCAGGGGAATCCATATCCCCCAGCCGGTCCGTGTGCGTTCAGCTCACCCCACAGCTCTATTGATGGAGTCTCCGTCGCCTGCCCTCGTCCTAGGGAAGAGGGATGACGCAGGCACAGCGCCTCTGCCTGATCTGACTCCCGTTTTTCTTGTTTGTCTATAGATTTCCTTTACCGCGCCTTTCCTGCTCATGGTGTGGGGTCGCCGGTAGGGTCGTTGCCTCGGCAGCATTTATATTCCTGAGAAGTTTGCTTGGTTTATTTCCCCTGGTTGAGGGTTCTCAGCTCATTTGTTGAGGTCAAGGACGCTGGATTCTCAGGAAAGAAAATTTAAAAGAATGTTAAAAAAAAAAAAAAAGCAATCCCACATCACTGAGAGGGTAGGAAAAGAACATAAGGTCCCCAGTAGACACTGAAAGTAACACATAAAGATTCCTGCCCACCCTCCTCCGGCCCCATCTTCCCCTTTATGACTGGATGGGAAATGAGCTCCGTCTGCTCTGGGCAGCCGGCTGCCCCTCACATGGGCTGGCTGCGTCCTCCTCTCTGGTCTGCCCTCCCCAAGGTAGGTGGAAGCTGTTATTTAGGGGCGTGCTGCCCAGTTCTAATAGAGACTTGGGGGCATGTAGCTAGTTTTGGAATGGGCCTATGTGACGTCTGGAATAAAGGACAGATAGATATAAATGAAAAGTGGAGTAGTGGAGAGAAACCTGGCCCAGAAATCAAACCTGCTAGGATGTGACCTTGAGAAAGTCTTTTGATCTTTGGCCTCAGGGTCCTCACAGTAATATGAGGGCCAACCAAGCTGGTTTTGAGGCCCTTCCTTATCTAAAGCAGCTGCTTCTAAGTATAGGCAGTGTGGTAGATTTGGGTTAAGCCCAGGTGCAAGAATGTTTTTCACATCCATGCATTCAGATAGTTATTGACCTACTGTGTGCTAGGCATCAGTGGAGGCTCAGCAAAGGGCTATATAGGCAAGGGCACAGTCTGCAGGTGGGTCTCTGTTCTCTTCTGTAGAGATCTCATTCTCTAGCGTGGGTCTGATTAAACCCATTACATCCACTGGAGCTGCCTCTTTTACTTCTGGCTGGTCCTCCTGGAAGCCCAGGCTCAGAGCCCTTTTGAGGCTTGGCATCACTTTCCCAAGGTTCCAGTTCTCCAAGGTGAAAGGTCAGCCTGGCAGGAGGGCAGAGCCCTTGTGCTCTCTGGCACTTCCTCCTGGGGCTCCAGTCTGCCTGTGCGAGCCCAGCCCTCGGGACTGCTGTGCTTTAGCATGCAGGTGTGGCTGATACCAGGCAGGGAGCCTGCGGCTCTGTGATTTCTGCCTCAGCGAGGGCAGCTCTGAACCCAGGGAGTCCTTCATTCCGGTGGCCTGCTGCCTCCCTCTCTCCTGTGGGTCCTGGGGAGCCCAGAAGCCTCCTCCAATGCTAGGAGCGTTAGAGCACCTGGACCAGAGCTGTCCAACAGAACTTCCTGGGGCAATGGGACGGTAACTATCCTTGTGCCATCCCATACCTGTGGCTTTTGAGCACTTGCAGTGGGGCCATTGGCCACCATATTGGAGAGCTCAGGTCTATGTGAAGATTTCCCAGCCTTTTGCAAGTTATACCAAAGACCAAAATTGAAAATGAGGAAAATGGTCAGCAGATTCAGGATGGCAAGAGCTCCTGGTGTCCCAGGGCCGAGGGCACAGTCTTCGTGCACCAGGTATGTGTGCAGGCTGGGGGACGCCCTGCCTTAGACTCCAGAGGTGGCTGGGAGAGTGGAGGAAGCCAGTGTTTCCTGCCTCGGTGCCCAGAGTAGCTGAAGGGGACCCTGAGAGGCTAACCGCCCCCTGTCTCCGCCTGAGGTATTAGGCTGGAACTGACTCTGATACTGTGAAATTATTTTCCAGTTTGACTCTTGTGTCCTTTAAAGTTGTAGCACACTGCTCTTGGTTTTAAGAGTTAAATGTAAGGCTAATACAGAACACTTTAAGCGTGATAACTCCGAGTTCATATTGTTAGAGGAGATAAGCAGGAAGGAGCAGGTGCTTTTGAATTGACTTATCAGCCTTTCAGCAGGCTCCCAGGCAGCCTCGCCCCCACCTGGGCGCTGTGATGTTCAGGAGGATCTTGGAAAAGGAGGCTTCCCCTGGCCCTGGGGCCTCGGTTTCATCTGCTGACCTCGCTAGGAAGGTCGGGCCTTTGTTCCCCGTGGGAGTGCAGCCCAGGAGTGTGCGGGCAGCTGGAAGCCTGAGGGAGGGAGCCCCTCACCCATGGAGGGAGCCCTGTGGAGATTTTACATTTTAAGGTCACACCCTGATCTTGGCAAAGGAGAGTAAGAGGAGACCATTGTGAGCTCTAGCTCTCAGTTATATAATTAAGCTGAGATTTTCCTTCCTGAAGGAACAAAAAGAGGCCAAGGACAGGCTAATTGAAACCTCAAGATTGCTTTTCCATGAGTAGCCTGAGCAGGTGGGCCAGGGGAGACTGCCCTCTCTGGCTGGCTGGTGGTCTGGCACTGACCACCCTCCATGGGAGGGGGTCTGTTTGGCATGGGTGCCTCCCCTCTGCTTTCTTTTAAAATAAGATTTTGCTTCTCCTGGTCCAAACAGGGAGGCCCATGCAGGAGCTGGCCGTGCCAACACCCCTGGGCTCCACCATTGCCCCTCTTGTGTTCTGGCCCGTCAGCTGCTCCCCCAAAACGGCACCGGGCAGCCCAGACAACCGGTCTCCAGGGCCTTTCAGAGGCCCGCCTCTCTCTAAGAGGATGTCAGCCAGGCTGGTTCTTCTGAAGTTGCTCATTCCCAGGTAAGTGCTGCTTAAAATAGTGATGCTTTATTAATTGCAGACAGGGCTGCTCATTAGAACCCAGGCGTGTGCTCTCTGCACCTGTCCATGCACTTGCCGCCGAGTGGAAGGACTTCCTTGCCTCTCCTTCCCACTTCCCACCCCCAGAAGAGAATTTCAACTTTAAGACAAACAACTTCATTTACAAGTGTGTCTCTAATTAGCTGCAGAATTAGGAAAGCTGAGTTTCCCCCCATAGATCGGCTGAACCCTCCAGGGAGACTGGTGGAATAGAGAGAATCGCATTTCCAATTATTTTGTTGAATTGCTAATTTAGTTATTGTGCCTGGTGTAATTGTGATGGGTATTGGGTGTGCAATTCAATTTGTTTTAAATATTTGTGGGAAGGCTGATCAGTAATGGAGCTGACCTATTTTGTGGCCCAAATTGAGGGGAAAAAAGGCTAAAACACAACAGCCACAAAGATACAGTTTGTTTCCATTTTTATTTTGATCTCTCTCATCCCTCTTAAGACCACTGATGCAACAAAAGGATTAAATTAAAAGATGACAGCACTTTGATCTTCTCCCTTTGAAAGCGGAACTGTCCTTGGTAGTTTCACATGCAGATATTCTAGGATAGATTTGTAGATGCATCACTGAGCTGAGTGGCTCCACCTCCCATGATTGCATTTCTGTGTGTGCCTAGAAGGCGCGTGGGTGTTTGGCCTTTGGGAATCGGCACACCTCGGAGACAGAGTGGGTTCAGTCCAGACCACCGCAATAAAATGAGTCAAAATCTTTTTGCTGGTGGAGCGTCTTGCCTTCGGTTCATTAAAAAACAAACAGACCCGGCCCCGGCCGGTTGGCTCAGCGGTAGAGCGTCGGCCTGGCGTGCGGGGAACCCGGGTTCGATTCCCAGCCAGGGCACATAGGAGAAGCATCCATTTGCTTCTCCACCCCCACCCCCTCCTTCCTCTCTGTCTCTCTCTTCCCCTCCCACAGCCAAGGCTCCACTGGAGCAAAGATGGCCCGGGCGCTGGGGATGGCTCCTTGGCCTCTGCCCCAGGCGCTAGAGTGGCTCTGGTTGCCGCAGAGTGATGCCCCGGAGGGGCAGAGCATCACCCCCTGGTGGACAGAGCATCGCCCCTGGTGGGCGTGCTGGGTGGATCCCGGTCGGGCGCATGCGGGAGTCTGTCTGACTGTCTCTCCCCGTTTCCAGCTTCAGAAAGAAAAAAAAGAAGAAAAAAAAAAAACAAAAAAAACAAACAGACCCAAAAAATGCAACACCTGTGAAGCACAATAAAATGAGGAGGGGTCATCTGGTCGGGTTGCTCAGTTGTTAGAGTGTTGTCCCAAAACATCAAGGTTGTGGGTTTGATTCTGGGTCAGGGCACATACAGGATAAGAATAATGAGTGCACAGCTAAGTGAACAACAAATAAATGCCCTGCTTCCTGCCTCTCCTTTCTCCCCCCCTCCCTCTCTGTCTCCTCCCTCCCTCCCCCCTCTCTCTTTTCTCCCTCCCTCTCCCCCCCTCAAAAAACCCAATAACCTAGTGGAGGAGGGTGTCTGCAGCAAACACGGTTGGAGCTGCTGGGCCGAGCCTGGGTGCAGGTAGCAGGTAGCGCTGTGTGCAGGGGTGGTGACCAGGACACTCGCCTTGGCGGTACTGGTCCAGTCCCTTGCCCAGGTAGGCCCTGCTGCTTGGTTGAGCTTGGGCAGTTGTGAGGAGGGTAAGGTGTGAGGTTCCCTCTCTGCTGGTGGTGACGGCCAAGCTCGAACTTCCAACTTTCATCCTCAGGGTCTCCACATCTCCCACCACCCACCCCGCCTGGGTCTGGACCAGAGGGAGGGCCTGTTGGGTGCTGAGCAAATCGATCCTGTCTGGGCCTGGAGCAGGGCTGCACTTGTAGGGAAGAGTGAGGGACAGGGCTCTGCAGGGCGCCAGCCCCCCAGTCTCTCTCAGACCCAGGACAGGCCTCGGCTGAGCTAGATCAGAGGGTGGCAGACCAGAGTAGATTTTGAGGGACGGTAATAATAAAATGGGTATAGAAGCAAGTGACTTTGATTCTAAAAGGATCACTTTGTAACTTGATTAACTTAGAAAAGTGTCAGCGTCCATCCCTGTGCATCGCTGCTGAACGGAAGTTTAAACTTCATTGTTCCTACATGAGGGGTCGCTGGGGCCTCAGCAGGCACTGCAGACACAGGTGGTCTTTCTAAACAAGCTCTTCCGGAGGAACTGGGAGAAAAGACCCCGTGGGCACAGCTGCCGATCTCGAGGATCTGTGCCCTGTGGGTGGTGACAGGACAGCCATTGCACACGCCCCGCTGTGAGCCAAAAGTAAACCCCTGGCTGGGGGGTCTGGGGAGAGCAGTGGCAGAGGAGAAGGGGGCTGTGGAAACCGGGCGAAGGCGGGAGGGCAGGCTGCGGGTGTTGGTAGTCAGGTTAGTACACCCCTCCCCCTTGCTGGTTATAGTTTTTACAGCTTTGATATGGACGTGTAATTTACATACCATAAAATTCACTCATTGTGAATGTACAATTCAGTGGTTTTCAGTGAATTTGTGGAGTAGTGCTGCCATCCACACAATCATCACTCTTAGAACATTTTCATCCCCCAACAAAGAACTCTGTGCTGGTTTGCAGTCCATCCCTGTTCCATCCCGGGTCCATTCCTGGTCCATCCCTGGTTCCATCCCTGCCCCCCGGCAATCACTGACCTGCTTTCCGTGGCTATGGATTGGTCTTTCCCAAATGTGTCCTATAAAAAGAATCTGCAGTGTGTGTGTGTGTGTGTGTGTGTGGTCTGTGTGTCTTGCTTCCTTCCCTTAGCTTGAGGTCCGTCCATGTCATAGAACGTTGGTAGTTTGTCTTTTTATTGCTGACTAGTACTGCTACGTTCATTATCTGTTTACCTGTTGACATTTGGATTGTCCCCAGATTATGTATAAAGCTGAGATAAACCAGTGGTTTTCAGCCACCAGTCTGCAGACTGGTGCTGGTTCACAAAAGCAGTAACCACCCTGCTGTCATATGAAGATTATAGACCCAATGATCTTTGTTGAATTCACTTCTGCTCAGGATGATTGCCACTTGTCAGCCTGTATCATCAATGAAAATACTATTGGTTTCTTAAATCTTTGGAATTTGTAGGCTCCTTCGAACAACCTTTTGCACCATGCAGAGCATTTACAAATCATGCACAATGGCCCTGGCCAGTTGGCTCAGTGGTAGAGTGTTAGCCTAGTATGTGGATGTCCCGTGTTTTGATTCCTAATCAGGGCACACAGAAGAAGCGCCCATCTGTTTCTCCATTCTTCCCTCTTGCTTCTCTCTCTCTCTCTTCCTCGCAGCCATGACTCGATTGGAGTGAGTTGGCTCAGGCACTGAGGATGGCTCCATGGCCTCCACCTCAGGTGCTAAGAAGAACTTGGTTGCTGAGCAACAGAGCAAGGCCCCAGATAGGCAGAGCATCACCCCCTAGTGCAGCGGTTCTCAACCTGTGGGTCACGACCCCTGCGGGGGTTGAAAGACCAAAACACAGGGGTCGCCTAAAGCCATCAGAAAATACATATTTATTATACAATACATTTTTAAATAAAGTGTTTTGTTCGTTTGACCCCCGCCGGGGTCGCGACCCACAGGTTGAGAACCGCTGCCCTAGTGGGTTTGCTGGGTGGATCCCAGTTGGGGCACATGCAGGAGTCTGTCTCTTTACCTCCCTTCCTCTCACTGAATAATAATTTAAAAAATCATGCACAAAATGCATTTGGATAAACTTATGTAGTGTTCAGTGCATCATACATGTGGAGTTCAGAAATCAAGCACTAGCTCGTACCACATTGCACTGTTATGCATAAGATGAAGCTTTATTTGTTGCATGTTTCTGTTTCCAGATGGCTAGATCACTAGTCCCCAAGTGTAAAAAGGTTAAAAACCACTGATATAAACAATCACATGGCTTTATGGAACATGATTTCACTTTTCTTGGAAAGATACCTAGGCATAGGATTGCTGGGTCATATGGTAAATTTATGTTTAACTTTTAAAGAAATTGTCAAACTGTTTTTCCAAAGTGGCTGCGCCACTTTGCATGCCCATCAGCAATCTGTGAGGTCCCAGTTGCTCTATGTCCCTGTTAATACTACTGATTGTCTGTCTTATGATTATAGTCATTCTAGTGAGAGTGGACTCTCATTGTGGCTTTCATTATATTTCACCAATGACTAATGATGTGGAACAGCTTTTTATGTGCCTATTAGCCACTCATAAATTTACCTTCTTTGCCAAGCATCTATTCAAATCTTTTGCTCATTTTTAATTGAGTTGCTTGTCTTTACTGCATTATAAGAATGCTTTATATATTCTAAATACAAATCCTTTATCAGCTACATGATTTTCTCCCATTCCGTGGCTTCTCTTTTCATTTTCTTAAGGTTGTCTTTTGAATCATAAACTTTCATAATTTTGATGGTCTCTTTTTTTTTTTTTAATGGATTGAGTCTTTGGTGTCAGATCTAAGAAATCTTTGCCCAACCCAAGGTCACAAAGATTTTCTCCTGTGTTTTCCTCCAGAAGTTTTATAATTTTAATGCTTACATTTAGATCTGTGATCCATTTTGAGTTAATTTATACATATGGTGCAAGGGTCTAAAAATGTAATTTTTATGCATATCAATTGTTCCAATACCTTTTATTGAAAAGACTTTTCCCTCTTTGAATTGCCTGGATTCCTTTGTTGAAAATCAGTTGACCATAAATGAGAATTTGTTTCTAGACTCTTAATTTTGTTCCATTCTACTTGCCTATTTTTACACTAGAGTTTTGAAATTGCATAGTCTAAGTCCTTCAAATTTTTATTAAAATTATTTTGGCTATTCTGGTTCTTTGCATTTCCATATAAACTTTTAAGATAAGTTTGTTAATTTTTATAAAATTGCCTGCTTGCGTTATGATAAGTCTTATATTGAATCTGTAGATTAATTTAGGGAGAATTCCTATCTTAACAACATTGAGTCTCCTAGTCCATGAACATGGAACGTCTCTTCATTTATTCATATTTAGTATTTCTCGACAGTGTTTAGTAATTTTCAGGGTACAAATCTTGCACTTTCTTTTTTTTACAGAGACAGAGCAAGAGTCAGAGAGAAAGATAGATAGGGACAGACAGGAATGCAGAAAGACGAGAAGCATCAATCATCAGTTTTCCGTTGTGGCACATTAGTTGTTCATTGATTGCTTTCTCATATGTGCCTTGATCGCAGGCCTTCAGCAGACCGAGTAACCCCTTGCTTGAGCCAGCGACCTTGGGTTCAAGTTGGTGGGCTTTTTGCTCAAACCAGATGAGCCCGTGCTCAAGCTGGAGACCTCGGGATCTCAAACCTGGGTCCTCCGCATCCCAGTCCGACGCTCTACCACTGTGCCACTGCCTGGTCAGGCCAAATCTTGCACTTTTTAAAATTTATTCCTAAGTATTTTGTTGTTTTTGATGCTACTGTCAATGAAATGCTTCCTTAATTTTATTTTTGGATTGCTCTTGCTATTATATAAATAATTTTGTATATTGATATTGCACCCTGTGACTTTCCTGAATATATTAGTTCTAGTTTTCAAAAATGGGTTCTTCACACAGAATCATGTCATCTGTAAATAAAGACAGTTTTAAGTCTTTCCAATCTACAAGCTTTTAATTTTAATTTTTAGCCTATTTGGCTAGATCCTCCGATATAATGCTGAGAAGTAGAAAGAGTCAACATTTTTGCCTTATTCCTGATCTTAGAGGAAAAGCCTTTACTCTTTCAATATTAAATATGATGCCATTTGAGGTTTGTCATAGATAGATGCCCTTTCTCAAGTTGAGGAAATTCCTTCCTAATCATAGTTTGTTGAATATTTTTATCTGGAATGGATGTTGAATTTTACCAAATGTTTTTTCTGCATCAATTGAGATGATCATGTGGTTTTTGGCCCTTATTCTATTAATATTATGTATTACATTAATTGATTTGGATGTTTAACTTTGCACTCCTGGGATAAATCTCACCTGGCTGTGGTGTATAATATTTTTCTATGTTGCTGGATTCGATTTGCTAATATTCGCTAAGGATTTTTGTGTCTATCTTCATGAAGGATATTGGTCTGTAGTTTTCCTGTGATGTCTTTGTTTGGCTTTGGTATCAGGATAATACTAGCTCATAGAATGAACTAGAAAAATGTTTCTCTTCTGTTCTCGGAGTTCGTGAAACATTGGTATTTCTTCTTTAAATATTTGATAGAGAACTCACCAGCAATGCCTTCCAGGACTGACTAGGCTGTCCTTTTTTTTTTTTTTTTCTTCTTGTATTTTTCTGAAGCTGGAAATGGGGAGGCAGTCAGACAGACTCCCGCATGCGCCAGACTGGGATCCACCCGGCACGCCCACCAGGGGGCGATGCTCTGCCCATCCTGGCGTCGCTCTGTCGCGACCAGAGCCATTCTGATGCCTGAGGCAGAGGCCACGCAGCCATCCTCAGCACCCGGGCCAACTTTTGCTCCAATGGAGCCTTGGCTGCGGGAGAGGAAGAGAGAGACAGAGAGGAAGGAGAGGGGGAGGGGTGGAGAAGCAGATGGGTGCTTCTCCTGTGTGCCCTGGCCGGGAATCGAACCCGGGACTTCCGCATGCCAGGCTGATGCTCTACCACTGAGCCAACCAGCCAGGGCCTAGGCTGTCCTTTTTTAATTACTACTTTAATTTCTTTACTTGTTATAGATCTATCCAGATTTTCTGTTTCTTTTTTTTATTTAATTAATTGTGTTTACGTAGATTCTAGGTTTCTGTTTCTTAAGTCAGTTATGGTAAATGTGTGTCTTTCTAGGAATTTGTCTTATCTAAGTTGTCTAGTTTGTTAATATAAAGTTGTTTATATTTCTTTATAATCCATTTCACTTCAGTAGGGTCACTAGCAGTGTCTCCTCTTTCATTTCTGATTTTGGACATTTTCTTTTCTTTTTTTTTTTGGTCAATTTTGTTAATCTTTCAAAGAACTAAAGTTTTATTAATTTTTCTCTAATTTTTTTATTTTATTAGTTACTATTCTAATCTTTACCTTTTCCTTAATTCTGCTTGCTTTGGGTTCAGTTTGTCCTCCTTTTTTTTTTCAGTTTCTTGAGATGGAAGTTTAAGTTATTGATCCAGACCAGTTATTGTTGAATTGTCTCTTCTTTTAATTTTTACCTTATGTATTTTTGGGCTTTGTGTTTATGTATGTATACATATAAAATTGTTATAACTTCCTGACACATTAATGCTTTAATCAGCCCTCTGCCTTTGGCTTATTTGCTGTTATTTATTTTTTTACATTTTATTATTTTTTTTAATTGAACTTATTGGAGTGACACTGGTTAACATAATTATTTGAGTTCAGGAGCCCAATTCTACAACAGCTGTCTGTACCCTGTGCTGTGTGTTCGCCCCCCAGTCAAGTCTCTGTCCCTCGCCCTTTATCCCCTCACCGTCCTCTCCCTCCCCCACCCAACAAGCACCACAGTTTTCCATGTCCATGAGTATTTTATTTTTCTTTGTCCTTTTCTGTTATTTTATTGTTCTTCTATACATGAGGAGTTGTTTTTCTCTAGCTTCTTTCAAGTTTTTTTCTTTGTCTTTCAAAAGTTGACTATGATACAGCTCTTGGTACAGATCTTTTTGTGTTTATCTCCTTGGGGATTTTCAGCTGCTTAGATCCGCAGATTGTTTTCTATCATATTTGGGAAGCTTTCAGCCATTATTTCTTCAAATACTTATCCGACCACTTTTTCCCCTTCTGGCACTCCTGTTACACATAGACTTTCACACCTGATGTTGTTGCACGGGTCTTTGAGGCACTGTTCATTTTTCTGTCAGTCTGTTTTCACCCTGGATAATTTCAATTGCTCTGTCTTCAAGTTCACAGATTCTCTTTTCTTCTTTCTTAAATCTGTTTAGTCTCTCTAGTTAATTTTTAAATTTGCTGTTATGTTTCACATTTCAACTCCAGAATTTAATGTGTGTGTGTGTGTGACAGAGATAGAGAGAGGGACAGATAGGGACAGACAGACAGAAAGGGAGAGAGATGAGAAGCGTCAATTCTTCACTGCAGCACCTTAGTTGTTCGTTGATTGCTTTCTCATATGTGCCCTGACTGGTGGGGGGTATACAGCAGACCAAGTAACCCCTTGCTCAAGCCAGTGACCCCAGGTTCAAGCTGGTGAGCTTTGCTCAAACCAGATGAGCCCGCACTCAAGCCAGCGACTTTGGGGTCTCGAACCTGGGTCCTCTGCATCCCAGTCCTATGCTCTATCCACTGCACCACCACCTGGTCAGGCAAGAATATTTTTTATTGTGGTAAAACATGACCATTTTAATGGTTTTAAGCTCACTGGCATTAAGCACATTCATCTTGTTATGCCCCCATCACCGTCATCTATCTCAGAAAATTTCTCATCATTCCAAACTGAAAATTTCCACCTTTTGCAGTAGCTCATTCCCTCCTCCCTTCAGCCCCTGTTAACCGCTGTTCTACTTTCTGTCTCTGTGAATTGGACAATTATAGATGCCTCCTATAAGTGGATGATGCAACAGTTCCCATTTTGTGTCTGGTATAATGTGTCACTTAGCATAGTGTCTTCAAGATTTATCAATAATGTAGCATGTATCAGAATTTTATTTAGAATTTACTTAATAATTTCTATAATAGCTGATTTGAAGTCTTTATTTGCAAAGTCTAACATTTGGGTCCACATAGGAACAGTTTCTATTGGCTTATATTTTCTTCTGAGGTTGGGTTATACTTTCCTGTTTCTCTGAATGTGTCATAATGTTTTGGTTAAAAATTGAATATTATATTATAGCAACTGTGGATTCTAATTTTTCTCCCTGAAGGTTCTTTTTGTTTTTGTTTTGTTGTGTTTAATAACTTGATGAAATCTGTGGATTCTGTTTCCTCAGTGGTTAAGCCTAGCTTCATAGGTATCATCCTGTGCCCAGTGATTAGCCAGTAACCTAAGGTCATCCAGTGATCTGGGCAGCTGTTGTGCTCAAAGACCTTGTAGCACTAAGTCTTCCGCTTTCTGTTGATAGTGTTGTGTGTGCGTGTGTGCGTGCGTGCACATGTGTGTGTGTATGTGCAGGAGTGCATTAAAAATTTAGGCAGCCTTTAAGCATGCCCTGGCTTTTACTTTCTGGTGAGACCTCTTGTATCCCCTCTTCATGTGCTTAGAGGTTCATGGTCAGTTAGGGACGTGTGGATAGCTTAGACCAGCAGTTCTCAACCTGTGGGTCACGACCCCGGTGGGGGTCGAACGACCAAAACACGGGGGTTGCCTAAAGCCATCGGAAAATACATATTTTAATAAAATAAAAGCCCAAGATCAGGGTGCCACATGGTTGGGTGAGGGCTCCCTTTTTAGGTTGCAGACTTCTCATTGTATACTGACATGGCAGGAAGGGAAAGGATCTCTGGATCCTCTTTATAAGGTGTGATTTTATTCATAAGGGCTCCACTCTCACAACTGACATCATCCCAAAGACCCCAGCTACTAACACCTTCACCTGTGGGGGTTAGAATTTCAACATATGAATTGGAGGGGAGCATAAACATTCAGACCATAGCATTCCACCCCATCCCCCACACCCATGTCCTTATTGCATGGAAAATGTATTCATTTCATCCCAATAGCCCCCAAACTCTTAACTCAGGGGTCGGGAACCTTTTTGGCCGAGAGAGCCATGAATGCCACATATTTTAAAATGTAATTCCATGAGAGCCATACAATGACCCGTGTACATTACGCATTATCCAATAAAAATTTGGTGTTGTCCCAGAGGACAGCTGTGATTGGCTCCAGCCACCTGCAACCATGAACATGAGCCGTAGGAAATGAATGGATTGTAATACATGAGAATGTTTTGTTGGTTTTTTTTTGTGTTTGTTTTTTTACAGAGACAGAGAGAGTCAGAGTGAGGGAAAGACAGGGACAGACAGACAGGAACAGAGAGACGAGAATCATCAATCATTAGTTTTTCATTGCGCATTGCGACACCTTAGTTGTTCATTGATTGCTTTCTCATATGTGCCTTGACCATGGGCCTTCAGCAGACCGAGTAACCCCTTGCTTGAGCCAGCGACCTTGGGTCCAAACTGGTGAATTTTTGTTTAAACCAGATGAGCCCACGCTCAAGCTGGTGACCTCGGGGTCTCGAACCTGGGTCTTCCGCATCCCAGTCCGATGCTCTATCCACTGCGCCACTGCCTGGTCAGGCAGAATGTTTTATATTTTTAACGTTATTTTTTTATTAAAGATTTGTCTGTGAGCCAGATGCAGCCATCAAAAGAGCCACATCTGGCTCACGAGCCATAGGTTCTCGACCCCTGTCTTAATTCATTCCAGCATCAATTTAAAAGTCTAAAGGCCAAACTCTCATCTAAACATCATCTAAGTCAGTGTTTTTCAACTGCTGGTTCGCGGACTGGTCCCCCAGAAACTTTGTGCTGGTCCGCAAAAGAGTTAACCACCATAATGTTGAATGAAGACTATAGTTGCACTGATCTTAGTCAAATTTGCTTATGCTCAGAGTCCCCAAAATAGTTCTATTTTCACTGGTCCTTAGGAGTAAAAAGGTTGAAAACCACTGATCTAAGTCAGATATGGGTGAGACACAAGGCATAATTTACCCTGAGGCAAGTCCTCCAGCTGTCACCCTGGGAAATCAAATTATATGCTTCTAAAATATAGTGGTGGGGCAGGCACGGTACACATTCCCTTTCCAACAGGGAGATATAGGAGGGAAGGAAGGGGTGATGGTTCCCAAGCAAGTCCAAAACCCAACAAGGCAAACAACATGAAATCTTAAGGCTGAGAATAATCTTTAATTTGATGCTCTGCCCTCTGAGGTGGGGGAGGTACTATATTCTGGACACCCTGAGTGGGGGGCTTGTCTTTTGGACACATTGGACCTCCTGGGGTGTACCTTTCCCCTTGACTTTGCTGAACACGGTGCACTCCACAGCTCTCCTGGGCTGGAATCAAGCACCAGTGGCACTACCAGTCTGGGGGGCTTTAGGAGGGGCCTCCTACCTGCCATGGCTCAGCTTGATAGGGGTCTGGCCCCTACAGCTTTGGGTGGGGGTCATCTGGCCTATTGAAACCCTGGCAATGCACCCCATCTTTGAAACTGAGGAGGCAGCCCTGATGATCTCTGAATTGCCTTTGGGGTCCTTCCCTTGTCTTGAAGAATAGAACATGTTAGAAGCTGAATAGCTCTATGGTCCCATCCTGTAAAATTTAGGAAGCCCAATTTCCTTCATTCCTTCCTGTCTTCTCCCCCCTTAAGTTTAAATAGCATTTTCCTGCTGGGAGTGCTGATTAAGTCCATGGTTTACACCCATACTAATTTCCTGATCAAAAGGTCACTTGGCCACAACCTTAGAGTTCTCTTCCGAACATGCTTTTTCATTTACAATATGGATAGACTGAAAAATTTCCAAATTTTCAATGTTTGCTTTCCTTTTAACAATTTTTTGTTCATTGATTTGAGAGAGAATAAGAGAAGCATCAACTCATTGTTCCACTTAGTTCCTTTTAGTTGTGCACTCATTGGTTGCTTTTTTTTTTTTTTTGTATTTTTCTGAAGTTGGAAACAGGGAGGCAGTCAGACTCCCGCATGTGCCCGACCGGGATCCACCTGGCATGCCCACCAGGGGGCAATGCTCTGCCCATCTGGGGCATCACTCTGTTGCAACCAGAGCCATTCTAGCGCCTGAGGCAGAGGCTACAGAGCCATCCTCGGCGCCCGGGCCAACTTTGCTCCAATGGAGCCTTGGCTGCGGGAGGGGAAGAGAGAGACAGAGAGGAAGGAGAGGGGGAGAGGTGGAGAAGCAGATAGGTGCTTCTCCTGTGTGCCCTGGCCGGGAATCGAACCTGGGACTCCTGCACGCCAGGCCGTCACTCTACCACTGAGCCAACCGGCCAGGACTCATTGGTTGCTTCTTGTATGCACTCTAAGGATTGGTCATGTGACCGGGGTTCACTGGGATGGTGCTCTATACGCTGAGCTGCCTGGTCAGAGCCCAACAATTCTGTCTTTAAGTCATTTCTCTCTTCATACAGTTTACTATAAGCATTCGAGAGAAACCAAGCTGCACTTTCAATTCTTTGCTTAGAAATAGCTTCAGCCAAATATCTAAATTCCATTGCTCATAAGTTCTACCTTCCACAAAACACTAAGAGATGAACACAATTCAGCCAGCCAAGTTCTTTGCCATGATGTAGCAAAGATCTTCCCTCCAGTTTCCAATCACACCTTCCTCATTTCCGGCTAAGACTCATCAGAATGGACTTTACTTATCCACATTTCTACCAACATTCTCTTTACAGCCACTCAGGTATTCTTAAAGAAGACAGGAGCTTCCTCTATAGCTCTCCTCTTCTGAGCCCTCACCCAAACCGCCTCAAAGTTCTGTTTGTGGCAATGTGGGCTTTTCCTAGCATGGACCTCCAGACTCTTCCAGCCTGTGTCCATTACCCCATTCCAAAACTGCTTCCCCATTGCTACGTTAGTTCTAGCAGCTCCTCACTCCTGGTATCAGTTCAGCTTACTGAGCTATAACTGACATGCACGGTTGTAAGATATTTAAAGGACACATCATGGTACTTTGACATATATTGTGAAATGATTTCCTCATATAGTTAACACATCCATCACCTCACATATTTATTTTTAATTTTAATTTTTTTAGTGTTTGTGTGAGAACACTTAAGTTCTCTCTTGGAAAATTTCAATTATATAATACAGTGCTATCAACTATAGTCACTAAGTTCTTATTCATCTTATAGCTGAAAGTTTGGGGTTTTTTTTTTGTTTTTTTTTTTACCAAACCCCTACTTCTGCACCCCACCCTAGGCAACTATGTTCCTACTCTGTTTCAATGGATTTATTGTTGTTGTTGTTTTAAAAAAGGATTCCACATATGAGTCATACCATGCAGTGCTTGTCTTTCTCTGGCTTATTTCACATAGCATAATGCCATCTACGTTGTCACAAACAGCAGGATATTTTTCCTTCTCGTGGTTGAATAATAATACTTCGTTGTGTATATATACTGCATCTTCTTAATCCATTCATCTGCTGATGGACACTTAGGTTGTTTTTTTTGTTTTTTGTTTTTTTTTTGTATTTTTCTGAAGCTGGAAATGGGGATAGACAGTCAGACAGACTCCCGCATGCGCCCGACCGGGATCCACCCGGCACGCCCACCAGGGGCGATGCTCTGCCCCTCCAAGGGGCGTCGCTCTGTCGCGACCAGAGCCACTCCAGCACCTGGGGCAGAGGCCAAGGAGCCATCCCCAGCGCCCGGGCCATCTCTGCTCCAATGGAGCCTCGCTGCGGGAGGGGAAGAGAGAGACAGAGAGGAAGGAGAGGGGGAGGGGTGGAGAAGCAGATGTGTGCTTCTCCTGTGTGCCCTGGCCGGGAATCAAACCCGGCACTTCTGCACGCCAGGCCGACGCTCTACCACTGAGCCAACCGGTTAGGGCCTTAGGTTGTTTTAATATCATGGCTATTGTGAATAATGCTGCAGTCAACATGGGAGTGTAGATAATCTCTTTAATATCCTGTTTCCATTTCCTTTAGATAGATACATTGAGGTGGAATCGCTGGGTCATATGGTAGTTCTATTTTTAAGTTTTTGAGGAACCTCCATACTGTTTTCTGTAAAGGCTGCACCAATTTACATTCTCACCAACAGTACACAAGGGCTTGCTTGTCTTCACATCTTCACCAACACTTGTCTCTTGTCCTTTTGATGCTAACCATTCTAATAGGTGTGAGGTGGTATATCTCATTGTGATTTGGATTTGCATTCTTTATTAGTGATGTTGAGTGCCTTTTCATGTACCTGTAGCTTTTTTTTTTTTTTTCATTCCTTTTTTTCAAATTTTCTGAAGCTGGAAACGGGGAGAGACAGTCAGACAGACTCCCGCATGCGCCCGACCGGGATCCACCCGGCACGCCCACCAGGGGGCGACGCTCTGCCTACCAGGGGGCGATGCTCTGCCCCTCCAGGGCACCGCTCCGCTGCGACCAGAGCCACTCCAGCACCTGGGGCAGAGGCCAAGGAGCCATCCCCAGCGCCTGGGTCATCCCTGCTCCAATGGAGCCTCTCTTCGGGAGGGGAAGAGAGAGACAGAGAGGAAGGAGAGGGGGAGGGGTGGAGAAGCAGATGGGCGCTTCTCCTGTGTGCCCTGGCTGAGAATCGAACCCGGGACCCCTGCACGCCAGGCCGACGCTCCACCACTGAGCCAACCGGCCAGGGCCTGTACCTGTAGCTTTTTATAGCCATTTGTTTGTCATCTTTAGAAAAATGTCTATGCAGTGCCTCTGTCATTTTTTTGATCAGATTGGTTTTGCTATTGTTATAGGTTCTTTATATGGGATATTAACCCTCTATCAAATACTGTATATTATTTGCAAATACTTTCTCCCATTCTGTAGATTGCCTTTTCATTCATTTTGTTGATGGCTTCCTTTGCTGTGCAGAAGCTGTTTAGTTTGATGAAGTCCCACTTGTTTATTTCTGCTTTTGGGGTCAAATCCAAAAAAACATCAAGACAAGATCTTAGCCCCCATTTTCTTCTAGGATTTTTATGGTTTCAGGTTCCAATTTTTAATCAATCTTGAGTTGATTTTTGTGTCTGCTCTAAGACAAGTGTCTAGTTTCATTTTATTGTATGTGGCTGTCCAGTTTATTTTCTTGGCTTTGTTGTACATTGTCTATATATGTGGGGTTATTTCTGGGCTCTCTATTATATTCCATTGATTGGTGTCTGTTTTTATGACAATACCATACCATTTTGATGACTATAGCTTTGTGATATAGTTTAAAATCAGGAAATGTGATGCCTCCAGCTTTGTTCTTTTTCAAGATTGCTTTGGCTAGTCAGGGTCTTTTGTGGTTACATATTAATTTGAGGATAGTTTTTCTTTCTGTGAAAAATGTCATTGGAATTTTGATATAGATTATTTTGGATAGTATGGACCTTTTAACAATATTAATTCTTCCAACCTATGAGTATGGAGTATCTTTCCACTATTTTTCCTGCCTTCAATTTCTTTCATCTTATAGTGTTTTATAATTTTCAGTGTACAGGTCTTTAACCTCCTTAGTAAAGTTTATGTCTAGGTACAGTACTAAGTAACACTTCTTTTTTTTTTGTATGTTTCTGAAGCTGGAAACGGGGAGGCAGTCAGATCCCGCATGTGCCCGACCGGGATCTACCCGGCACGCCCACCAGGGGGCGATGCTCTGCCCATCCGGGGCGTCGCTCTGTCGCGACCAGAGCCACTCTAGTGCCTGGGGCAGAGGCCAAGGAGCCATCCCCAGTGCCCGGGCCATCCTTCGCTCCAATGGAGCCCCGGCTGCTGCGGGAGGGAAAGAGAGAGACAGAGAGGAAGGAGAGGGGGAGGGGTGGAGAAGCAGATGGGCGCCTCTCCTGTGTGCCCTGGCCGGGAATCAAACCCGGGACTTCCACACACCAGGCCGACACTCTACCACTGAGCCAACCGGCCAGGGCTAAATAACACTTTTATAATTTCATATATTTTGTTATGCATTGGTAAAGTATACATGTGTGTTTCTTAATTAAAAACGTCTTTTTTCATAATCTAGGATGATTTGGGGATGTTTCATAGGGCTGGAATGGATTAAATCTATTTCAGTTCTTTTAAATGGGAGAAATTTGTTTGATAATTGAGTTGACTGACTTACGAGCTTGGTTACAGAACAAATTAAACTTGTATCTCAAGGTAGCACTGTATTTTATTTTTTGACCTAATTATAAATGGAATTGTTTTCTAAATTACTTTCTGATAGTTCATTAATAGTATAGAAATGCAACTGACTTTGTATATTAATTTTGTATCCTGCAACTTTACTAAATTCATTCATTACTTCTAACAGTTTTTTGGTGGTATCTTTAGGACTTTGTGTGCCTGCAAATGGAGTGTTTTACTTTTTTCTTTTCCAATTTGGATGCCTTTTATTTCTTTTTCTTGCCCGATTGCTCTGGTTAGGACTTCCAGTAGTATGTTGAATAAGAGTGGGCATTAGTTCCTGATCTTCCAGATTTACACTGTTGAGTATGATGTTAGCTATAGGCTTGTCATATTTGGCCTTTATTACGTTGCAGTATTTTCCCTCCATACCTAGCTGCTTCCACATTTTTAGGTTTGTTACAGCAGCACTGCACTCCTGGCCCAACTTTGTCTTAGTCCATTTTGGCTGCTATAAAACAGAACAAAAACCAACGAACAAAAACACCACTAACTGGATATTTTCTAAACAGAAGAAATTTATTTCTCACAGTTCTAGAGGCTGGAAGTCTGAGATCAGGGTGCCAGCATGGTCAGGTGAGGGTTTTCTTCTTCTCGGGAGCCTCTTTTATAAGACTAATCCTACTCCTGCCTCCACCCTCATAACTTAAGCATCTCCCAGAGTCCCTACCTTCTAATACTATCATTTATTGACATTAGGGTTTCAGCATGTCATGGGGGGGTGTAAATATGCAGACTATAGCGCTTCTCAGTGATACTTTTGCTTAACGTCCTTGTAACTCAGTGCCTAGAGACGATCCTAGATCCTGCTTCCATAAGGGGGTGATTCTCTGACAATGCCCATGAAGGTTTTCCTGAGTGATGACAGGTGCATAAGGAAGGGGTAGGGTATGGAGAAACCTGAAACCTGACATTTGAAAATTTGTTACTAATGCCCACCAATTGGTTCATATTAACTCATTTAGGTAAAGTCCTCATCATCATAGTTCACAGATTTGGGAGTCAGGAGCTTGTCCAAGGGCAGGAGTGAGGGAGGGACCAGATATTTGAACCCAGTTTCACCTTATTCCAGAGCCCATGCTCTTTTAAGTGGCTATGGAAGTATCTGTCAGTAGAGCCAAGAGTGCTGTTAGCTTTTTCCTAATTCAGGGCCTAGATGTCTTCAGATGTGCTTTGCTCTCCTCACCCCAATCCTGCTAAATCCAGAAGGCCAGTTATAGAATTAATGCTTGGGGTTAGACTCATCATTCTACCCCGCTGAGCTACAGCGTGTATCAGTGCCTTTTAGTTGCTTATGGGCTGAGCCCTCTGAGTGGACCCAGGTCTTCTCAGAGCTGAGGCTCCATGGTCATTCTGCCCCTCTGCCCTCCACAGGGGGTCTGATGTTTTGAAAGATTTTGCTTGCCAAAATACTGCATTTATGAAGATGTCCCATTCCCATTATTTATTAATTGCCCATTGGCATTCTGGCTAGCATGAAATAGCCAGTACTACTTCCTGGGTAGATAAGACCCTGTCATCAGAAAGACAAAACAGCAAGCATGGTGGGCTTTTGCTGCCTGAGGCTCACGCAGTGTCTGAAGGATTGCAAACAGCGACAGTCACCCATTCTATCTTGGTGTGGCCTTGCTCAGGACGTACACACAGAGCTGAGCCTGGAGCAAGATTTCTTGGCACCCATGGCTGTGCTCTCTTCTTCCAGTTACTCTTTCTAAATCCTTTATACCCAGTCTTCCCATGTCCCCAAACCATCAAAGGTGTCCCACTCTCTCCAGGACATACCTGTTCTTGGCCTGGTACATAAGGATGTTCACAATGTTGCTTACATGCTTTTTCAGGTCTCGTCCATCCTCCCCCCAATCACTGTGCTTCTACCTAGCATTTCTAGCCTCTTGAATAACTTGGCAAATGTTGGTACCCTCACTTGGGACACCCTGCCTTCCTCCCCAGCGGAAGCCCCTCTGCCAACAGGTGTCAGCCCGTCTGCACCTCTCACATGCCTCAGCGCAGGAAGGGTCCACCCTGCTGGTGTCAGGCATTTGCATTTGTCACAGTGGTCTTGTTTTCCAGTTGAGGAAACACAGGTGGGCCTGGGATTAGATCACACAGCTCTTGCTGGTCAACCCTCTCATTACTCAAAGTAGTATCAATGGAAATCGAAATTTTCCTTTTATTAAACAGACTGAAGGAAACATCACTCCCCAACAGGCGCGCTCCCACAGCAGAACTTTCCCCCATTCGTCGTGCCAATGCTCCTTAGGAACACCAGCAGTGCTGGCTGAGTAGGGACACCTTTAAGTCCGTGCCTCAGCCTGGACCTCACCTGACTGCTTAGGGACGGCCGAAGGTCCAGGGCCTCGTGTTGCCCAGGGCTGCTGCCCCTGGGGCTCAGCAGCAGCCAATTTCCCTCGGACTCCAAATCTTCCTTCTTACTCCTGTTTCTAGAACATCTAGCTCAGGGTGACTCAACCTGATACGTGTATACTTTAGTATTTTGTTTCACTTTGCCACCCTAGGCTTTGCTGTACATCCCAGAGACAAGCAGTGTGCCATTCCATCGTGAGGCTGGTTCTGCTGTGGGCGGGGAAATGGCTTACCCCCGGGGCTGGAAGCGCCTCTGCCTCGAGTGGAGTGAGTGGCAGGGCATCGGCTAAATGACAAACAGTGACTCTTCTGCAAATGTGGAGGTTTATTTCAACAAAATGTGAAAATACATTTGACAGAAGCTCCTTGTCCATTCACTTCTCAGAGACAGGGGAAGGCTGCTTCTTGAACGAGGTGGACAGACATGGCAATCTCTGCTCTAGTGCATCTGGGTCAGCACTTCACCGACCTGTCTCCTGCCTCAGTGGCCCTGCATGGGGATTGGGCTGTGGCTCCGCCTGTCCTCTCCATGTAAAAAGTCCCTGCCCGGGGTAAGCCCTAAGGTGAGGGTTCTGGAGATGGAGAGGTAGGCAGTACAGGGTTCTAGAAAGGAAACGGATTCCTAATGTGCTGTAATTTGGTAGAGGGGGGAGAGGTAACCGGCTGTCACCTACCCTGCCTCTGGACAAATGCCAGGGCCGATGGGTGCATGACTCACAGCAGCTGTCAGTGTGTGGAGTTTATTTACTGCAGGGAAGTGTAGAGGAATGTGCTCAGAGATGAATTCAGTTCTTACCGGCAAGCAGGTACTAGCAACAGTGGGTGGTTCCTCCCGGGCTGCAAGTTGTTCCCCAACTTTGCCTGCCCTTCCCTGATGGTGCCCAATGCTTGCAGCTTGTACCAGGGCAGCCTGGCCGAGGCCCTGAGCTCCTGGGGGCAGCGACACTGTGCCCATCTGCAGAAGGCCCTGAAGAAGGGGAAGTGGAACTCTTTCTTGTGTGTGAACTACAGGGTTAAGGCTCCAAACTGCAGTCTGTACACAAGTATTCGTACCGGTGCTTCTAAAGCGTCTTAGTGATTTCCTCCGTGGTCATCAGTGACACATGCAATTAGCTGCGCCGTAGGAACCGGATGCTACACCAGCCCTGGTCACCTGCCACTCTTGCTTTAGGAATACCAACGGGGGAGTCAGCAAGCTCTTTCCTGGAATAAACTGGTTCTTGAAGATACACAAATGTTCGCCACCACCCGTGAGGAGGCCCCTGCTGCTGGCTAGGCAGGGACAGTGAGCCTGAAGACAGCACCAAGAGGGAGTTGTAGATAACCTTAAGGTCATGTGGATTCTGTGTCCCTGCAAGCCTCTCCACACTGGGAAGGCTGCCTGGTGCCAACAGCACAGATGCCCCGGGGTCCTGTTGACACTGGGAGGTCTGCTGCCCACGTAATTCCAGGAGACCAGGCCCACAGGGAGCAGGACTGTAGGTGCTGGGACAGGCCCTGGGAACAGAGATGAGCGACTCTGTAGGCACTGTAACATCCTGTGACTGTCAAGCTCCAGGCTCAATAGAAACAACCTTCCAAGTCCTAAAGAGAGACTATTTGGCCCCCTTTCCCTGTGGCAACTCCCTCCCGTCCATGACAGGGCAGCCCCCAGGCCCCTCTGCTGACTCAGGCTACAGCACTGCCTGCCCCCACCCCCACCCCCGCCCCCGGGCCTTGCAGCTCCCGCAGGTGCCCTGGCCAGTGGAGCAGTGACACACAGGGCAGTGTTACATCACCACCTTTCCATTCTAAGAGAACCAAACTCAAGGTTGAGGCCCCTAAATCCCCAACAGTGACTTGGTCCGTTCCTTTCACTGCTCTTGGATTGTGGTCTGGCCTTCATCTTTGAGTTCCTGTAGAGCGTGCCAAGCCCATGCTGTTTTTCTTCATGAACAGGTGCCCGGTGTGATTAAACTGGGACTGGTTCCTCTCCAGGGCTGAGTGTAAGGGCAAAGAAATACAGAGGGAGGCTTCCTCCTCTCCCAGACCCCGCCCCTCCTCTGCGGCCTGTGGCTGCAGACTCATGGGGCTGGGGACGCGGGAGGGCTGCTGGGACCAAGCGGCTGTCAGGACAGGAGGGCAGCCCTGCTTCTGTGTAGTGAGACCTCACGGTACATGTGTACCCTTCATTGCCTTCTCAGGTGTGTGCAGGAAGAGGGCTGTCCTCACAGCCACGGTAATAAATACTGAAGGGGACAGGTGTGACCGGTGGGGTGGAGCAGGCTTTGTGACCCACTGCAGTGTGTCATGTAGAGCCTGAAAACATTTGAGGGGAAGCAAATTGTCACTTTGATTCCAGTGCCAGGTCTCCTGTGCCTTCTCAGTACACTGGTTTCAGGTGTACAGGCAGCTCTAGCCCTTTTCTCTGGGGGTGGGGGCGGCGCTCCCTACGTTGACGGGGAGTCCATTGTGGAGAGGATCCGGACGACTTCTGCTCGCTGGGTGGGCGAGATGTGCTGGGTCATGTGGATGATGGAGTCCATGGCCACCTCGGGGTTGGCCTGCACCAAGCTGGAGGGGAAGAGGGGGAGGGTGAGAGAGGGCAGAAGCAGAGGAGTCTGAAGGCAGCCTGAGAACTGCCGTGCAAGTGTTGGCAGAGCTCCGTGTGGATGCGCCAGTCAGCACCTCACCAGACTGGGCGTCCTGCAGGAAAAACGGCCCCAGCAGCAACGTCAGTAACAAGATAAACCTGAAACCTTTTGCTATCTCAAAAGGTAAGGAAGTACTTCGAAAAAACCGATGGAGCCATGTCACAAAGACAGTGAAACCAGCATAAAGGGATGCCCATTGGCTAAATCTGGGACATTTTGGGCATCAAAGTATGTGTAATAATTAAAAATTATCAAAGGCCTGACCAGGGCAGGTGGATAAAGCATAGGACCCAGGCTTAAAACCCCGAGGTCTCTGGCTTGAGCAAGGGGTCACTGGCTTAGCTGGAGCCCCCCAGTCAAGGCACATATGAGAAAGCAATCAATGAACAACTAAGGTGTCACAATAAAGAATTGATGCTTCTCATCTCTCTCCCTTCCTGTCTGTCTGTCCCTCTGTCACACACACACACACACACAAAGAATAGAAATTCACTAGTCTACAGCAGTAGCAAACATATAAGTGAGTGGAGGAGGAGAGGACTTTTGCTCACAGAAGAAGGGGTGGTGACTGGAGGATGTGCTCGAGTTGGAAAGTCATTCTGAACTCTCCCTGTAAAGACGGCACTGAGTGGGAATCATCCATGGGTGCTGAGTCCAGGTGAGAACTCTGATAAGGCTGGGGTGTTTGCACGGCCCTCAAGTGTCTCCCCACAGACTGTTCACTAGGTGCCAGGGGGAAAACCAGTCCTTATACACTGGAGAAACTGAGGAACATCTTGACAAATGCCAGGAGCGGCAGATGGCATCGTGTGTCTCCAGAGGAGTTGCCTGTGAAGGCCACACCGCCACGTAGGCACATATGATCCGAAACTGATCCTGAGGGAACGCCTGACAAACTCAAAATGGGAAGTCCCACAGACGGGTTAGGAGCATGTGTGCGCTCGCACACGGTAAAGCCAGTAGGGAAACGTAAACAAGTGCATCTGGGTGCAGAGCTGGTCTTTGTTTTTGTTTTTAGTTTTGCAAATTTTCTTTAAGTAAACTGTTTCCAAATTAACCACTTTAAAATTGCCCCCCGCAGTGTCCACCCCTATCCTGTGGAGAAGCCCAGGGCTCTGGAAGACAGTGAAGGCTCTGCTGGGGGAGGGGTGGCCCCAGGAAACTATGGGCAATCCTCTCTGATGGGACCGCTGGTCCAGTGGGGTGTCTGCACTTAGAGATAATGGCTGCACTCAGAGAGCTACGGCTCCATCTCGCTGAGGAGCTCCAGTACCCGGGGACTGCGCTGAGGAGGGGCTGTGCTTCAGGGCTTGGTCCCTCTGCAGGTCTCTACAGTGGTCTCCAACAGAGACCACAAAGATGGTAACGCATCGTCATTCAAAATTTGTTCTAGGCCCTGGCCGGTTTGCTCAGTGGTAGAGCGTCAGCCTGGCGTGCAGGAGTCCCGGGTTCGATTCCCGGCAAGGGCACACAGGAGAAGTGCCCATCTGCTTCTCCACACCCCCCCTCCTTCCTCTCTGTCTCTCTCTTCCCGTCCCGCAGCCAAGACTCCATTGGAGCAAAGATGGCCCGGGCGCTGAGGATGGCTCTGTGGCCTCTGCCTCAGGCGCTTGAATGGCTCCGGTTGCGGCAGAGCATCGCCCCCTAGTAGGCATGCCGGGTGGATCCCAGTTGGGCGCATGTGGGAGTCTGTCTGACTGCCTCCCCGTTTCCAACTTCAGAAAAATACAAAAAAAAAAAAAATTTGTTCTAAACTTGTCACTCCAGAGAATTGAGCCCCCTTCCCCTGGAGGAGTCCCAGCTGTGGCTCTCACCTGCGGATCTGCTTGAGGACGTAATCTCTGCTGATATATTTGATGTTTTCCTCTATCACTGAGCGCACGCCATCTTCCTCTGTCAGCTGTTTCTCCAGCCACTCCACTAGGTCCTTGTTATTGTCCCAAACATAGGCCTGCAAACAAATGAATCCTGGTCAAACACCAGGGGCCAGGCCAGACCCCAGAAGAATTTGCTCCATGTAAAAAAGTCGTTCACGAGTCTCTGTTACTGTTGACATTGTAGAATGAGAAAACTGGCCTCAAGACAGGAGCTGTCCTCATCCTCCCTAACTTTGCTACAGGTCCCTACTAGGCTCGTCCGCTGCCCCCCCCCCAACCCCCCCAGGCATCAGTGCTAACATTCCGACACTGGGCCTGTCAATAATCTAGGTCTCTGCTGACTCCGCAAAGGCTGAGGAACCTGGTTAGAAGCCAAATGGTTTAGTCGAGTGCTGATTGAGAGGGAAAGGGTATGTAGTGGTTGAAAATGAGACCCAGTTCCTGTAAGGTAAGTCTCTAGTCCCTGCTGTCAGGTCCAGCTGACAAGGTGCCTGATTGTGGACGTAGATAGAGCCCACGGTCTTTCAACAAGGCAGGGGGTTGGGGCTGATGTGAGGGAAGTCCTGCTGCTGGGGGGGACAGCCGGAAGGTCAGAAGCCCATTTTATTTTCTATGAGACTATTCGGAAAGGTCAAGACATCTGTAACCCTGAGAGACTCCACAAACCCCCCTTGCCGTCTTTTTTCAAGATCATTTAGCTGAGTATTTCCTAGGTAGTTGACTACATAATAATTCAGGAGTGTGTTAGAAACCTAATAGCCTTGCTCTTCTCTCATTTTCTTTACAAATCATTTAGGAATCGTTTTGTTAATGGTTTCCGGAAAACCAAGTACCACCATTAGGGCTCATTCATATTTATGTCATTTTGTTTGGGTAATTAAACACAAAGCTTGTCATTTAAAGGTGCGCTATCCTTTTCTGTTATCACTAACGAAGTCAAAGTCAGAATGACAATGAGTTTGGCGCTATAATTTAATAGGTAGGTGCATTAGGGACTCTCAGAGGCTTGAGATGTGGCTCAGGATCCTGGCCCTCCCACCGCTGTGACTGGGCCTGCAAGGCACGAGGGTGCATTCACTACACCCTCCCAGAGGCAGCACGGGGGAAAAATAGCCCTGCATGGCTTTCTCACTTCCTACTCTGTGCCTGTAAAAATAATGGTTTCTTTTCAGACTCACTTCCCATTTCTAACTTAGCTGGCAAGTTAGATGTGACTGGTAATTTACCATGTTATGCAATTAACTTCCACATTTCTAACAGTTCTTAATGAGTCCTTCAGAGCTGAAGGATTAAGGATCAGCAACATGCCTTTTCTAGCTTTCTGTTGAGTTCTTTTTCTGCTCCCAAGTTGCCCATCTCTGTGGCCAAGCGGGTGCAGATCTGAGTGAGCTGTCCCACCGCTCTGGGCCTCGGGCAGGACTGCGAATGCGGCTCTGAGGCTAAACGGCAGGAAAGGGGTTTGTTTGGAAGGGAAGGCGTGGGGTCCACGTCCATCTCTATTGACGGGTATGTGGGGGTGATGCTTCCCTCTGACACTGCCCTAAGGCCTCACATACGATACACCGGACTCGGCCATCTCCATTTCTATTGCTGCTGCTCTGTGGCTTGAGGAATTTGGAACATGCCCATACTTGTGGAGCTCTGGATGTAGGAGAAACTAAATAACTATTGCTTGGATTTCAGGATGAGAAAAAAACTAGGTTTACCCAAGAACCCCAAAGTCTTTCGTTTAGGAGAATATTTAATACTCCTATTAATCATTTTTAATCCGTTTGCTTTTAATTAAGAAACAGCATGATGCTTTCCTATCAACATATGCCAGGGAGCAGATTAATTGTGGCTTAAGATAACGCTCCTTGATTGGTGTAATGTATTAGCTAACGAGACGCCTGCTTCTAACAATGCTCAGACACTACTCGGGAAAGCCAGCTACCCTCTAGAGAAACTCTTCTGCCTTCCCCTCCTGCAGCCACAGAATGTGCTAGGTGTTTAAATGACACATTAAACAAGTTCCCAGACAGGATCAGAGCAACACATTCAAAGGTTTAGAACTGTTGCTCCACAGCCTCCCCTTTGAAAACCTCCTGACATGAATGATCTGCTGTTCCAAGCACAGCAGCTGGACAACCAACAAGCCAGACGTCAACAGAGTGCAGACCGCAGCGCAGGGCGCACGAAGGCCAGAGGGCCACAGATCTCAGTCAGCTGCATTTTTAGTAAGGATAAACAAACTTAAGCACCAGGGTGCCATAGATTTTTCTGCAACAGACCTGGGAGGGTTTAACATACATACTGTTGTGAGCTAACTTCCTTCCCGGGAAAAGCAAGGGGCCCTTCTGCTGGGTTAGGGAATGGACAGTCCTCATCTGCCCTCTTAGAACAGAATTATAAGACTCCTCACTCCAGCCATCCAGAAGGATGAGCCAATCCTATCCCCAGGGGTGGGGGGAGCTGGAGACAGCCATGATCATTTCCCTCCTGAAAATGATGAAAACGTGGCTCCTTAGTGTCCCAGGGTGGGTTTTAAATACGTGGGAAATGCTGGGCTGCTCACCTCATCATAGGCTTGGGCCCATATGTCACCTGCCTGACACTCGTCCCAATTAGACATCTTAATACGAACAAAATATCAATAATTAAACATCTCTACACTGATCTTACAAGAATGTTCAGCAGACCCTTGATCTCTCTACATCAGCAGATAAGCATCTCTAGTACTACTCAGCCTGTGTGAAGTAATTAGCCTATCTTACAAAATCTAAATGATCTGTTTAGAAAGTTTTGTTTCTAACATATCGATAGCTGTTAAGTCCTCTTTACTCGATAGCATAGCAGGCCAGGGAGTGACCGGGGCACAGCCTGATGGAGGTGAGCCTTGATGCCATGCCCTGCAGATAACTCACCTAGGAGCTGCCTAGAGACACCTCAGCCATGTGATTTTTTTCCTGAGGCTGTGGATTACCATAGCAAGTGGTCGTGTGGGCTGGGGTCTCCTGAGAGCCTCTCCAGGGCCACGCAGTGCTGCCCAGGTCCTGCCTCACCTCCAGCCTCGTTGGTCCCAAATCAGAAGTTTGGTGCATAGATCTGTCCATGAGTTACTCGAGGCCAGGCCCTGGGGACAGTGGCAATCAAATGGCCTACCAACAGTGCTTTTCCTGTCATCCTCACAAAGATCCCCACTGACCACAGCTCATCCGGAAATCAGGAATAAGTGAATGGGTAGCTACCTGGACAATAAGAATGTGTCATGGCATCTTAGGTTGTGGATAAATTATAGCAGCCAAAACAAGGAACCGTCACTGAGATTCCACTATGATCATGGAACCAGCCCCGTCCTGCCAAGATCACTAAGTTCTACATCTTTAACTTTTAGTCTAGGTTACATTGTTATTATCTTCTAACAACCTGTGCTGGAAGAGGAGGAAGAAACTGGCATATTTTGTCTGATGATGCCAGTCACTGCGCTCCATACTTCACAACTGCTCTACACAGAGTGCCAATCTCTATTTCTACTAACGGCAGGGGGAAGAATCAGTCGGTTTGAAAAGCCACAACCCTCTAACTGGATCTAAGAATTAAGAGAGAAAACATGCCCAGGAAGCAAATGTGTGCCATGTTCTCACAACCCAATTTAAACCCAAATTTTTTTTTTTTCTTCAGAGAGCTATTGCTACGCTTTTCTTCTGCCTGCAGTGAAATTGTGAACAATAAACCTACTAATTCCTACAACAGGATTGTCCCAGGGACTCAAACAGAATCCCACAACTCATGGTAACAGATTCCCCTAAGGCAGCGATGTTCAGCCATGTGCCACAAGAATATTTAAAATATGCAAAACTTGACTAGTCGGGAGCACTGACCTCTTTTCCCTTAGCTCATCAGATAAAAAGGACAACAGTAGCTGTTGTCATGAATGCCTTGTCCTGAGCCATAAATATATAGGTTGTATCTTATTGGTCATATGGCCTATTAAGATTGGGTCTGATTGGTTAATTCTTGGTACCAGAAATCCTTACATGCAAGTATAGGCACCTGATATTTTAAAAAGTCACTTTTGAGCTTGACCAGGCGGTGGCGCAGTGGATAGAGCGTCGAACTGAGATGCAGAGGACCCAGGTTTGAGACCCCGAGGTCGCCAGCTTGAGCGTAGGCTCATCTGGTTTGAGCAAAAGCCCACCAGCTTGAACCCAAGGTCACTGGCTCCAGCAAGGGGTTACTCAGTCTGCTTAAGGCCCGTGGTCAAGGCACATATGAGAAAGCAATCAATGAACAACTAAGGTGTTGCAACGCACAATAAAAAACTAATGATTGATGCTTCTCATCTCTCTCGTTCCTGTCTGTCTGTCCCTGTCTATCCCTCTCTCTGACTCTCTCTGTCTCTGTAAAAAATAAATAAATAAATAAAAATTTTAAAAAGTCACTTTTGAGCAAAAAAAGGTAGGTAATCACCATTAAATCACCTTTTGTAAATCAAAGTTATACCTATTTTTTTTGTCACAGTGGTGAAGAATATATTTTTTGGTGTGCTGCAGAATCTCAGTAATTAGTTTATGTGCCACGAGATGAAAAAGGTTGAAAATCACTGCTCTGAGGGAAGAAAAGAATTACCTGTCTCAGTTATGTAGTATCACAGTGTCTTCAAATTTTCAGTCCCAGAATCTCTTCAGGATTAAGATTAAAAAGCCAATTCTCTGAGAAAAAGAATGTGCAGCACAGCAGGCAGATGCCTGTCACTTCACACCTCTCCCTCCCGGGAGCCACAGTGAGGGCCAGAGGGCCGCTCCCTGTGCAAAGCCAGGATCTGGGCTCAGCCAGTCCTTGCACTCGAAGGCCACGGCACCCAGCGTCTGTCACTGTCGGAGGGACCAAGCAGACACTGCGGCCGCCCTTCCAAGGCCGTGCAGACGGTTCTGAACGCTGCTGCACCTTGTCTCAAGGGCGATGCAGACTGTGTTGCCCACCCCACACTGAGCTAGGTCCTGCTGAGCCTGCAGAACAGGCGGTTTCAAAGCCACATCACAGGATCCCCCACCCTCTTTCTCTTGGGCTGTCCTGGACGGAGAGCTCAGGAAAATGCTGTCTTTTGTAGATGGGGACAAGGAGAACCGCCCAGTTCTGGGGCAGAGCTGGTTCCCAGGGCCTCAGGCAGCCCCGCTGGAGCCGTCTTCTGTACTTGGTTCCCAGCCGGGAGTCTGCCCACACACAGGCCTCTGTCCTCTCCACCAGGAAGAGATGGCAATGACCTCTTTCTCCAGACACAGTCCCCCGGAGCCGGATGCTGAGGACTGAAGAACCTATCCACTCACTTCATGCTTGGAGGAAAGCTATTCCTTCTCATCCTTGTGCCCACTGAGGCCGCGCACATCCATTAGTGACTAATGTGGTAGGAAGGCGGTGCGGGCCTCTCCTGGCCACACGCACACACTCCATTTACCTAGCCAGCCACTCTTAACTGGAGAACAACCTCTTATTTTACACTTGCGTGACTCTCAATGCCAACTTCCACTAGAAGCTGCCAGTAGCCACTGACAAAACTGTCTAACTCAATTATGATGCCACAGACTGACCTTAACCTGAACCAAATGTCACATAGGCTGCACTCCCCTGCTGCACATCTGAAATATTTATCCAAAGAAGCTTTTCAGTCGTAAAAAAATAATGGATAGGCTTAACACAAAGGTGAACCTTAGAAGGACCCGGAATCACTGACTTTAAAGCCGACGGCAAACCTTGGTGTCCCTTCCTGAGTGCTCTCAGCACAGGCTTCAGGGGACACTTTCTGGAAAGGAGCTGGAGCACCCCCGCCCCACCCCCCATCAGTAATCGACCCAGTATCACCAGACGTTTCTGATCATGCAGCTCTCAGGAAGAGAGACAAACATATTTTCAGCGCATACTACCAATATTCTGGTAAAATGTTTATTTGATTAACATGACTGACTTTTAACCCATACACTACCAATAAAGGTTAATTTCTTTTACTTAGTAGAAATAAATAGAAATAAAAGTTCTAACTTTTCCTTCCTGTCTTCTCATGGACTGTCTTTTGGAAGCCAGGATTTCAGGGGCAGGTGCTGGTGCAAGAGCATCAGACAGGGCTGGGTGGGGTCACTGCCCCAGGGCATGTGTCCTCTGAGAGACTTCCCAGAGTCATAGCTACCAGTTCCTTCCAGCTCAGATGTGAAATCAGACTGTTAGGGTCACAGCACCTACTACCTAACTGCTGTCACCTCTCTCAGGCTCTGGCTCCCGCCACCCTCAGTTCCACCCTCCGCACAACACCCTGAGCAGTCTTCCTACAACACAGGTCAGACGATGTCTCTGCTGCTTTGAACACCTCACGGCTCCCCCAGGACCAGGTGCAGGGCCCTCAACACAGTGCCCACAGCCCAGCATGACCTGCTCCCAGCCACCCAGACACTCCTGCAATCATGACCCTTCTGTGGACAGGCCTCAGAACAGGCCGCGCCCTGACCGGCACATCCTGCCCACACCCCTGTCCAGCCTCTTCCTCTGGTTCCTTTCTACGTGGTTTTCAGGTCTCTGCGTCATCACTTCTACAAGTCTTCCCAGACTCCCCTCCTCCCTCCCAAGGAGTGGGTCAGGTGTCCTCTCTCTGTGCTCTGTGACCTCATTGTCGGGCGTGACCTCTGGACTGCTCTGGGTCTCCCTCTGGATGGTGAGCTCTGTGTGGACAGGAACACTGTCTGCCTCTTTGACTCCCCAGGGCCTAGTGCAGTATCTGGTATTGAGCAAGTATTCAAAAAAGTTTGCTGAGAGAATGAGCTATAAAAAGTGCCCTACCGCCTCTTCTGACAGACGTCAGGACAGGTTACTGTAGGGGAAGGAAATGGGGCTTAGGACTGTATGCTTGCCTTCCAGGCCTGGGACTCTGAGGTGACAAGCCCAACTGTCCTCGGTGTGAGGAGCATGGCATGAGGGCTCCTCCAAGGGCGCCACCCACCTTCACCGTCCCTTCCACTTCCACAAACCAGCGCCTTAACATGGCCTGGATCTGGCCGTCAGTCAGCTCGGGGTTGGCACTGTGGATTTTCCTCTTGACCAGGTCCTCCAGCAGGAGCCGCCTCAGCCGCCAGTAGAAGAAGGTACGGGATGTTTTCCAGTCCAGGATGTCCTATTGCCGACAAGAACAAACTTAGTCGCCCAGTCCCAGTTCCTGCTCAGGGCACCCTTCAGAATGCAGCCCCTACGCCCTGTTGACCACTGCGCTGTGCAGGTGATGGGCCTGGCTGATGCTCAACCCCACGCATGGCCGCCACGCTCTGGGGGCAGGGCTGTGAATTCCCAGGTAACCAGAGTGAGGAACTGGCTTTGAGCTCAAACACCTTGCATGCACATCACGTGCAAGTTAGCTGCTGCCGGAACCCTGACACTAGTCATTCACAGCCCGAGCGCCGCCTGGGCAGCTCTCCCCAGTGGAGGCACGTGTGACTCAGTTTCCCACCAGTTAACTGGAGTCCAGGAGGTCACCTCAATCATAAACTGTTTTAGGATGATAGTGGATATGGAAAAAGGGATAAGTCTCCAAAAAACTGAACAGTAGTTTGATCAGCGCAATCTGTTTTAATCCAGTGCTAACGGCTCCCTGCGTGTGAGCCTGTGTGCATGAGACACACGCTTGCCTGCAGGTCTCTGACAAGTCAGAAGTGGCAACCACTATACTTACGTTAATAACACCCTTCTCCTGCATCCGGCCTGGTGTGTCGTGCAAGTCAGCAAACTGCACAGCCACCTGGTGGTAAATGGGGATGAGGAACTCCTCCCGCTCCTTCATCTTGTTCTCCAGCTCCTTCCGCTCAGCTGCACTGAGCTCAGGGGTGCCTGCAATTAACAACCTGCCCGTCACACTCCGTGGTGACCAGGAATCTCTGAGCTGCTCCATTGTCTTCACCCCCTTGGCCGAGTAACAGGCCTCTGTGAGATAGCAGACCATCTTTACCTTGCCACAGGGAGCCCACACGTCCTTTCCTGGCTGAGTCAAAACCAGGAAAGCAGCCATGGGAGTCCCTATCCCCAGGCCTCCCCCTGAGCAGGTACGAACCACCACCTGGAGGCTAGTGTATCTCATCATCTCACCACTGACAGCCAGACCCGTCCTTTCCCTGTGAAGGACACCATGCCCAGGCCCTGCTGACCAGCCTCAGAGCAGGACTATTAGAGTAGGGACATGGTGGGGCAGCATCCCTCATGCATCCAAGCAGCCCCTCGCCTCATGTCCACTCCAGCAGCCACCCCGTGTGATGAGGGTGAATGACTTCTAAAGTCACAAGCTGCTTTGCTCTACAGCTTGAATTGCAGGTTCTCTTGGCCTAAAGTAAGTAGAATCCAACCTAGTTAGAGTCAGGTCTGTGTGTGTCCTGCCGGCCTCATGGACTTCCTCCCCACCCCCGTCTCCTGCCTGGGCTGCTGCTGACAGCAACCCCTGACCACGGTGACAAAGACATTCTAGTTCTTGGGCTAAAAGAGAAGGAAGAGGGAAAAAGAGGGTGGCAGTCCACGAACCCTATCTGGATCATAAAGCACACAGTACACTCACTCAACACATAGGAGACTTTGGAATTCCTAATAACAGGGACCCTCCCCCATCAGCAGTGTCCCAGGAAAGGGGCTGCTATGTTGTACTTTTATTCCTAATGACTCTCAGACTGCCTTCTGGGCAATCAATACAGAGAATTTAGTTGCCTGCCTAGGAAGGAGGAGTAAGTCCAGCTGAAGGAGCAAATCGGGACAGCCCCTGGTGTTGAGGACAACCTGAAATGCTTTGTCACCAAAGCTGACAAATAAATACATGACCACAGATGATGGGATGCAGAGAGAAAGGTCTTTTTCCAGCATGTCTATCTGAGAACAGGCCTTGCTTTTTATGCCCCTATGAATCATGTGCCATATACAGCCTTGGGCTGCTGACTGAGCCGTAAGTGTTATATACAAACACATGTTAATAGAACAGGGATGCAACTATAATACCTAGTTTCATTTTTATGAGGTTTTTAGGTGCTCAACTCTACTTTTTCTTTTCTTTTTTAACCCATCACTACTTTAAAGCTGTGAAGAACAAAGTGGGAGGCTATCTTTTCTTGGACTCTCACATAGAGGACAGCTGCTGACTTCTCACTCTGGGTCCCTGACACCTCAGCAGCCTTTCTTCCAAACCGGGAAGCCAGCACGAGGGCACCAGGCCCACGCTGTGGGACGAGATGAAGGCCCACTCATTCGAGTGTGGATCTGCCTGGAGAACTGATGGGTGGAGGGCCAACTGCTTTCTTCTGGGCTGAAACTGTCTCAGTCGTAACACCCTCAACAGGGAAGCAAACATTTTTCCTTCTCCAAAAAAAGGAACCAAGACTCCTTGAAGAAACAGTTGATTCCAGGGCTGGAGGAGGAAAAATATAAGATGAGCCTGGAACATATTGTCACAAAGAACAGGAAGCGCTGAAAACATGATTGTTAAAAGGACATGGGAGCCATTTTGAATGTGTTCCCACTGGCCAAGTCTAGGACAATTTGAGTAGCAAATTTATCAAAAAAGATAATGTTTATTAGGAGACAGATCATTCATGGAATCAGCTAAGACCCTATGAGCCCATCCTGATATAAATGATTAAATGAAGAGAAGGGAAGGGACCACTCCTTTCTAGCTGAATAACAATTAGTAGACATAGAGTAATGATGGAGTCAGAAAATCGCCATTTTACAACCATCACAGTAACTGGATTATCAATGCATACTAAAAACTAGTGGGTGAAAGTTTGATGAGGATCAGGATATTTACACAGTCTAAAAGTATCTCCTTACAAATTACTTATGAATTACAAAGAGGAAAATGGTAATTTTACAGTGGATTAGCCTAGTCAACAAAACCTTAAAACAAGTAATCAAAGTTACCATTACCAAGAGTAGGACCAACTGGTATCATGTGCCTCCTGCTGTAATGTCTAGAGAAGGATATAATATTCCTTTTGCAATCTTCCTGCCCAAAATACATTGTCTGAAACCAACCATGAGGAACTATGAGAAAAGCCCAAAGTAAGGAACATGCTACAAAAAAGTGGCTTGAATTCTTCAAAAAAAGTCCAGATCATGAATAAGAAAAGGTCAAAGAATTATTCCAGATTAGACTAAAAATAGTTCACAATAAATTGTAATGTGTGGTCTGGGATTAGATTTCAGACAAAAAAAGAAAATAAACTATATAGGATATTATTGGGACAACTGGCAACATTTTAATATGAATCATGGATTAGACAGTAGTGTCTCAATGTTCTAGTTCCTGATTCTGATAAATGTACTGTGGGTGTGTAAAGAAAAGTCTGTGTTCTTGGAAACACACATTAAACATGAATAAAGCAGAATACAGACTATTCTCCAATGGCTCAAATAAAATGTATGTGTCTGTATGTCTCTCTGTGTGTCTGTGTCTCTGCGTGTCTGTGTGCAGACAGTGAGTGAGCACATGCACATAAGCATGCAGAAATGACAAAGCAAAGGGGACACTATGCTAACAATAGGTAAATCTGAGGAAAAGGCAACAGAAGTCCTTTGTCATATTTTTATAGATTTTCTGTAAAATTATATACAATGAAAGTTAAAAAAAAATGTTCAAGCTGGCTCCCCAATGCATACAATCAATAATCAAAGCTAATATATACTACAGGGCACTAAGTGCTTTATCTATTCACTCAGTTCATACTTACAATAACCTTAGGAGGTTGGTATTCTTATTACCCTCATCTTAAAGGGGAGGAAGTGGAGGTACCAAGGATTTCTGTAATTTACCAAGGTCACAAAGCCAGCAAGCGGCAGAGCCAGGACCGAGTGCAGCACGTGGCTCCCTGGCATGTGAACACTGTTAGGTCGTCTCCACTGCTCACCTGGGGCAGAGGACAAGGCTTCAGCTGCAGTACAGTGGTCTCTGGGTTTCAGAAAGGGCTAAGTGATGATGGCAGACTCCTGGCTGGTGAAGCTGAAGTTCCATCTTAGTCCCATTCCACAACTGAGACCAAGACCATGTCTCCAGTAATTCCCACTCTGTGGGCCAGGCTTTAGATTTAAGGGTAGCTCCACCTCCCCTTAGGAGGTGGGGCCAAAGACATGGCCACATAGGGAGTCTCAGACCCTTGCCACATTCTCCTGGGTAAACAACTAACTAATGTGTATACATGCACCAAATATGACACAGACCGTTTCTGCACCCAGTGCTCTCAGAGTTGCACAGCTCATATGTCAGCACACATAATTCAGACTTAGGTCTGGTCAGCTCTTACCACCTCTGCCAAGCTGAATACCTAAATGTTACCAAGCGCTTTCCACGTTGCTTCACAAGCATCATTTCTAATCCTTATAACAACCCAACCTCACAAAAAGGTGTCTATTTTACAAATGAGAAAACCAAGGCTCTGAAAACTCAGTGGAGTGACTTGCCCAATGGCATCTAGCTCTTAAACAGCAAAGTCACGGCCCTGGCCGGTTGGCTCAGTGGTAGAGCGTTGGCCTGACGTGCAGGAGTCCCGGGTTCGATTCCCGGCCAGGGCACACAGGAGAGGCGCCCATCTGCTTCTCCCCCCCTCCCCCCCTCCTTCCTCTCTGTCTCTCTCTTCCCTTCCCGCAGCCAAGGCTCCATTGGAGCAAAGATGGCCCGGGCGCTGGGGATGGCTCCATGGCCTCTGCCTCAGGCACTAGAATGGCTCTGGTTGCAACAGAGCAACGCCCCAGGTGGGCAAAGCATCGCCCCCTGATGGGCATGCTGGGTGGATCCCAGTCAGGCGCATGTGGTAGTCTGTCTGACTGCCTCCCTGTTTCCAACTTCAGAAAAATACAAAAACAAAAAACAAAACAAAACCCCCCCAGCAAAGTCAGGATTTACACTTGGGTCTGGGTGTCCCTGAAGCCTGTGTTCCTCCACGTTACCTGGGACTGACAGGGGTCAAGCAGGTGTCCTGGCAGCTGCCCCAGAAGAGGAATCAGCTTGTGTTAGAGAGGAGGTGAGAACCTAGCTGAGCTCTGGGTGCAGAGCGGGAGGCCATGTGAGCTCAGGAGCAGACATTCTGCAAACAGGGCATTGGCTTTACCAAGCTGGAGGGAAGAGAAGGTTGGCTCTTGGACTAGCAAAGGTCTTGTCCACCCAATCATGCTATTCCAGAGCTTTGAAAGAACAAAATAATCACTTAAAATGTTCTGCCCCACTGAGCTAGGGGATCACAAAGCACTTCCCAAAGGCCACCCTGCGAGATTCCTTCAGTAAATCTTGACCACAGCTCAAGATATACCTCACACTGACCTGTGGTGGCACAGTGAATAAAGCGCTGACCTGGGACACTGAGGCTGCAGGTTCAAAACCCTGAACTTGCCTGGTCAAAGCACATATGGGAGTTGATGCTTCCTATTCCTCCTCCCTTTCTCTCTCTCTTCTTCTCTCTTTAAAAATGGATAAATAACATCTTAAAAAAAAAAAAAAGACCTACTTCAAATAAAATTCAAAGCAAGGAAAAGAGAGCAGAGAATATATGTATTTTAAATGCACACAAGAAAGTCAAGGATTTGTGGGCTTTGTTTTAAGGTGGGGGAGGAAAGGTCTTCTAAATTTTATTTTCTAAAAGTAAAATGCTGCTCTTAAGCTAGCCAGACCCTGTGCAGCACACCCAGGCCCTCTCCTTGTACGGCAAAGCAGCCGGCCTGGTAATGATTTAGGGGAGATTAACAAATATGTCAATGTCTATTTTCTGCTTAATTTAAAAGCGGCGTCCATAAAGATTTTTGACTTCTGAACCCTGTTCTCCTGAAAGAAAGAAGGTAAGAATGAGGAGGGGGATAAAGAGTGATTATCCTATCATTGATCGTTTGTCAGGAGCATTTCTTATTCACTGGACTATTGTAAAAAGCTAAGCTCTCGATCAATCCTGTAAGCTCCCTGTACAATTAAATATCTTGGAATGGTTTTCTTTCTTTTCTAGCCAGATTGCAGGGCCTCAGGGTTTTTAGGAAGGCAAGCGCGTGTGTGTGTGTGTGTGTGTGTGTGTGTGTAAGAATGTGCCACAGAGGAAAGACATTTCCTAGAACCCTATTTCAGGAAAAGGCTGAATGAGAGAAAAGAGGTAGGTTACTCCCATCAAACTTCCTTCCCAAAATAAAAAGTCCCCATGATATCCTAGAACTCCAACTTTATAAACTTTTAATGTAAAGAGTTCAAAACAGAACTCTGATCAAATGAGAAAGGCTAACATTATTGAGATGTTACTACTACTACGTGCTGAAACTATTTAAGTATCTTTCACCTCATGTAGTCCTTGGAACAACCCTAAAAGATCACTATCTTACAGATGAGGAAACTGAGGCACAAAGAAGTGAAGTAGCTTGCCTAAGGCCACAAAGCTGGGAAAAGGTGGAGCTGTGATTTGGGCTTAGGGAGTCTGGCTGCAGAGCCCATGCTCTTGAAATGAAACAAGTTAAACTGACCCACAGTGTCCACAGGGCAGCAGCCTGTCAGGTGTTCCCGGGCCAACATAATGAAAAACCACATCTCTCCTCCATGGGGTCAAAGCTGAAGAACAGCTTCCGAGGAGAGAGCTGATCTGTGCAGCAGGAGGTATTTGCTGCCCAGCTACCACACTGAGGGCGGGTGGAGAAGGCCGCCGCACCCTGTGGATGAGCAGGCCATATCCTATGGAGGAGGGTATGGGAGGAGGGGTGAGACCTTCAAAGCTTAAAATAAAAATTGGGCTACAAAAATTCTCTGCTCAACCAAAGGCACTAGACAACCTTGTAGAAATCTTTCCTTTTCTGAGCTCATTTTCTCATTTGGGTTTGGTCTAATGTGTGTTAGTGTAACAACAATATTAATCTGGCAAACAAGAAACATGTTTTGTAAAACAATGAAATATTAAATTGTTTCTTTTTTTTAGTTATACTGACAAGTGTATGTAAATTAAAACCCAATTTTAACTTTTATGGGCCCTTCTTCCTTCTCTTAAGAAAGCAATTTGCTTTGATTGGTTAAATATAAAGTTAAGACAAGAACTAGACCACTTTCCGTACTAAGCTCCATAATATCTCAGCTATAGGAACATACACCTTAACCCTGAGATTGAAAAATCAGCATAAAAAAAGACCAGAGTCTTATTAAGATTCAGAAGTACAAACCTAAATAGCAGTTTAAAAGATCTATGTAATGATATTTCCTATGTTGAAAGAAATCTTTCTATAAAGATAGTAAGATACAGTGGGGGAAAAGCCCTGCAAAACTACTTCCGATTCCATAACAGGTGTGCCTTTCCTTTCACAAAGCATTCTTGAAGAACTGCATAAATCAGATCCTGTTTTAAATGCCTTAAGGGAGCTATTTAGAAGGAACCCTGCAGTGAATCCTTTGGTAAAGCAAATAATCCTTTTGTAATGGGAATAATTTCTCCCAATGTATCTAGTTTTTCTTCTTCTTTTTTTTTAAATTCCATTTTCATATATCTGCTTTTCTTCAAAGGGGGCCATACCTATCTAAATATGACTTCATTTGCATATTGATTTTAACAGCAATCCTCTCAAGGAATGTTTAACTCTAAGGTTCCTTACAATGGCATTAGTGCTCTGATATTCATATTTTAAAAAAAATCATTATAGTAAACAAAGAGATTTCCAAATGGAAGAAAGAATATATTACTCCTCCTGCAGCTCCATACCCTGTACCCCCATGCAAAAATCCCAAAGAATTTTCTATATTAGAGGCCACACACTGGAGCCTTGTGTCGGGCAGGTGCAGGAACAGGGATTTGGGTCAGCTGGAACCAAGTGGGGCAGGGCGTCTCAGACATATCCTGGTGACAGTCTCCAGGCAGCAGAAGCTTAGGTTCAGTCTAACGAAATGCCCACCAGGTGCCGCCTGCCCAAGAACTGTGAACCACGGCTTCCCGGGGAGAGGCACGCCCAGGTGCTTCTACACGTCAGTCAGCTGGACAGACCCGACCAAAACGACCCTCCTCCTAGAAAATGTCGTCACTATTGCACTCAGTTGCATCAGACTGAAGAATGATTTCAGTGCGAGGAGGTAGGTTTTAAGCTGCTGCTAATTTAAGAAAGGAAGCCCGATCCTATAACTTCTACCTTCATGACAGAAAACCTTACAGTGTCTCTTATTGGCCTACCTCCCACAGAGCCCAGTGGCTGGGTGGCCACAGCTCTAGTGAGGACACTCACTATACAATAGGCGAGGGGGCCACACACCACTTCCCAGGCATAGGTATTGGAACTTCTTTCTTTCCTAGTAAGGATGCTGCTTTCTGCTTCAAACAAGCAACTTCGGCTCTTTACATCTTGAAGATGGACACAAGAAGTGGAAACACAAACACACAGCTCAGATGTTTGCATGACCTCTGCCAGAAAGCAGCTTAGCCACTCCCCTCGATCCCCTAACCCAAGGCAGTGTCCTTTCCTGTCATCCTGGCTGCTAAAGAGAATGTGTGGCAGGCTCCCTGATGCCTCTTACAGACTGCATTCTCACCTGCAGCCACCACACACACCCTGCACCCAGGTGCCCTGGGCCAGGTGTGCTGGGTGCTGCCTCTGCCAGTCATCAGACCTTCACTGCAGGGCACACTCCGGGTAGGCACAGCCAAGGTGCCTCATGGCAGGCTGCCTGGTGGGCTGGGAAGGGCTCGCGACTGAGATGTGTGTCTGGAGCAGAATAAAGTTCCACCAAGAGCCTCCTCTGCCCGGATGCTCTTTGAAACAAGGGAGAGGGACAGCGGAGAACTTACAATTGCTTCTCACTTGAGCTGGACAGTTTTGATTTGTCCTTTCCTTCTGAACACAAGAGGAGAGTATGGACCCAGGAGAGGACTCAGGCCACAGCACTCAAGGGGCCACACTGGTAAGGCCATCCACTCCACAGCCACTCTCCCTGCTCTTGTCTGTGAGGTGAAGTGGGACACCAGAGAGCCACAAAGAGGCCTTGCAGGGCTCGGGCTCTGTTTCCAGAGAGGCATTCAATTTGCTGAAGGCAACCAGAATGAAGGATGTAAGTCTCCCCACACTGACGCTAACTAAGCCCCAGTTCTGAGAAACCAGGGGCAGGACTGGGCCAGCAATGAAAGATTCTGAGCCTGACCAGGCGGTGGCACAGTGGATAGAGTGTCGGACTGGGATGCAGAGGACCCAGGTTCAAGACCCCGAGGTCGCCAGCTTGAGCGCGGGCTCATCTGGTTTGAGCAAAAGCTCACCAGCTTGGACCCAAGGTTGCTGGCTTGAGCAAGAGGTTACTCGGTCTGCTGAAGGCCCGCGGTCAAGGCACATATGAGAAAGCAATCAATGAACAACTAAGGTGTTGCAACAAAAAACTAATGATTGATGCTTCTCATCTCTCTCCCTTCCTGTCTGTCTGTCCCTATCTATGCCTCTCTCTCTGTCAATGAAAAAAAAAAAAAGAAAGATTCTGAGACTTGGGCTGACGTCACCTCTCTTTCTGGGGTAACCCTCCCCTCACCTCTGTCAGGCATCCACGTATGTAACTGTTTTCATACTCACTGATATCATCACAGAACTGCAAATTCACCACCTTCCTACCTAAATTAAGTAGGCAAAATGACAAAAGGTCATTTAAAAAAATAAAAATTCTGAAAGAAATGAAGTTAGCTGCTCAGAAATTAAACATTAGTCATTGTCCTTAGAGAAGAAATAGTAATTATGTTTTTGAACACAGTCACTGGATTGTGCATTGGTTTGTCTAAGTGATCTGACAGTGTGCTCCCCAGTGCACAGGCTGATTTGGGAAGAGACTGGGAACACCAGATAACATCCACTCCTACAGGCTTTCTCCTAAATTGGGTTTTTCTCAGTTGGCTTGGCTTTAGATCACAAAGGAGAGAATTCTTGTCTTAATTTTGACTGTGCTCAGGATTTGGCAGAGGTAGAATCTGAGGAACTCCCGAGAAGAGAACACAGGGAACCATAACTTCGCTGTGGGTTGCAATGTGAATTTACATTGTATCTCAGATGATTCATTTAACTCTTCTTTTTGCTTCAATCTCCCCATCAGGAAAATGAGCTCACTTCCACTCACTTTGTGAAATGTGTTTTGGCAGTCTTTGGGTCTAGGCATTGAGAAAGCAGCTGAAAGCCAATGTGAATCCCGAAGGGACTGGGTTCATAGCTCGTTCTGCTCCAGCCCTTCTGACCTGTCATGTCACAAATACACCTGGGGTTGTATGGTCTCCCCAAAAGACAACAAACTCCTGCGAGTCAAGGCTACTGCTTCTTCTTTCTTTCTGTCCCTAGACCACTTGCTCCACGAGGGGACCTAAGCCACAGAGTGCCTGGCCCTCTGCTCTTCTGATGATTCAGATGGGAAGGAATGACGCCAAGCCCCATGTTCCAGAAATGCCTCGCTGACCCAGCACTAATGTCCAATCATCTGATCCTCACATTAGCTGTGTGGGGGTGTGAGTCCCACTTTCTAGATGAAGAAACTTATGTTCACAAAAGTTAAATAATTTACCTGCAGGCAACATAACCAAGACTTGTACCTCGTTTTAATTCTGCATCTACTGCTCATGCTCCCAAGCTGCCTTGGGCCAGAGCCTGCTCCACATTTAGCAGGCTAAGGATTCTTTCTCTCATGCCATGTTGGTCAAGGTTAAATAAATATGTTTTCCTTCAATGCGAACAGTAAATTGATAATGAGATGATTTGTAACAAATGATTAAACGGCTATCACTGGGGAACCCCCTCCCTCTTCCCGTCCTATGTTTCGAAAGTTAAAAGGTGCTGGGTGAAGGAGGGAGCACTATCACTTTCCTTCGCGAGGAAGCAGCTCCAGCCCCACACCACTTACCGTCCTGTCCCGTTGTTCTGCAAACAGATGTCAGAGAGGATCCCTCTGCCTACCACCCAGTCACTCTGAAGGGATGATAACAGCCATCGGGGGGTTAAAAAGAGGCAGTGAACCCCCAGTTAATGAGGAGGAATTCAGCAGGCAGTGTAAGATAAATGGAGCTCTCTCTGCTTCTGCTAGAGTCAGCATGAACTGCGGCCCCGCGGCTTGTTTGTGGCAAATGGACTGCACGAAATATCAAAGGGCAGTGATCCAGAAGAAGACCGACTTTGACAAATTTTAAATTGGCCAGAAAGAAAACCAGTAAAAAAAGAAAAGAGAGAGAGAGAGAGAGAGAAAATTATGCAATTTGCTGTGTCCTGCAATTGTGGTATTGCTGCATTTGTACAGAATTAGTGGTAAGAACAGCAGCAACGATCGCTGGATGCTGGGAGCAATTATGAGCCATCTAAGTGAGATGCTTATCAGGGGCTGAAGCTTTTAGAGCTTTCTCTGTGAACAGTTGTGAAGAACTTGCTCTTGAGCTGCAGTTACTTTAATTAAAGTGTACGGGTTGGTCAGAAGTAATTATCCTGTTTGGAGAAGAAAGGGAAAAAAACCCACCTCAACAACTCTGGGTGGCAATGGATTTTAGAAACAACTTTGCCAATTTCTTGTTGGATGTGTGCATTTCCTATAAAAGGGTCGGGCTGCAGTGGGTTAGAGTTATTGGTGGCTGCTGTGTAATGGCAGACAACGGGACACAAACAGGGCTTTGTAACCCGAGTCAGGGTGTATGGTAAGCCAACGTGGCTCAGGGACCTGAATGTCAGGATGTGGGAGCAAACGCTCAGAAGTTCTGGGTCTCTACATGCTGAGGCTCTAGAGTCCACAAATGGTACTTTGTTAATTAAATTACTATTTGGAGCATAAATGAGCTAGCATCTCTCTTTTTTTACATCTTACATTCACCATATTTTCCTACCTTTTAAAGACAACCTCTCTGTTTCTCTGAAAACAAAACCAACCAGCAAACAAAAGAAGCTCAAGCAATTATCTTCGTTAACACAGCAATGGACTCAATAGGCGATCTAGGCAGAAAATCAGTGTTTTGAAAGAATCTGAAGCTCCTTCAGACTCAGAACTCAACACAGGGCTCCCAGGGTTTAGTCCTATGTTCAAATTGCAAGCGCCTTCCAAAAGCTCCAAAAACAAGTGAGCAGCAGAGCCCTGGCTGGGAGCAGGAAGCGCACACGCTCCCAGGGCAGCTGCTGCCACAGCCTGTGTTTGGAAGCACAGGGTGCACAATCTTTATTTCCATTTCTCTCGCTCTAGATGGCCCCAGAACACCGGCGGGGTAGGTCTCCAGCTTTCCTATTCCACGGCACTGACTCGCACGCACATCACTCAGAAACGAGGTGGGTTTGTCCAGAGAGATGAGGGGAAACAGGATATTTCAGGCTAGCATATTCTCTGACTGATTAGTCTGCCCCCACCAGCAACTTCTAGCTAATCATTCTTTACAAGGTCATCCACAAGCCTAAAAAGATGGGCTATTTGAACTATAAGGAACTATCAGAAGAAAAATCGAGTGACTTTTGCTTTTTTAGGGCCCACTTTCCCTCCTATTACACACACTATTTCATTCCACCAAGGTTCTTACCATAGAGGGGACAGTAAATAAAGATTATCATGAATTTGATCAAATGCTTCAGTGCCTCCTCCCCTGGCCTAGAATGCACTCATTACAAATCAGCTGAATGGCTCATTGATTTGCTAGGAGGACAAGCAGACATACCCAATCGCTCAGCCAAGTGGATGTAGATGGGGTCCACCCGACGCATGGTTTTCACCAGATCCTTTTTGCGGAATTTGATTTCTACTGTCCCTTCTGGCTCCAGAACTGATCCCCTGGATCAAACAGAAAGAAAAGAAAACATGACAAAACAAAAGTAGAGGTACTTTAAAGGAAAGAGACAAAAAAATAAGGCCAATTACAATTTGTGGACCAGGAAATAGCTTCATTATGGTTTTGCCCACCCATGGTTCACAGAAGTAATCCCAGGAAGAGGAGCAGGCAGCGGAAAAGTGTCTGAGGTCTGAGAAAGGCCGGGCAAAGGCAATCAAAATAATTCTCATTATCACACCAGTCTACTTCCATCTCAAAGGGAGAATACAGACACCACTATCTACAGGTGACAAGGGTAACAGGACAGCGTTATACTCCAGGGGCAGGGGAACAACCTCCACCACGCAGGCCAGACAGTGAGGGGCCAGCGCTGAGCAGCCCTGCACACAGCTGCCAGTCTGCTGGAGCACGCAGACACGGGGCCAGGTTGAGCAGTAGAAAAAAATGTCCTGCTACTGCCATGGAAATGACAAAGTGAAAAATCTCATCTATCTAATGATGCTCTATTACCTGGAATTTAACCTAAACTCCGTCCTTTATTTCTAAACTTTTATATATAAAAAAAAAAAATTACAGCTCATGCTTACTGTGTGCATGACACTGTTCTAAGTGCATAAACATTTTCGCAACAGTCCTGTGCCCAGTCTACATCCACTGTGAAGTCAGGTACTAATATCCCCACCTTATAGGTAAGGACACTAGGTATGGCAAGTTCAGAGACTTGTATCAGTCTAACAAGTGGCAGAGGTGGATTTAAAAACCACAGTATTGTTCCAACATTTGCAGAGTTGGTTATCAGATGAGGGGATAGGTTAGAATATAAAAAGAATAAATTCCTAAGCACAGAACACATGGCGAATGACTTGACAATAAAATGACTGTACTCTCCTAAGCAGCTTTTGAAGTAGGAGGCTGACATTTTTGGGAAAGGAGAGACGCAGGTGTTCAGATCACGAAAGGAAGTTGGATTGGATCCTTTTCATTTAAGGATTTTCAGGTACCACCTTCCAACAAAAACCTGGGATTTTCTCTGGAAGTTCTCTGGGTGCTGCAAACAGTGTTTTCCATCTCTCCGGGAACATCAGAGTGAGATGCCGGACTCTGGGGGAGAAGCTCTGGTTTGAATCCCAGAAGGTGGGCGCTGTGGTAGACCTCAAAGACACCAGCTTGCTCTGCAGACAAGGAGAGGCAGTCTGGGGAGAGCAAGGGCCGCTCCCAGTTCCTTACTCAGCAGCAGCAGAGCTGGGTTAAGGCCCTAGAACTTTAGACTAACAATTCAGTCCTTCTGCTCCAACTCGCTCTCAGCTCCCTCTGCCACATACCTGAGAAAGAGTGAATAGGCATATCTGAACAACAAACAGGAAGAGAGGACTGCTCTGAGTTTGGGGGTGCCTGGAATAGAAGACTTCATGGTAAAAGAATCCGGTGTGAGGGATGGTGCTGAGAGAGCCCAACTCCAGACTGATTTCCTTCCCATGCTAGCTGACACTATTTGGAAAGTCCATTTTCCTGGGCATGGAGACCTCTGGGAATGGATACATGCCAACAAAGTCCTCCTGGTTATAATGTTCTCCAGGAGGACCCCAAGAGACAGTAAATGGAAACAAGAAAGGAACGCTACCTGCTTTCTCGGTCAGCATACATCTCCATGTGCCGGGGGTTGATGGTGGGATCAATCACAACCCAGGAGCCACCCCGGAGCTCAGCCTGGGGAGGAATGTAAACCATCACAGGCTGCGAGCACTCCCGTAAGCCGTCCACGATGTAAGCACCAAATTTCAGCACTTGGTCGTACATGTCTATCGAGATTGAGACAAATTAGAAATCAAGAAACAATGCTTCCAAACACTCTTCAGGTCATCACACACACAGAAAATAATATTTATATGTGTCCTCACGAGGTGGTCAGAGGTACAGGTCTGAGGGTTCAGAGACCCCAGGTCCCATTTGGCCACCCTGAAGACTAAAGGGATTACTGCTCCACCTGTAGCCAAGACTCCAGGGAGCTTCAAAAGCACAGAGAAGCGCACATCTTTAACAAGATTCAGTGTGCAGGCCCCTCGATGGCATATCCATCTTCTGTGCTCCCTGAATTTCTGTACTCAGGTTTCACCACATTAATTCACACTTGCTCTACAAACGTTGAGTATTTTTCATGTCAATATGTGATCTCTCTCACTACATTAAGTTTTCTGAAGGAACTATTCAAGCTCTTTTCAATTCTTTTCATGATACTTAGCATATGATAAGCTCTTAATATGTGCAGCTAATGGAAAAGGATCCTTCAAAAACTGTATCTTTCATCTTTGTATCCCTAGTGTCCCGCCCAGTGCCTGGAGCATAAGTTAGTGCTCAGTATGTGTCTGCTGAATGAGTGAGCACATACACACTTTGGAAAGAACACAGTGAGGAAGAAAAACTAATTCTTTAAAGGTTGCCATTTTTATCAGGGTTTCAGTGAGAGAAAAAACCCAACTGAAATGCATATGTTATTGACTGGAAATGTCTCATGGACATATAAAAGGAGCTACCTTTTTTATTTTTGACAGAGACAAAGAGAGAGAGAAACAGATAGGGACAGACAGCAAGGGACAGAGATGAGAAGCATCGATTCTTCGGTGTGTCACCTTAGTTGTTCATTGATTGCCTTCTCATATGTGCCTTGACTGGGGGGGAGGGCTACAGCAGACCAAATGACCCCTTGCTCAAGCCAGCGACCTTAGGCTCAAGCCAAAGACCATGGGGTTATGTCTATGATCCCACGCTTAAGCCAATGACCCCGTGCTCAAGCCTGTGAGCCCGCGCTCAAGCTGGAGACCTCAGGGTTTTGAACCTGGGTCCTCAGCATCCTAGTCTGATGCTCTATCCACTGCGCCACTGCCTGGTCAGGCAAGGAGAAGATATCTCTTCATTTTTCTAAAAAGTATACTTTATAATGGCCCCCAAGGTCATGAGCACCTGAAGTAAAGGAGTCCCTGGACATAAATAAAGTGAGTCCTTGAAGTGTAGGATCAATTATTTATTGCCCAACAACTTATGTACTTCTTCCCATTTCCTAGCTCACTAAAGTCTAAACATTGCTAAAGCTTTAGGGTAGTGGTTCTCAAACTTTTTGAAGTCGGGGTGTATTTAAAATCCTACAAATAATTGTAGGTGTACTATATACAAATTTCTGGGAAATGTTATAATAATTAAGTCAAATATTAAAGAAAAAAATATATAAAGTCCAAGCATGCTTTTATGGTAATTAAACGAAATAAATACAAGAAAATTACATTTATTCTGACATTAAAAAACATGCTTATGTTACATTTTTTGAGTTATGCTTTTTAGAATCTGTAAAAAAGAGGGGTTAAAAAGTAAAAAAATGAGCCCTGGCCGGTTGGCTCAGCGGTAGAGCGTCGGCCTAGCGTGCGGAGGACCCGGGTTCGATTCCCGGCCAGGGCACATAGGAGAAGCGCCCATTTGCTTCTCCACCCCTCCGCTGCGCTTTCCTCTCTGTCTCTCTCTTCCCCTCCCGCAGCCAAGGCTCCATTGGAGCAAAGATGGCCCGGGCGCTGGGCATGGCTCTGTGGCCTCTGCCTCAGGCGCTAGAGTGGCTCTGGTCGCAATATGGCGACGCCCAGGATGGGCAGAGCATCGCCCCTGGGGGGCAGAGCACCGCCCCTGGTGGGAGTGCCGGGTGGATCCCGGTCGGGCGCATGCGGGAGTCTGTCTGACTGTCTCTCCCTGTTTCCAGCTTCAGAAAAAAATGAGAAAAAAAAAAAAAAAAAAAAAAAAAAGTAAAAAAATGACAAAAAAGTTACCTTTATATATATATAAATACATTCTTAGTAAGATTTAGTAAATTCGGCAGGTCCCTGCGCAAATGTGTTGTTTTTTCACTCTTGTGTTTATGAGAAACATGAGTCTGATGTGTCCTAGCGATTTCTTCAATGTTTGAGCATGTATTTGAAAGGCAAACTCTCATTTCCTCGTCAATACATTCTCTTCATTTGAAGAATTCCTCTCTTTTTACTCTTGAATTGAGTGCAGAAAACCCCCACCATACATATCATCTTAACTTTACACCAAACAAAGGATAGAAGAAACTTGCCTCCAGTCTTTCCTGGGAACATGGAGGGTAGTGTAAACAATCCAGCACCACAGTTTTAACAGCCTTTTGCGACCTAATCAGGCAAGTGAGGTGGGGGGTTGGGCAGACTGTCAGCTTACAACCAATTCCCCACACCTCTGTCCCCCAAAAATATAAACTCCAAAGGCCCTGTTGTTTTTTTAGTCCTCAACAGGCACATATTTCTCTGGATTATCATAGGGCACACCTAGAAATCTTCTAGGGCACACCAGTGCGCCCTGGCGCACACTTTGAGAACCACTGCTTTAGGGTTATGATTCCAGATGTCTAATCAGTACTTCAGTGGAACCATAATGGATCCTTTTTAAATACCAAATAACAGGTTCAACGGAGTTCAAACTTTCCTATCAAGGAAAGGATCTTGATTTGGAATAAATCAATTCTGGAAATCCAAAAGCAAAGAAGCATTTTTCAGGCAGTCAAGAGGAAACCAAACAGAAATTGCTTTCATTGTAGCAACTGGCAAACTAAACTGCCACCCTCTCCAAAGCAGAAATGGCTCTCTACACAAACCCTCAGTGAGCACAGTTCACTGTTGGGCACGCGCCTTTCCCCACTGTCCCAACCCGACTGACTGGTCTGGGAAGGCTTCAGAAACTCCACAATCCCTACTCTATGAGGAAAATATATGATCCTATACTCTGTGCGTATGATCAGAGCAAAGACATTTATTCCTTTGGGAGGAATGAAAAGACCAAAAAAAAAATTTATTGCTAATTACATAACTGTTGTATGGAGAGCAGGAAATAAAGGCCTTCAAGAGCTTTAAGCTAATTTTGTGGTTATGAAAATAATTGCTCAACTCAAATTATTTTAACTAAATTAATTCTTTAGTGGATATTTCAACCAGTGCTGCATAATAAAATGATTGTGTAATTAGCAATACATTTTTCAGTGCTGCCACAAATACAGTCTCAGAACAAGGAACAGAATGGAGTGTCCCTCACAGTGTCATGCAGAGAAGTAACGAAAGACAAACAAAAGAAGCAAAGCAACAGAAAAACAGCCACAAAAAGTGATCCTATGTGAAAAAGAAAAAAGTAAGCCAGAGGTAAAAGAAGAGAAAGTTTTCACCTCTTCACTTGCTTGTTTGTTAGAGACACATCTATACCAAAATCTGTCTCTGTACTGTCTATGATTAATAAATCCGGGTCCCCAAAAGGAAGGGGGGGCTTTAAAGTATACTTCCATTTAATTAATTTAAAACTAAATGTAAAGGTTTTGGGATGAAGATGAGCGTGCGTGCATTTTTTATTTCTGTGAAATAGACTTTGGTCCCTCTTTTTCACCACTATGGGCTAGTTTACTGACTACCAAGAAGCATGATTTCGTGTGTGTATACACACACAAACATTTAGTCATCAGGAAATCATCTTAATCTTGTGTCCAAGAGACAGGTGAGTAAACTCAGGTTTAAAGAAGTGACAGAGATAACACTCGAACCCAGATCTTTTGGGATCTAAAGTCCACACTCCACTGCCTCATTCGTAACGCCTCATTCTTAACTACACAGAAAGGCACGAGGCTGAGGCAATCTGCTTCCCAGCATCTGACATAATGGCTGAGAAAATAGATACCAGAAGACACTTGAATAAATGATTCAATATTTCTAAATTTTGCCTGGATTCTTTGTCTGGTCAGAAATGTCAGAAATTGTACTGATGATACCATCAGCTTGTATCTGACTGCCAAACAATTATCTTCAGGCCCAAGACTGAGTAGAAAGGGGGCATCAAGGTTTATTACAGCTGACAAGCTGGGGGCTAAAAACAACACCTCCATCTAACTTGGAACACCAACAGACCCACAATTCAATCATCAAAACACCCAGAAAGCAATAAAGGCTACTGAAATATAAACACACACACACACACACAGAGTCTACAAACAACAGGCTCATACTGAGTCACAGCTGCCCCAAACCACACATTTTAAAAGGCAGGTTGAAGCCCTTGGCAACAATGTGACACACTTGTCTGAAATCCATATTAAAGAGACTAGCAAAATCACAGCCAAGAATAGCAGGGGAGGGGCTATTCCCAAGGGTTTAGGCTAGATATCAGTCTAGGGAATTTTAAAGCTATGCATGTGCTGACTGTCAATTCTCAGGCCATAAGAAATGCAACTGAAAATGGAAAATACTGATAGGTTCTTCATTGGAGAGGTGGGAGCTTGGAGCTTTCCAAGCATTCTGAGGGAAGAACATCTGCATGAATGGTGATCAGACAGCCTTTCCAGTGTGTTTTCAGCACCCAGACACCAACCCTGCCTAGGGCCTTCACTGTTACACAACATGGGCAAACTGTAACCGCCACATGCACCAAATGAGGGAACAGGGTGGTAGGGTGTTTCCACAGTGCTCCACACTCTTGAAACTGGAACAGAGCACATTGACTTGGGGAGAGACTATCCGTTGGAAGCTGAAGGTAAGCATTAGACATACACACATAATGCCTCTCATGAGTTCATTATGGCTGTCTGACACTGTATTTCAATATCCCAGTAATCAGAGACTTTAAAATACTTCATTCCACTTAAAGTTTTCAATAAATGTTTTTTTTATTGTTATTTATAACCTGTCCCAGGAAGAAATAATAAGTATAACATGAAAAGCCAACTGAGAGTGACCCTGTAGCACCAGCAGTGAGGCGGCTTAATATCACTGGGATTTGCATCCTATCAAGCTATTCATGCTGAGGCTGGGACCCTGGTGCTAATTTCTAGTAAATTTCACGCTTGATGTCTCCCTGTTGTGGGTCATTGCTGGTTCGTCTAAATAAACTACTTCCAAATGGCTCTTCCATCTAAATATTCAGCCAGTTTTTATAATTTAATTTTGCATTATGCTGAATAGCCTTCCGGCCAGATAGAGCTCATTGGAAAAAAAGCACCAATACCATCTTGACATGCTTTTATTTATTTATTTATATTTTTACTGCTCGAATTAGACCTCCTAGGCCGACTAGTAAAGAGTTTTTTTTTCCCTCCACTAATGTCAATTTTCAGCATAGCAAGAGCTGTCTCTAATCTTTTCCTACTCATTACACACAATTTTGGAGTCATTTTACCCACAGTGCAGTCGGCTCCTGGCTGTGTGTTTGTGTGCACTGAGGGATGGCATAATTGTTTATTTTCCCTCCCTGCCTAATCCCCAGCCAGTACTGAAACCCAAACTGCAAACATCTCCCCAAGGGATATGGAGTGGCTCTCAGCTTAGGTCCGGTTACATGAGATAATACGTAGAAAACATCCTGACCTATATGTAAATATTAAAGTCGATGTTCTTCCTTACCCCTCCTTTCACACCAATCTCTATCTTCCCCAAAGCCTTTTTGTCTTAAGTGATATGTAAACAGATGCAGCAACACCAAAATTCAGAAAACAGATCTGGCCCAGGTCTATATCAGGGCAATAACTCATTCTTTTGCCCAGAGGCAAGGGGGAAGAGTAAAAGGGGACTTCTCGTTTAAAGGTATAGATATTATGTTGGGATAAAAAGTTGGGTACATATAGTGGTGATGGTTATACAACATTGTGAATGTATTTAATGCTGCTGAATTGTACACTTACAAATTGTTAAAATGATAAATATTATGTTGTATTTTACTACAATAAAGAACCATACCTCATTTCTGAGCTCTTGTCAAAATAACCAAGGACAACTACAAAGCAGAGGGGAGGCAGATGAATAATAACTTTCTAGGAACCTAGAGACTCTAGTCTAAGGATATTTTAGTAGATCAGGTCTGGTACTAGGCTCTAAAAACCAGCCTACTGTGCTAAAGGAAGTCAGACAGATATATGTTCCTTCCCCAAATCTGTAATTTTTACCTAAATGATCTTGGCAAATTTATTTAAGCTAACTCTCAATTTATGTAAATTGCAGGTAATATTATAACCTACCCCTTAGAGGGGCTTGTTATAGTGATTATCTAAGATAATACATGTGAAATGGTTACCACAGTTTCTGGTGTAAAGAGCTTAATGAAACTTACCGTACTTCCCCATGTAGAAGATGCTCCCATGTATAAGATGCACCTTAATTTTGGGACTCGAGATTTGAAAAAAAGACAAGCACTAAAAAGCAGGAAATGCAAGTAAAAAAATCTACAACCACTTTATAAGACGCCCCCAGTTTTAGACCCCAAATTTTTCAAAAAAGGATGCATCTTATACATGGGGGAAATATAGTAATTGTGGTTTTTTTTCTCATTGTTACAGGGCTAGCAGCCAATCTATAAGAGGCACGTGGCAAACTTTTGAACTCTGAACTCTACAGACAAAATAGCAAGGCTGACTTACTCCTAAGTAATGTCAGGAAAAGTGAATTTGCAATGGCCCCCAGATTTAGGATCAAGTGAAATCTGATGCTAAATGAGTCATATATATGTATTTTTTTCATATAAAAAAAAATATATATATAAAAGGGCTTTCAGTTCTCCCCAAATTTAATATAGTATAATCTATCTCTCTCTCCTTTTTTTTTTTTTTTTGCTGAGAGAAAGACAGGAAGTAAGAGAGATGAGAAGTATCAATTATTCATTGTGGCTCTTTAGTTCTTTATTGATTGCTTTCTCATATGTGCCTTGACCAGGGGGCTCCAGTTGAGTCAATGACCCTTTGCTCAAGCCAGTGACCTTGGGTTCAAGTCAGTGACCTTTGGGTTTAAGCCAATGACGATGGGATCATGTTGATGATCCCACACTCAAGCCAGTGACACCACATTCAAGCTGGTGAGCCTGTGCTCAAGCCAGTGACTTCGGGGTTTCAAACATGGGTCCTCAGCATCCAAGGTTGACAGGCTGCACCACCACTGGTCAGGCTATATATATAGTATCAATCTCTCTTGAACACTGTGGTATTTTGTTTATACTTTATGCATTATGGCTTTATCATTCTGCTCAAGACATTTTTTCTTGACTCCTTGAGGCATTGTCTGTTTCTGACTTGTTTTTCTTTTGTCTATAGTAGCTGACATAGCTCCTTGCACATAGGATCTCAATAAAAATGTGTAGGATTGACTTGTTTAACCTATACTCTCAATATCTCATGGTATTTCCACAAATTTATTATCTCAGTCAAAAAGTATTTCACCGTGATAGTCTATGAAAGTGTACAAACATTAATTTGCATTATAGTCTAAGTCTTTCCTAAGAAAGTGTAGAATGCGGTAGTCCTCCAGCAAATGTGGACAAAGGGAAACTTTTCAACTAAAATAACAAAACAAATCACCCTAGTCTTCTACATCTTGCCAAGAAGGCCTGGCCATACAGGGCTTTTCCTAGCCAGGCAAGGAAAGCAGCTGGCACAAGGCTATCCTCTCTCCATACACAGCTGATCATCTATAGAAGAATAACTGCCCCAGCATCCTCCTTCAGAGCTAGAGATGCTCCTGCCCCAAGGTACTTCCGGTGCCTGCTGAGGTTCCTTCTTTTCCATTTCACGTGCCCTTCTCTGATCACTTTGCTTACTCAGCAGCACCAACTCCCCCTTCCTTCCACTGCCATAATCCACACATCAGAGCCCTGAGTTCTGCGGCATTCAGCAGCAGACTCATCCTCTCCTGGCACGCAGGACCGCCCTCAGCATGGCCATGGCTCTGGCCACTGGAGAGCGCTTCCCTACTCTGAGAGGCAGAGTGTGTTTCCTGCAGTGTTCCATGAACTGTCCACAGTGGTTATGTACACAGAGGATTCTCAGCAAATGGGGATACTAGCTGCCTAATCACTAAGCGATTCCCATAGCACAGAGCAGAGCCTTTATAATAATATTGGTCTAATATGCTGAAGCCACATGCCCAGGGCTGTTGTTAGATAATAACAAAACATATCACAAATTACCACAAAGAGCAGCCTCTGGTATAGACTTGGTTCATTTTCTTCTGGTAAAGGCTAATTTCAGTATCTATCTTGGTCATTGTAGAGTGTTAAAGAATAATATCAACAAAAAGTATGTCCAGAAAAGGGGAACAGAGGCTAGTACAATTGTATTTCTCCAGGACTATTATTCACCTGTGAAAGCTAATCCACAACAGCAGTCCATTGAGATAACATTAGCAGACTGCCTGATCCTCTGAATTTTCCCATTCAAGTTGCCACTCAGAAGACATCTCAGAGGGTACATAACCCTCAAAAAGCCTAGTGTGATGAGCTGCTAGGACACTCACAGGCTCTACCCAATACAAACCCTCTCTCCCATGCTGCAGGGTTCAGGGGAATCAGCTATGCCCCTCCAGCCCAGAGCCAGGCCAATCACCTTTCATCCCACCAGAGAAGCCTCTCCAGTTAGCAAAGACCATCAGGGGCAGCCCTTCCCGGTTGAAGTCCTTGATAGCCTGATAGGTCTTAAATGCAGAGTCTGGGAACCAAACCTGGCCAGCCTGCTGGATTATCTATTGGAGAAAATGAAAGATAAACACACTATTAACAACACAGTTTGAGGGGAATCTCTCCAAAGTAAGTAAGGTTTAACTGATTAAAAATTTAAAATCAAGGCTCCATTGGAGCAAAGTTGGCCTGGGTGCTAAGGATGGCTCCATGGCCTCTGCCTCAGGCGCTAGAATGGCTCCAGTTGCAACAGAGCAATGCCCCAGATGGGCAGAGCATCGCCCCCTGGTGGACTTGTTGGGTGGATCCAGTTGGTTGTATACGGGAATCTGTCTCTCTGCCTCCCTGCCTCTCACTTCAGAAAAATACAAAAAAATAATAATAATAATAATAATAAAGTAAAAATTTTAAATCAAACTAAACAAAAACTGTTATTCATCATGAAGATAGTCTTTGAGTAGGAAAAAAAATTCTGGATCTCTGACTTTGTTAAACACCCCTCTTTTTTTTTTTTTTGCATTTTTCTGAAGCTGGAAACAGGGAGAGACAGTCAGACAGACTCCCGCATGCGCCCGACCGGGATCCACCCGGCACGCCCACCAGGGGCGACGCTCTGCCCATCCTGGGCGTCGCCATGTTGCGACCAGAGCCACTCTAGCGCCTGGGGCAGAGGCCACAGAGCCATCCCCAGCGCCCGGGCCATCCTTGCTCCAATGGAGCCTTGGCTGCGGGAGGGGAAGAGAGAGACAGAGAGGAAGGCGCGGCGGAGGGGTGGAGAAGCAAATGGGCGCTTCTCCTGTGTGCCCTGGCCGGGAATTGAACCCGGGTCCTCCGCACGCTAGGCCGATGCTCTACCGCTGAGCCAACCGGCCAGGGCCAAACACCCCTCTTTTTGAGTCCAGATTACACCACAACTCTTTAGCCAAGAAAGGGAAACCTCACCACTTCTAATAGAAGAATGCACCCTCAAGGTTCTAGGATTCCCAAGGGCAGCTACAGACTCAACTAGACTCCTCCATGAAGCATTCAGTTGTACACAGGTTCCAAGACCTCTCACCTCTGTGCTTACTGCAGCTTTTCCTGCTCTGTGGTTAATCAACAGACACTAGACGTGATCCTGCTGCATAACCTCTTCCCCAACTTCTTCACTCATTTTCTGGGTCTTGTCAGGGAGTGAAAATGTTATCCATTCTTTAAAAAAAAGATGGACTATGGTGTTCACAATTCAGCACACTCCATTATTAATTCTAATAATAGCTCTTCCGTGTGTACATTCAGAGAATCTGGGACCAAAGAGCTCTCAGCATTGTCTTGGCTGCCTTTCTGTAAGTCCATGTCCCCAACAAAAGTAGACTGTCTTCCAGCATCAACAAGAGGCCTATTTAATTTTTCAGGCAGACTTTACCTTGCAGTATATTTAGAGTCACCTTAAAGTGAGTACATGAGGGTCTAAAATCATTCAAGGCTGCTGACTGCCCTTCCATCTAAAACGGGTGGGTTACAATGCTCCCAATACATCCACAGGCCCTGCGGAAGGCAAACGGCTCCCAGCACAGGTGACAGAGGAGGGGTTAACGGCAGGTGCGCGCCCTGGGTCCTGACTTCTGAAGGGTCCCGCAAAACCCCACCTTGACACTTTTTTCTAATGACAAGGGGCCCAATATTTTCTTCTGCGCCCAGGGCCTCAACTGACATTAATCTACATCTGACAGGCGACCACAGTACCTGAGGTGACCTACCTTGGCTTCTGAATCCAGGTTTGCAGGATCAGCTGGGATACTTAGTTCCACTGTTCGGGTTTCTACCGCAACTACTCCCACAGGTATTCCTCCTAATCTGGTAAAAAACGAGCCACCTAAGAACCTAATGCGTGTCAACATTACAGCCAGTCATTTATTTTCCAATCCCTTATCAAAACATGGGGGGGGGGGGACACTAGAAACAAATACAGAAAGCAGGGGGAAATCTGACTTTCCTAAGGGTAAAATATGACACTCTAGATTTGGTGAATATGGTAAATTTTTGTAAATATGGTGGGAAATGACCCTCAGAATCACTCCGGTTTCCCACCACAGGATAAATTCAAGCTGAGGGTTATACTAGGGCAGCCTCTAGCAGTTAAGACTCAGCAGGCTGGCATGTGCATGCACACACATGCGTCTTTTTGGTTGCCAAATGAAATTTCTCAGTTCACCATAAAACAACCCTTTGATGAAGATGAAGGGAAATGGTCCAGTGGTGGTAGGAATCTGAAACTTTCAGGAACTGTTTTAACGAATGATGGCACTGCTGAAATAGAGCTGTAGGTTTCTATGGAGTACTAGTATCATGGTTCCAGATAAAATTTGAGGGTCGAGTCTCACCATTGGACGTGTGGATGGGGAGGGTGTAGGTATGTTGCAGGGATGAAGAAAAATATGTGCCAAGCATAGATAGGGAGGTGGTTAAACAACTTTCTTTTTCACTGGGAAAGAGCAATGGGACAGGGATAACTTTCAGCAGTAATCTTGGTGAAACAGGTGATCTGTATTGCAGTATATATTTAATCTCCAGGCTACATTTAATTTTAAAAACTGTCCAGTAGCTCAAAACTTCCATATCTATATTCCACAATACTGTCCCAAATTGGTCCTCAAGATTTCCTAGTAAAAATCAGAAAGAGACAGAGAAAGAGAGGAGGGGGGAGCACTGCTAGGTACAGGGTGAGTCCTTACTCAGAAATGTAATTCAATCTTCACTCTCTCAGCTGCATTCCTTGGGGCTGGGGCTGGGACAGGTTATAGTCTTTCATTCCCCTGTAGCATCTCCATAACAAACTTTTCCATGAAGGATGGTCTTTGGTTGTTACACTGGCTACTGGAAATGGATTCTTGTCATCACAAGAGGCCTGACAGGGCCCGAGTGGGGACCACCCACCCCCTTGTCACTTGCCTGCACTGAATCAGAATCAAAAGCCCTCTAGACAACCAGACAATGAGCAGGAGGTACACAGGAGGGTTTAGAAATATTTCTGCTCACAATGATTAACAATCCAACTGGAAACTTGTAATTGCAAAAGCCACCCTAAATCGGTAACTTATAACTTATATATTAGGGCCCATGTGACCTAATAAAGAACATCTTTATCCGAGTATTACAGTTATTTATTGAACTTGAAAACAGCTCAGAACAACTTCTGTTTTCTATTATACTTCATATAAATTTTATCAGGCTAGCACATGAAGATGCTACATCTTGTTTTATAGTGTGTCCCTGGACAAGGTGCCATGGAATAATAAAAGACAATTTACAGCCAATAGCACACATATTCCAAACATACATACCAAAGATGAGTTTTGGCAGCACTTACAGTAACAATCCCAGAAGAATACATTTATATTTATTTCTCGAAATGCCATTGCTTTTGAAAGAAGCTAGCTCCATTTGTGTTATATATACTTGTGAGCATGTGTATGTGTTTGGAGCAAGAAGACCAGAACTCATCAGATGGGAAGAAAGGAAGAAGTCACAGTGAGTGTCGCAGCAAACAATGGCAGAGCTAACCAAAGCCAAGCTTGATTGATCTCGCTCGTGGACAATCACTATTCTTCCGATCATCACTGTAAAGCATTATTCTCTTGTTTCCCATGGGAGGATCTTAAAGACCTTAACAAAGGTTTGGCTTTCAGAGGGTTAAAATCTGTCATGATTTTACAGACAGGAAAATTGAAGCAGAATAGGCGACAGGCAGATTTTCAGAAAAGTTGGTCTGAGTATGGTGTGAAGACTCCCTATAGCAAACTGATATGATAGGTCCTGGGTAGGAGGGCTCTCTCTGGTGCATCCCCTGCCCCTCCACATCCCCACTGGGAATTTTACCAGGCACAAAGAATAATTCCCACTGGGACCCAGAAGCCTGGGATTAGGTGGAAGACCTAGAGACACGAGAGCGTACAGGAGATAGTCCCTGTGGGTTTTAGTCTGGGTTGACTCCAGGCCTGACTCTCTTGTTTGGAGTCACAATGGAAGATCTTGTCTGTGGGCTTGCCATCTGATGGCTCCTTGTCACTGGCAGCATGAGCCATGCTGACCTGCTGCACTGAGGGAACCACAAAGCCTAGAATTATTTTCAAGGCTAGAATCTAAATCTCAGCCCAATGTGGCATGTTTAAGAATCTTGAGCAGGTGCCACTTTTCACCAAGATAAGAAAAACTGATTGCCCCTGAGAGGAAGGTGAGCTCCAGATGTGGGTCCCTAGGGCAGCATGTCTCTGCAGTGCAGAATGAGATTAAGATCAGCCTTGGCAGGTGCTCGTTATGGTGAGCGCTACAGATTATTTCGTGCAGAGCTTGCTATTGAGTGAAGCACTTCTTAGAGTGGGTATTAAAATTTAATAGAAAATTCAATTTCCCACTTGAAAAATAAAGGTATCCCAGCTTATTTTACTCACTCCTGGTTCAGGTAAACTTTTTTTTGTAATTCAAATCTGGTGATAAACCAATATAGTGCATCTGTTACTTAAGTAATCTCAATGCTGTGGAGGAACTTCTTTCGAGTTACACAGAAAAGTAGATGAGACTGATTCACTTGTTACCTATCTCTGAAGGGCAGGGCATTGGTGGGCCGTGGCTATTTACAGCCTCAAAATAGCTTTTCTTTCAGCATTATAAAAAGGAAGTATTGTCAAAACCAGACTTTAGATTAAATGCATCATTGGAATGACACACTAAATAACGACTGGGAACTAGCCCTCCAGTTATGCTGCCTTAGGAATGACCATAATCCAGTATTTGTAGAAAGTTTAGACAAACAGAGCATTATTGGTTATGTAGCCTTGGCCCTTTCCTGGTTTTAGTTGGAAGGAAAAAGAGCTTCCAGAACAAAAGAGCTCTTACCTGGCTCTGCCAACCACCACAGTCTGTGCCCAAGGTTGCATGATTTCTGAGAAAGACCCATAGTCAAAAAATCCACTCAACCACTGACCCTTCTGGGCTACAAAAGGAAAAGAAAGAAAACAAGAGAGAATAAAGACAGTCAATCCACTGAAAATGCACCAGAACTGGCAAACTGATGGTTGGATTTGGGGGATTATTTTGAGGAGTCTGTTGTGTTTTTAATCATATTATAATAGATGGAAGCATTAGGCAGCTGAATGTTCATCTGCCTTCAGACATCATCTCCTATTTCATTTGCTAGGCCACATAAAAAGACTCATTTATCAGCAGAAGCATCATTTATTGTTAAACGATGAGGTTCAGCTAGCAGAGAGAGTTGGCATTGCTTTTAAATAAATAACTTGGCTTTTTTTTTTTTTTCAAAACATCACAAACATTTGTCAAAAGGCAGCCAAGTCATTAAAGATGTTTTCAAAATGTCCATTTCTATTTTAAAACTAAGCTTACAATTTTGTCTGATTCTACTGATTTTCTTTTAATGGAAACCTGATGACAGCCAAATGATAACTATTAATGACCAAATGAGGACCCAAATTTGGGGAAGAAAACAGGAACTCAGCTTTTCTGCTAGAAAAGCAACAAGATATACTTCCACTTTGTTTACAGCTGACAAAGTATAATCTTTTCACAAGAAAAGGCCAGGCCCACATCCTATTGACAGATAGTAAAAATACAATGGTTAAGATGCACATACTTAATGTCATTAAACTCCCTTGCACAATTTCCTTTACTGGCGACACATGTAACTTTCAACATCTTAGTTTAAGAAAAAAAACCCTTTGTTTCACAGGTATCCATGTTTGACCAGGGCCTCATAAAAGCTTCTGCAAATAACTGTTTCCTAGTGTGCCCTCTCAGTTCATGGTCTCTCAGTGATTCTTCTAATTTGAACATGGCCCTCCGCCCCCTAAAAACCCAAGTCCAAAACCAATTAAAAGTGGAGATCCGAGCAAGCTAACCTCTGCTGACTTAAACAGGATGGAGAGTGTTTTATCAAGACTAAACTTGTAATTACTGTGTTCTACATTCCTTGCCTCTATGGCCCCAGTGTAAAATGTGATCATCCATTTCAAAATTATCTCTCTATCGTGAGCCCAAAGCCAATCGTTTAGATTCTGGTCTCGTGTTGGGCGTCAGTTTGAAGAATATCACAGCACTATCTCCTCTAATAAATGACTTTAACTTTTCACCTAGAAGATATCTGCTTTAACTTATCACAGGGAATCATCTGCTTTCTTTAACGTTTCCACTAAATTAAAATCTGAAGTCACTCGATTTGGGAGAGTGTTAGCTGCACAGAGACAGCAGGATGAATTACTAGGGAGTCGATGAAAAAAATATTATCCAAAAACCAGAAAACTTAGTTTATCACAAATTCCATTTTATTTGGTAGATCTCATTAATAATGGCCAAGATAATGCATACCTAAACACACACACACACACACACACACACACACACACACACACACACACACAACAGTGCACTCGTCTGTTCACCCCATGAAAGAGCTCAATTTTTCAAGGTTCTAAGCCAAATTTCTGAATGCATTAGGATATTATAATTTTAACTTCATATGCTTGGGTTATTTTGTGAACTGTATTTGAACAAAGACTTAGAATTTATTTCAAAATAGGAATATTTTATTCTTTAAAAACCTTCCTGCTGTATATGTTGACTGAGGGTTATGGGTATTGTAGGGGGCCTTTACTGCCCTCAAAGAGCAGGTCATATTCAGTTCAAATGTAGAACTTAGAAACCAGCTAAAACGGCTCCCCATAATTCCTAGGAGAACACTCACTGAATCTTGTTCTGAACTTTCCCAGTAAAGTCTCAGATTTTATCTCAGGCTCATAGTTCTTACCATGGTATAAAGATGAGAGATAGGAGAAGATTACTATGGTGATTTTTCTGGCTATGTAAGGGAAGCCATTTAGTTTCATTAAGATTAATAAGAAAAGGCATTGAAGACAACAGGTAAAATTTTAAATTAAAATCAACCTTCCCCCTGTGATTTTCCCACACTATCTATAATTAGGCTTCAGATTAAGCCCTAGCTCTTAAGTGATAGCTGTGTGACCTTGCACAAATCATTTAACTTCTCTGAGCTTGTAAGATGATGCTCTCTGTATCTCTGAGAGGTAGTATGCCCAAATAAGATAATGTATGTAAAAGTACATTATCGTCCCACCTGGCTGAGAGTGGGTGACTACAAAGGTTTTATTAAGTCTTCCTTACGAAGACCTCTTTCTCTTTCAACAAAATCACAATGACTCAAACTTAATTATCTTCTGCAATTCAATCTACTTTAACATATAGCCGTTCTTTGAAATAGTTGCAATAAACATGCAAAAAAGAACACACTTTCTCAACCTGAAAAAGCAGGTTCAAAATGTAGCAGGGGGATTTGGAGTTTCACAAAAGAACTGCCTAGTAAACATGGTTTGTGAAAACAGCCAAATGGACTGAGAAACAAAAATGTACATTTGCTTTATATAGAGTTGCCTTTGTTTCTGTTTTTAAAGTTAGATAAAATCAGCCCCAAGACAGAGGGCTGTATTAGATAAACATGAAGGAAGGGCTTATTCTGTTCCATATATTTGTAAAATTAAAAGTTCTGGACAGTCTCTTCATGAATAACTGATCTTACATTAATAACTAAACCGAGTACTGCTATTACCAACATCTAAGACAAGAACGGCATGTGCAGGGAGGGTGCCCAGCAGTAGCTTGCTGAGAAACGTGTAGTCACACTCTACACTGAGGGGTCTCAACGACCTTTCCTAAAACTGATCTGATCACTCTGTTTATAGAAACTAAATGGTTTGGTCCTATTGTTCTATGGTTGTATGGCTTATATTTAGCTGTTTTAAAGTGTTTGAACCCATTACATAATAAGTGTTTTAATAGCAGAATAAAAAGAAGAAGCATATTAGTGACTATACTGCTCATGACTCGATGGTTGATTTGTAAATATCTCATTAATTCTCATCTGTTCTTGACGAATTTTCTACTTTTTTCTTCAGAAAGCATTTTTCAGATTTTTCTCACTGGTAATTAGTAACTGTTTTGTCACACACTATTGTGTAGAAATTGGTTAGTAACTGGAAAAACAAAAGCACAAAGAAAAACCTGAAAGCTTGAGGGCCAGGGCATCACTGTACCCTTAAACATATACGTACTTGGGTGAGGACGGCCTGCCAGCATCCACCGAGGATCATATGGGGCCTTTGTGGGAACAAACTCGATGATTCTGTCTATAGGATCCTTGGAGTTCAGGATGGGAACTGAGCTGTTTACGCTCTATAAGGAGATGGAGAAAGAAAAGGCACAGCAATCAGTACACAACAGCTCCACACTCCAACTCGGCAGCAGTCATTAGAGGCAGGGGGGCTCGCCTATGGATGTCATCCATGAGCCCCACTCATCAGCTAGAAGCATGCCAACTACGTGCCAAGCCCCGAGGAATATGTACAGGTCTCAAGTCTCACATAGCAGCCTGGCACAAAGTGGTTCTGAGTCTTGATTTCAGTGTGCCCACTGAAAACCCCCAGAGGGAGGGTAATTGTCACAAAAGGGAAACCCACAGCAAGGAGAAAGCCTCCATACGCTGAGACCGAGGCCAAACAGGCCACAAGGCTTCTGTGGAGAGGAGCCGCGAGAGGGGGGCCTGGCCAGTTCAACTGGAGGGCATTTTGAAGGTGGAAGGCAAAAGATGGCTCTAAGGGAAAAAAATCAGCAGCTTTCAGAGGACTATTTCACAAAAGATCCCTACACTATAAGGAGCGCTCAAGTAGAGATGTGAGCCGTGGTGGAAGGGCCGGTCCTGCAGGCTTTGTCAGCTGGGAAGGAAGGCCTCACCTTAGGCATGTAAGATAGCCAGTGCAGGACAGTGAAAACCCCCTCAAAGTCATCGCAGACAGTGCTGTGGGTGACCCCATTGTTGTGCATGATCTGGATGCCACCGAGTTGGTTGTTGGAGGTATACACTTCCCGCCCGAGGACCTAGAGAAACAAGCAAGAGAAAAGACATTTGTCTTGATAGAAATAAAGGCAAAGTCTCTTTTGTAATTCTCAGTAAAATGGGTCTTTTCTTCACAGAACTGAGATTCCAGATTTTGTGACTTGTTCAAAGGGACTATCTGGACCTTCATCCTAAAAAGAAAACTTAGAAAACAAAAGGCTTTTAAACAATCATATATTCTGTTGCAATTTAAAAACCAGCAAGCCTTTCCCCCTCTCTCCTGGATGCCACGGGTATGTGCAGCATACCTCAACTCTGAGCTGAAACCCCCATGGGGGGTGAGGCCAGGACCCTGACCCAGTGGCCACCTCATCATCTGCAGGCTGGGCAGAGTGACTGTGCACATACACAAAAGAGGTCATGTGCCGTCTTTTGACAATCTTCAGTGACAAATCTCAGTTAAAGAAATGCTGGGAGGTTTGGGTTTCTCTTTTTAATTTTTAAAGGATTCCTTTTCCCCTTGTATTTGATTTTTAAAGCTGTTCCCCACACACAAGCCCCAAGGCTGGCAAAATCTTGAAGCAAGTCAAGATACAGACACGCACCCTTGAGTCTATAGCCCTTTGTGTGCTGGGTGCAGGGCAGTGATTGATACCCAAGCCCGCCTCTCCTCCACAGTCCTCCCCTCCCAAGGTTCCAGAGAAGTCAGGGCCTCAATCCTCAGGCTCCCCCTGGAGTTTAACCCTTGTGAGGTTGACGGGTACCTGCAGTTGGAAACCACAGTTTCATTTAAAGAAAAAAGGAAAAAAAAAAATAGTCCTGAACTGGGAAATTGTAGGGTTCCTTTTTCTCTTGAAGACTGGTTAATAATTTCTTTGAGGGAGGGAGGTTTTCTGACCTAGCAGATGGAAACCAGGCAGCCCGATCACTGACTATTGCAAACTGCTGAGTGTGTAGTAATTGCCAGTCATCTAGAGTAGCCCTGGAGAGCTCTAAACAGTTGTAGAGTGCTTACTGTATTTTACCTTTTCCCTCTCTCCTCCTCCTTTAGAAAATAACCACACCACCCAATTTCTTCTTCCCTTTTATTCATTTCCAGTCTCTGGGGAGAACCTAATAAATGAAAAACCAGCACATTCTACCTGTATATTCCCATTTTGCCCCTTCTTGTTAGGCACTTTGAGAGGTTCCCCTGTGTGCTGGGTCAGCCCCTACATTAAGACCCTCCAAAGGCTGAGAAGTTGGTGACCAAAGTAATCACCTCAGTGTGATCCACAGCTGGCCTTGGTTCTGTTTAACTTCAGCTAGGAAGGGCGGATGAGATTCTTTGGAACAGCGTATGGAAAGCAACACTGCTCTCAGATTGCAGCTTTCATGATGAGGAAGTGCAGAAAACAAGCCTGAGCTGAGCAACATGCCGGCAGCTCGTCTGATGGCACCCCAGGACCAGGGAAGGCTGGCCGCCTCTGACCACTGCACTCCCATCCTCCTCTCAGTCTGTCTTTAATCTCAGCCCAGGCACTGCGGCTCCTTTCTCATTCTCCTGCTGTCTCTTTCCATTTGCCCTCTCTCTGACTGATACACTGATCTCTCGGTCACTCGGCTTTCTGCTCCACTGAGTCCATATTACTAATAACACCTCCGCCACGGCCAGTTTACCTCATGAAGGCAAGAGCACATCATTACAAAATAAACTCATAACTTTGACATTCTAGCAAATACACGCCGTTTGTTATTTTTATGGCTTTAGTCTTTCTAACAGGCAGAGGGCATTACATACCTGTTTCATTTATATCTTTAAATGTGTGCACACATGCACATGCGCGCATGTATCAGAAAATAAAACAGAACAAAAAAAAGCCAAACCAAAACAAATATCCAAAGCAGCGAATTGATGGGGGACCCTGGTGGAAGCAGAAACCCTGTCACTCAGGGAGGCGAAGCTCTGATCTGGCTCCGGTTTTATGGATGTCATAAACCTGATGGCCCACAACTGGTCCTTCTGGGACAGACTGCCTCTCTGCCAGAAGTCATTCAGTGTGATCAGCACTATTTTTAATTATTAAAATAAAATTGAAAAGGGGAAAAAGAAATAAAAAGGAGATACTGTGCTGACCCTGAATATCCAATATTCACAATCTATGTCAGTGCCAAAAACTTGCTTGCCTGAAAGGGAGAGCTGGACCGTTTCCTACTGAGAAACATTATTTTCTTTCCTGTGAACACTGTCTCTAGTGCTTGCTAATATCCAACCACTTAGACTCATATCTCTCCAGAATTAGTAGTGGACTGATGACCCACCAGCAAAGGGACCAAAGCAGACCAAGAGCTGCTTAGCTGATCAAATATACCTTCTTCTCATGTCCCTGCCCCTCCTTTCAAACAAGAAGAGCACATCTGCCTGTCTCTGCCACCTTCCCATTCTGCCTCGTCTTCTTACAGATGGATGGGAGACAAACTTGGAAGCAAGAATTTAATAACTTAGCATGTCTCCCCTTTCCAAGTGGGAGCTCAGGTTCTGATGCACTGGCACTGTTCTGAAAAGGCAGCAGCCTCTTCTCTTCTGGATTCAGAAAGAAACTTAACCGGGGCTTACCACAACCAAGAACATCACTTCTGGGCTCAAGAAAGTTTGTCATGTGAGAAGATTCGTTCAGTGTAGGAATTAAAAAGATAAAAGTATAGGAAAGACTAACAAGAGTATCCAAACGATTCTCTCTGACCAGCCAGCCTTATTTTAAGAGGTCAGGGGTGGGGAGGGGAAGGACACAGAAATGAAACCTGCTTCACTAACCACAAACAAATGCTAACACTCATAGCCACTTAACAGCCAGTGAAGAGAAAGCAGTACCCTCCAGTTCATCTTCGATGACCGTGCGTTTGTAGCATGCACCAGTAAAATAAGGGCGCACACAATAGCTCCTGATTTATAGGGGTCGTTGCTGACTCAAGTGGTTTTAATGATTTTAGAATACTTTAGAACAAAAGCTCCAACTAAAGAAGCAGAATCCAGGCTAGGACAAACCCCAATCTGCCGAACTCGAAAATGGTCACGCCGGAACAGTTACACAAATCCAACCAGCACCGAGGAAGACAAAGAAAGGAGCCCACACGGACAGAATCACTATTTTATTCCTCCATATGTTGCCCTACCAAGCTCCAATAGAAAAATCTGAAGTAAACAATTATCATCATATTTTCATGAAGAAGGTGAGCTTCATTTATTACTTTTTTTCATAAGTTGCTTGCCATGTTTCATTCCCCAAATTATTCCTCTCACATTTTCTACAGCATAATACAAACTTAATTTATCTGCCCAACAAGCATCAATAACCACTTAAGCACAGGAACCATTCAAACAGAGGTGACTCTCCTGAGGTCCCACCTTGCAGCTCTCCAGGTCTAAGGGGAGAAGCAGTACCATGAAATAATGAAAAACAGGCAGCATCCAAAGAGTGTCCATGCTGGTAGAACTGAGTCTGAGAGGAAAGAGAATCTTCATCCACTCACAGTATAAACTTAAGCCTCGGCCAGCAATTCATTCATTGGGGCTGACAGACCTGAGAATTAAGGGCACCGCATAACAGCCAGTGATTAGCAGAGACACAATTGTTAGAGGTTCCGCCCCAAATGCTACACTGCCTTTGGAAACATTGAGATACATCAGAACTACAAATGAATGCGGTCATACATACACACTAAGGCCTCTGCTGCTCTGGCTGCTTATCTAGAGACACTGCAAACAGCTCAGGTTTACCATAGCTGACAGGCAATGAAAACAGTCTAATATATCGCCTGCTCACTCCCTTAAATCCCTTTTTGGAGATCAAGATAAACACATCCTTCCTTTCTCCTGTGCTCCCAACATTTGACTGAAGTGGCAGAGCACTGAAGTTTTGTGCAAATGAAATCACGATGTAATACTGAAGGAGTGCAGTATTTACATGTCAGGGTGTTTGTCAGCAGAGGCACTGAGCTTTCAAACTTTCATAGGAGCAACTTGGCTCAATTTTTTAAAAATTGCTTTTGTCCTGATATGCACAATATGTTGAGGAACTTTCAGACTTAATGGCAAGTATTTGCAATCATGTGCTTAAGATGTGAAAAATAATGATGCCCATTGACAGACTAAAAATGAAGTCTACCACTGCTCTCTCCCCTGTATCCACTCTTAAAGAACCCTAGGTGGGTCAGGGCAATCTTCTATGTAAAGAGGCAGGAAGTACAAAATTCTTCCTGCATCTGAGAATTAAGCTTACGCAAGCTGGGTCCTTACTGCAGCGCTCCTTCTCATTAGGATGCTTCCATTCTCAAGAGGATTTGAAGAGGGGTTTTGTAAATTCCTGAGCAACTGCCATCACTGGACTTCATCCATGATTCTAGATATTAAAGTTACTCTGGGATCTGTCAGGTTATTGATAAAGGTTTGGCTGAGGCAGGAAGAGAGATGGAGAGGAGAAAGAGTAAGTGGGAGCAAGGGAAAAGTGGTAAAATAGGGACAAAAGAAGAAGGATGAGAGAGGAAAAGGGAGGGGGAGAGACAAGAGGATGGGAAAGGAAAAAATGCAATAGCTCATCTACTCATGCTGCTAACACCTTCCTCCCTGACCTGAGAGGACTACATTTTTAAAAGCTGACAAGTAATTCAATCTCCAATTAACAATTTTAAGTGGTGCAGCACATATTACTGTGCAAATGTTTCTTCAGGAACATATCCAAGGGTGAATGGAATTAAATCTCTAGGGAGACAAGACCAGTGCCTATGTGACCAAGAGTATTTGGGGGCTCCAAAATACAGTCTCTTAATACATAGACTCAGGGTTACAACTTCTTCTCCTCTCCTTTATTGCCATTATTGCCCCTGGCAAGCTGGAGTGCTGGTTGGCAGCTGCTAGGCTAGGGGTGGGAGATGGGCAAGGGGCACCGGGCCACACTGCTGGCACAGGATGGGAAAGCCTCTGACTTGAACCATGGATGGATTCAAGACCATCCACTGCAAAACCAAAAATCCATCTGTAAGGAGCGAAGTTATGAAGTGATCAGGTTGGCTGATGGATAAATTAAAGGAGCTGTGCTATCTGTGGTAGAAAAAGATATTTAGCCAAAAAAAAAAGTGAGATACAGGTCTGAAATAACACTGAAAGAGCGGTTTACTGAGGTATAGGGGGAACAGAGGAATGAGTTTAGATGGCAGAAGGGTGATAAGGATGGACTGGGTGAGAAACGGACTCATTTTTAATGTAATGGGTAGAAGAGAGCCATTATAGTCTGTCAAATGCATGAGAAAAGGCATAGGCTTCTGGAGCAAAAACTGACTACCAAAAGAAATCACTCATCTCAGGGATCTATTGCATGCCCATTTAGCTGCAGACCTGAGAATACTGACAATAAATTACTTCCAAATATGGAAATTTTTAGGAGTCTGGTTTATTGAGTACAATTTACATATAGTAAAATCACCCAATTTTAGGTGAATTTATAAAGTTTGAGAAACACATATAGTCAATTAACTACCAACAAAGCACATCAAAAGTTTTCATCCTCAAAAGTTCCCTCATCTCCTTTGTAATCAATTCCCTTCTCTCACATGTAATGACCATTTATCTGCTTTCTGTCATAACAATTTTCCTTTCCTAGAATGTTATACATGGAGTCACACAGTACACAGCCTTCTGAGTATAGCTTCTTTCAGTTAGCTAATGCATCTGAGATTCATTCATGCTGATGTATGTAGTTGTCAGTAGTTCCTTTTCACTGCAGAGTAACTCCATTTTATGGAAATACCATAACTTGTTCATCTGTTTGCCTGTTAGGGAACATTTGGATGGTTTCCAGTTTGGGGCAATTATGAATAAATCGGCTATAGACATTCACATACAGGATTTTGTATGGATATATATTTTCATTTCTCTTGGGTAAATACCTAGGAGTAGTACTGTTGTCCTACTAGGTTGTATGGTAAGTGTATAACTTTATTATTATTTTTAAAAAGCCAAACTTTTTAGAAGTGACTGCACCATTTTGCAATCCCACCATCTATGAGAGTTCTAGCTGTTCTGCATCCTCATTAATACTTATTATTGTCAGTTAAAAATTATTGTGTTATCTAATTGTAATTTTAATTTGCATTTTCCTAATGACTAATGATGAACACCCTTTCATGTACATACTTATTTACCATCTTTAAATTTACTTTGGTAAAAATTTCTTACCCATTTTTAAAATTACTAGGCCGTTTGCTTTACTACTGAGCTGTGAGAACTCTTTATATATTCTACCAGTCTTATCAGATGTTTTCTGTGGATGGAAATTAAAAATAATCACAATAAATTTGTTTCTCAGTCACCTCCCAGTGGTTTTTCTAAGTAGGATACAAGACATGGCGTTGGACTGAAAGAGTATGTGACTGACCACATGTGCCCACCAGTAGTGAGGCACAGAGCTCAGTGACCACTGGGCCTGGCTTTTTGGAGAGTAGTACTGACTGGTTATCTCTGCAGCCTTTTTGTTTATGTTTGCGCATTTACATCTGACGGGCTGCAATTTTATTTTTTTTTCAGCTTAGACCACATACAAAGACTGTTATTGTCTTTTAGCCTAAACTTTAAGCTCAATGAAAGCAGAAATCATCTTTGCATATCCACAACATAAGAACAGAACATTAGACATAACAGGCGTGCAATAAATACACATGAACTGCAATAATTCTTAGTGCTTTATATACAAACTCAGCTGTGATTTATATTTTCAGCAAGTTGAACTACTATAAGCAAAAGAAGTTTTTCTTATTAGTGCTTTCATAAATAAAACGAGTGGTTCAATTTTCCTCCCCTCTTAGATTCCCCACTACAAGTCCAGGGTTTTTTTTTTTTGTTGTTGTTGTTGAAGTATAACTAACATACAATCTTATATTAGTTTCACAGTGTACATAGCAATTTGACATTTCTATACATTATGAAATTATCACTACAATGAGTCTAGTTGCCTTCTGTCATCATACTAAGTTAACATAAAATTATTGACTATGCTCCCCATGCTGTACATTACATCCCTGTGACTTAATTATATTATAACTGAAAGTTTGTACATTTTGATCCTCTTCACTCTGGCAACCAGCAGTCTGTTCTCTGTATCTATGAATCTGGTTTTGTTTGTTTTTAAAATGAAATCATATGGTGTTAGTTTTTCTCCGCCTGACTTATTTCACTTAGAATAAAGTCCTCAAGGTTCATCCAGGTTGTTGGCAAATAGCAAGATTTTATTCTTTTTTATGGCTGAATAACAGCCCATTGTATACATGTAGCACATCTTTTTATCCATCCATCCAATCAATGTACACTTAAGTTGTTTCCATATCCTGGCTATAGTAAATAATGCTGTAATGAGTAAAGAGACATATATCTTTTCAAATTAGCTATTTTTGTTTTCTTTGGATTAATACCCAGAAGCAAAACTGCTGGATTATACAATTCTATTTTTAAGTTTTTTAGGAACCTCCATACTGTTTTCCATAGTGGATGCACCAATTTATATTCCCATGAACAGTGTACAAAAGTACCCTTTTCTCCACATCCTTGCCAACACTTTTATAGTAGCCATTTTCCTGTCTTTTTTATAAGTCATTCTGACATATGTAAAGTGATATCTCATTGTGGTTTTGATTTGGATTTCCCTGATAATTACTGATGTTGAGTGTCTTTTCATGTGCCTGTTGGCTATTTGTATGTCTTTGGAAAAATGTCTATTCAGGTCCTATTTTTTAAATCAAATTGTTTCCTTGTTTGTCCCTGAGTTGCATAAGTTCTTTATATATTTTGGATATTAACTCCTTATTAGATATATAACTTGCAAATATCTTCTCCCATTTAGTAGGTTGCCATTTTGTTTTGTTGATGGTTTCCTTTGCTGTGCAAAAGTTTTTGAGTTTGATACAGTGCCATTTATTTTTACTTTTGTTATCCTTTCCTATGGAGTTGGATCCAAAAATATACCCCTAAGACCAATGACAATGAGTTTACTGCCTATATTATCTTCTAGGAGTTTTCTTCATGGCTTATATTCAAGTCTTTAATCCATTTTGAATTAATTTTTGTACATGGTATAAGACAAGGTCAAGTTTTCCCAAAACCATTTATTGAAGAACCTGTATATTCCTGCCTCTTTGTCATAGATTGACCATATAGGTGTGGGTTTAATTACTGGTTTCCTATTCTGTTCCATTGATTTATGTGTCTATTTTACATCAGTACCATATTGTTGTGATTACTATGTACTTGTAATACAGTTTGAAATCAGGGAAGGTGATGCTTTAAACTTTGTTTTTTCTTCTCAAGATTGATTTGAATAGTTAGGGTCTTTTGTGGTTCCATCACAAATTTAAGATTACTTATTCTAGTTCTATGAAAATTGCCATTGGAATTTAGATAGGGATGGCACTTAATTTGCAGAGTGGTTGGGGTAGTACGGACAATTTAACAATATTGATTCTTCCAATCCATGAGCACAGAATATCTTTTGTTTCTTCAATTTCTTTCATTAATATCCTGTAGTTTTCAATATACATGTCTTTTATTTCCTTGGTTAAATTTATTCCTAGGTATTTTATTCTGTTTGATACAGTTATAAATGGAATTAATTTTTCTTTTTGATAGTTTATTAGTATATAGAAATGCAACAGATTTCTGTATATTAATTTTTATGCTGTAATTTTAGTTCTAACAGCTATTTGGTGAGTGTTTAGGGTTTTCTATTTATGTATATAGTATGATGTCACCTAGAATAGTAACAGTTTTATGCTTTTTATTTCTTTTTCTTGCCTTATTATCATGGTTAGGACTTCCAATGCTATTTAAATAAAAGCTGCAATAGTGGACTTGTCTTATTTCTGATCCTTTCAGCTATTCACAGTTGAGTATGATGTTAGTTGTGGTTTTGTCATATATTGCCTTTATTATATTGAGGTACGTTCCTTCTAAACCCACTTCAATGAGTTTTTATCCAAAACAGATGTTGAATTTTGTTGGGTGCTTTTTCTACATCTATTAGTATGAGGATATAATTTTCATCTTTCATTATTTTAATGTTGTGTATCAAGTTAATTGATTTGTAGATGTTGAACTATCCTTGCATTTCTGGAATCAATCCCACTGGAGTGTGGTGTATAACCAACCCTTTATTTATTATTGATTTTGATTTGCTAATATTTTGTTCTATGGATTTTTGAAACTATGTTCATTGGGAATAGTGGCCTGTAATATTCTTTCTTTGAGGTGTCTTTCTCTGGTTTTGGTATTAGAGTAATACTGGCTTTGTAAAATGAGTTTGGAATCATTCCCATCTCTTCAATTTTATGGAATAGTATAAAAAGGATATCTATTAAATCTTCTTTGAATGTTTGGTAGATTTACCAGTGAAGCCAACTGGTCCTGGACTTTTGTTTGTGGGGAATCTTTGTATTACTGATTCAATCTTCTTATTAATAATCAGTCTATTCAGATTTTTTATTTCAGTCTTAAAAGACTATGTTTCTAGAAATTTATTCTTTTAGATTGTCCAATTTGTTGGCATATCAGTGTGTATAATAGTCTCTTATAATTCTCTGTATTTCTGTAGACATCTGTTGTAACTTCTTTATTTTCTGATTTTATTTAGTTGGGTCCTTTGTCTTTTCTTTTTATCCCTCCATGATAAGTCTGGCTAATGGTATATCAATTTGTTTTTATTTTCTAAGAACCTGGTCTTACTTTCACTGATTTTTTTCCATTTTTTAGGTTTTTTTTTTTTCATTTATTGCCATTATTTCATGCTTTCTACCAACTTTGAGATTTGTTTATTCTCTTTCTAGTTCCTTTAGGTGTAAAGTTAGGTTGTTTGAGCTCTTCCTGTTTCTTGAGATAGGGCCTGTATCTCCATGAACTTCCATCTTAGAACTCTTTTTGCTGGTCCCATAGATTTTGGAATGTTGTGTTTCCATTTTCATTTGTCTCAGTTTTTTGTTTTGTTTTGTTTATTTCCTCTGATTTCTTCATTGACTCATGCTGTTTACTCTCCATATGTTTGTAATTTTTCTCATTTTCTTCATCTAACTGAGATCTAGTTTCATACCACTGTGGTCAGAGTTGCTTGATATGATTTCAATCTTCTTATATTTACTGAGATTTGTTTTGTGGCCCAACATGTGATCTATCCCAGATAGTGTTTCATATGCACTTATAAAAATGTACAGTCTGTTGCTTTTGAATAAAATGTTCTGTATATATCTATTAAATCCATCTGCTATAATGTACCATTTAAGGCCAATGGTTCCCTATGGATTTTCTGTCTAGATGATCTATCTATTGATATAAGGGGGGTATTAAAGTCCCCTACTATTATTGTATTGCTGTCAATTTCTCCCTTTAAGTCTGTTAATATTTACTTTATATGTTAGGTTGCTTCCTATGCTGGGTACATAAATATTTACAATTATTGGATCTTCTTCTTAGATTGATCCCTTTATCATTATGTAATGCCCTTCTTTGTCTTTTGTTAGTCTTTTAAAGCCTATTTTGTCGAATATAGTATTGCTACCCCAGCTTTCTTTAAATATTCATTAGTAGAAAATATCTTTTCCCATCCTTTCACTTTCAGTCTATGTGTGTCTCTAGATCTGAAGTGAGTTTTTTGTTTGTTTGGTTGGTTTTTGGTGACAGAGAGAGGGGAACAGATAGGGACAGACAGACAGGAAGGGAGAGAGATGAGAAGCATCAATTATTTGTTGCAGCACCTTAGTTGTTTAATGATTTCTTTCTCATACGTGCCTTGACCGGGGGGCTACAGCAGAGTGAATGACCCCTTGTGCAAGCTAGCAACCTTTGGGTCATGTTTATGATCCCACACTGAGGCCAGAGACCCCATGCTCAAGCTGGTGAGCCCACACTCAAGCCAGATAAGCCTGTGCTCAAGTTAGCGACCTCGGGATTTTGAACCTTGATACTCTGTGTCCCAGTCCTACGCTCTTTCCACTGAGCCACCACCTGGTCAGGCTGAAGTGAATTTCTTGTAGGCAACATATAGTGGGTTTTGCTTTTATTATTAATTCAGTCACCCCTATATCTTTTGATGGAAGAATTTAGTCCATTTACATTTAAAGTATCACTGAGAGAATTTTGGTAAGTCCATAGTGCAGGCCCAGGCTGACTGCTTATGAGGATTAGTCTCTGAAAGAGGTTTGGGCTGGGCATGTGAATTGGGTGGGGTGAGACCAGCATTAATAGGACAACAGAGAGTCAACTTTGGCATTGGCCTATGCCTGTAGGCTGTGGGGGTGAAGAAAGCCCAAGAAAGGAACAATGGTGTCTGAAATTTAGTCCCAGAGAAAGTTGCTCCACCAGCCCTCACTCTGAAGCTAAACAATTCAATTTCTCTCCCTATGTCCTTGGCACTTATCAATCAGCTGTCCTTTCTCTGGAGCAGATGGAAAGTATTTGTGAGTAAGCATTTGCTTGGGCCCTTTAAGAGTCTCCAGCAGCTCTCCATCTCACCCAAACTGAGTCCCTGCTGAGTTTAACATCCAGTTGTTATAAGTACTTCTTGCCACTGGTGCTCTAGGATGGGGAGAGCTCCATGGGGCTGAGACCCTTTGCTCCCTGATGGGGACCTCTGCTACTGAGATATCCCTTCTGATTATTTTTTAAAACTTATTTATTCTTTTTTTTTAAAGAGGAGAGAGAGAGACAGAGAGAGAAAGCAAGGAGAGAGAGACAGAGAGAGAGAAAGGGGGAGGAGCTGGAAGCATCAACTCCCATATGTGCCTTGACCAGGCAAGCCCAGGGTTTCAAACCGGCGACCTCAGCATTTCCAGGTTGACGCTTTATCCACTGTGCCACCACAGGTCAGGCCAAACTTTTTAATTGATTTAAATTATTTTTTAAAATTTTGCAATGATTTGAGAGAGGAAGGGAGAAGAGAAGAACAGGGAGAGGGAAAAGGAGCGATAGAAGTATCAACTTGTGGCCCTGGCCGGTTGGCTCAGTGGTAGAGCATCAGCCTGGCGTGCAGGAGTCTCAGGTTTGATTCCCGGCCAGAGCACACAGGAGAAGTGCCCATCTGCTTCTCCACTCCTTCCCCTCTCCTTCCTCTCTGCCTCTCTCTTCCCCTCCCACAGCCAAGGCTCCATTGGAGCAAAGATGGCCCAGGTGCTGAGGATGGCTCTGTGGCCTCTGCCTCAGGCGCTAGAATGGCTCTGGATGCAACAGAGCGATGCCCCAGAGGGGCAGAGCATTGCCCCCAGGTGGGCATGCCGGGTGGATCCCGGTCAGGCGCATGCGGGAGTCTGTCTAACTGCCTCCCCGTTTCCAGCTTTGGAAAAACGCAAAAAAAAAAAAAAAAAGTATCAACTTGTTCCACTTAGCTGTTCCATTTAGTTGTGCACTCATTGGTTGCTTCTTGTATGTTCCCTGACTGGGGACCAAACCGGTGACCTTGGCACACTGGGACAATGTTCTATCCACTGAGCAACCAGGTCAGGGCCTACTGTATTTACCCATATATAAGACACACCCTTTTTCGAAAAATTTGGGGTCTAAATACTGGGTGCGTCTTATACAGTGGTTGTAGAATTTTTTACTTGCATTTCCTGCTTTTTCGTGCTTGGTTTTGCGCTCATTGTTGTAGATATTTTTACTTGCATTTCTCACTTTTTTGCTTGTTATCTCTGCACTCATTGTTTTGTACTTGTTACTGGTATATTACGGTAGGTTACTTTTGCCACATTCTGCCCAGAAATGGCTCAGAAAAGATTTTTGTACAGTGCTGAATTCAAGTTAAAAGTGATCCAGTTTGCAAAAGTGAATGGAAATCGTGCTGCTGAACATAAGTTTAGTCCTCCAACTGAGAAATCAATCTGAGACTGGCTATAAGAAGAAACCCTACTGAAAATGCCTTGGCAGAAGAAGGCCATGAGAGGCAAATCAGCAAAATGGCCTGATTTAGAGACGGAATTGAAGATATGGATTGAAGAGCAAAGGACAATTGGAATTCCTGTGTTCACAAAGATGGCTCAACATGAGGCAAGAAGAACTGCTGATAAAAAAGAAGTTACTGGCCTGACCAGGCGGTGGCGCAGTGGAGAGAGTGTCGGACTGGAATGCGGAAGACCCAGGTTCGAGACCCCGAGGTCGCCAGCTTGAGCGCAGGCTCATCTGGTCTGAGCAATAGCTCACCAGCTTGAGCCCAAGGTCGCTGGCTCAAGCAAGAGGTTACTTGGTCTGCTGAAGGCCCACAGTCAAGGCACATATGAGAAAGCAATCATTGAACAACTAAGCTGTTGCAACGCGCAACGAAAAACTAATGATTGATGCTTCTCATCTCTCCGTTCCTGTCTGTCTGTCTCTGTCTATCCCTCTCTCTGTCTCTGTAAAGAAAAAAAAGAAAAAAGTAAAAAGAAGTTACTGATTTCAAAGGAGGACACCATAGGTACTTCAGGTTCATGAAACAGAATGGATTAAGCATACATATACACACCAGACTTGCCCAAAAGATGCCTGAAAGCTATGAACAGAAGGTCCTTGAATATCATCATTTTGTCATTCAATATTAGAAGACACATCAGTTTGAGTTGGGACAGATTGCAAATATGGACAAAGTCCCCTTCAATTTGATGTCCCACGTAACAGAACTGTTGATAAGAAGGGGGTGAAAACTGTAACTGTGACAAGTGGACGTGAAAAGAGCCATTATACAGTTGTTCTAGCTTGTTGTGCTGATGGAACCAAGCTGCCTTCTGTGCTGCTTTTCAAACGCAAAACAATGCCAAAAGAAGACATTCTTTGAGGAAGGATTGTCCATGTTCATGACAAGGGTTGGATGGATCAGGATAGGATGAAGATCTGGCTTGAGAAAGTTTGGAGGAGTCCAGGTGGGCTCTTATGCAAACCTGCCCTATTGGTACTTGATCAGTTCAGGGCACACGTAACAAAAAACACAAAGAAGCCGAACCAGGCGGTGGCACAGTGTATAGAGTGTCGGACTGAGATGCGGAGGACCCAGGTTCGAGATCCTGAGGTTGCCAGCTTGAGCGCGGGCTCATCTGGTTTGAGCAAAGCTCACCAGCTTGAACCCAAGGTCGCTGGCTCGAGCAAGGGGTTACTTGGTCTGCTGTAGCCCCACAGTCAAGGCACATATGAGAAAGCAATCAATGAACAACTAAGGTGTTGCAACGAAAAACTGATGATTGATGCTTCTCATCTCTCTCTGTTCCTGTCTGTCCCTATCTATCCCTCTCTCTGACTCTGTCTCTGTAAAACAACAACAAAAAAACACACACAAAGAAGATTGCTGCAGAGCAAAAAAACAAAACTTGTCATCATACCTGGAGGCTTGACATCCCAGCTCCAACCACTTGATGTCAGCACTAACAAACCCTTCAAAGCTGCCATGAGAGATGAATAGAACCAATGGATGAAGTCTTCTGGGGACAATTTGACACCAACAGGAAAAGTGAAGAAACTAACTATAGAAGTTTGTGCGTGGGTGAAAAGATCCTGGGATAATATCCAGACTGAAATCATTGTCAGGCCATTTAAGAAGTGTGGCATTTCAGATGCCACAGATGGAACTGAGGACAAAGCAATATATGAAGACAGTGATTCGTCATCAGATGCAGATGAGGACAAGCTAAGAGATGGGAGTTGTGACAGTAATGAGGAGTTGTATGAATTTTATGATGAATAAAATTCGAGTTCAATAACTTTATGTAATACTTTTTTCCCCCCAAATTTTGGGTCCCAAAATTAAGGTGCATCTTATACATGGAATGTCCTATACATGGGGAAATATGGTCTTTATTGATTTTAGAGAGAGAAGGAAGGGAGGGAGGGAAAGAGAGAAACATTGATTTGTTGTTCCACTATTGACACATTCATTGGTTGATTCCTATGTGTGTTCTGGCTGGGGACTGAACCTGCAATCTTGGTATCCAGAGGATGCTCTAATCAATTGAGTTACCTGGCCAAGGCTCCTCCTGACTCTTAATTGAAACATGTGGGTGAGGGACCAGCCTGTTCTGTGTCTCTGCTCCTCCTACTAGTCTCAACATGGCTTCTTCTTTATATCATTATAGGAGTTTTGGTCAGCTAGTCTTCAAGTCATTCTCAAGGGTGGTTGTTCTATAATTAAGTTCTAATTTAATTTTGATATGGTCATGGGAGGAGGTAAGTACAGCATTTATGTATTGCATCATCTTGGCCAGAAGTCTCCTGTTGTTTTTAGAGCCAGATATTTTAGGGGCAGGAGACAAGGGCTGGGGTGGCTGGTGTAGAATACAAACCCCTTGCTCCTCAGGGAGAGGCTTCTTTTTTTAATTTCTCTCCAGATCGTGGGTCACCATGCTGGGGTGGGGATTTTGGCATATCCATATCTAGCCATCCTTGTTATGAAGCAGATGTTCATCTAATTCTCAGGTTCTTTTCAGAGGAAACCGCTCCACATGGACCTGTATGTTTTTTCATGAATGTGGGAGGAGATGAATTCAGGACCTTCCTATGCCATCATCTTGAACCACATCTTGACAGTGGGTTTTTCTTTCAATATTCTTATCTGGGCTAGAATTAATTTAGTAATGTTATATGATATAAAATCATATTATACCACTGACCCTTGAACACCACCGGTTTGAACTGCATGAATCAACTTATAAACAGATTAAAAGAAAACAACAAAAAAAGTACAACTGGCCCTCTAGGTCTCATATGCACAGATTCAACTAAGTGTGGAATGAACATAGCATTTTCGATCTGTGGTAGAGAATCTATGGCTACGTAGGGCTAACTATATGCATTGTGTTACTCCATTTTAAATAAGGGACTTGAGTGTCTGTGGCTTTTGGTACCCACTGGGGTCTTGGAACCAATGCCTCATGGATACCAAGGGACAACTGAAGTTATGGGGAGGTCAAAAGTTTTAAGTGGACTTTTGACTGTGTGTGTGTGTGTTGTGGGGTGGGTGGCACCTGTAACCTCCACGTTGTTCAATTGAGCTGCACAAACTTGATTTATCTATTGAGAAAAGGTATATTTTATCACTGAGTCATACAGAAAAGAAAGATATTCTAAACTTGATTATATGTTCCAATGCCCTTGACTTCTCATATTTGCATGTTATACTACTGGTTAAATATGGGTGGGTTCTTTTCCTTAATAACACTGAATTTTCAATTTCTCTTATTTGCATCCTATTTCAAAAGGCTTAAATTCCAGACACTGAAGCATTATCAAAATTAGGAACCAGTCAAGAATCAACCAGAAAAACTTGAAGCCTGGGCATGGTAATCTATAGTTTAATTTGAACAGCTCTTAAAGCTTCTTTCATAATTCAGTACTCTTTATTGCGTATGTTAGCTGATTAGACTGTCTGAAGATGACCACACTGAATGAAAGAGAACAAAGCCAGATTTGGGTCCAGCACAGGGGACATTCCCTAGAATGATGAACAGCCAGAAGGCAGGTTTCTAAACAGTCTCGTTTCCAGAGTCTTTATCATATTCACACAGCAGTCTGTGCACAGCCAGGGCCCAGGTCTGTCATCCTCCTAGACAAGAATGGAGTCCTTGCATTTCTAATCTACCAGCATGTGCAGTTCTTGGAGTTTTAATTTATGAGTGTTTGGGGGAGACCCCTCTGACTTGGGAACATATTGGCTCAGTCTAATGCTTGGAGATTATTAAACTCGGAGCTATGCTCCACTATCAGGTCTACAGATCTTTTATTTAGAGGATATGGTGCTCTAAATGCACAAAGAGCTCCCTGTCACCTTCATATTAAAGCCCCTAGTGCCTGGTAAATGGAATTATATAGCTGTCATCTCCTTTCCCCAAAGTTTTAAGAGTACAATGGGCTCATTTTTTCACACTCCATCCCAGCAGCAGAACTAAGAGACCTACTTTGTATTGATTTAAGGTCTCAGAAATAAATAAACCTGCTTCACTGCTGTGATTCACAACAAATTCATGATACACTATTGCATGATATATTTCAAGCTCTTGCTCTGGCTCTCTTTTTCCTCTGGTGAGTGATGGGGGAGGTGGGAGGTAGTGGGGAGCTGCAAAGCTGACAGCCTGATGGTTATTGGAGATGGCTGCTGACTACAAATCCAAGAACAGACACTGTTGGAGGAGGATGGGATTTTTTTTCCAACCAGGGGCAGGGGTGAGAAGCTAATTTATTTGGGTTTCAGGCTAGGGTTGGGGAAAAGAAAGGTTGAGGGCAGAAGGTGAGATAGATGGAACAGCAAAGCTTCAAGTGAACACTAATTTGCAAAGACAGAGCTATGAACATTTATAGGAAGAGAAAAAGGGGGAAAAAATCCAGCATTAGAAGGTGTGACATATGACTGACTAGAAAACGAAGAAGATGAACCATTCTGCCTAGGGGACAATGTTCACAGTCCTAAGAGGGCACTTAAGCTTGAGTTCAGAGACAATGTTTGATTAGGGGCTGAAGGTACAGAGACCCTACATGACACAGAACCTGTGAAGGAGAAGCATTTCTTTGTTCCAACACGCAGGAAGCAACACAATTATGGAGGTTGAAATGGACACTCTGGAGGCGGGGCAGAGATATCACAGAGGTCCACACATAAGAAGTGTGCCAGAGCCTGACCATGTGGTGGCACAGTGGATAGAGCGTCGGACTGGGACGTTGAGGACCCAGGTTTGAAACCCCGAGGTTGCTGGCTTGCGTGCAGGCTCATCCGGCTTGAGCACAGGCTCACAAGCTTGAGTGAGGGGTCACTAGCTTGAGCATGGGATCATAGACATAACCCCAAGGATGCTGGCTTGAAGCTCAAGGTTGCTGGCTTAAGCAAGGGGTCACTCACTCTGCTGAAGCCCCCTGGTCAAGGCACATATAACAAAGTAGTCAACAAACAACTAAGGTGCCTCAACAAAGAAGTGATGCTTCTCATCTCTCTCCCTTCTTGTCTGTCCCTATCTGTCCCTCTCTCTGTCCCAGTCAAAAGAAATAAATAAAAAAAGAAAGAAAGAAAGAAGAAAAGAAAAGAAAAGAAAAGAAAGTGAGCCAGAGATGGTAAACTGAGGTGAGAGGTACTATGTGATCAGATTGTGTGAGCCCTTAGAGCTTTAGAGTACCTCAGTCTACAGCACTTTACTGATTCCTGAAGTACCACCAAACCTTGAACCCAATGAGTTTTATTTAGTACCTAAATATACAGCACTCAAAAAGACCTATCCTCCAATTGTGTATCACAGCAATTTTCAACTGGTGTGCTGCAATAATTTTTAAAACATGCAATACCTAACTATTTAGTTAGGGGAACTGGCCTCTTTACCCTTAAGCTGTCAGATTAAAAAAAAATGACAACCACCACAACAATAGCCATCTGGTGTGAATGAATCAAATTATACCTATTTTTTTTTGTCAGAGTGGCAAAAAATATATTTTTTGGTGTGCCGCAGAATTTTAGTAATTAGTTTATGTGTACTACAAAATGGAAAAGGTTGAAAATTGCTGGTGTATCAGGATCCTGATTTTCAACTAGATAAGTGATAGGAAAGCAGGAAATAATCAGGCATTAGACCCCTAAGGTTCCACAGAGTACTTTAAAAGTGGTGTTAAGTTTTAGCTGTTTCTCTTATAATTACTAATAATTTCATATTTTCAGCTGGCAAGAACATTATTTATAAATCCAATTTTTTGTTTATCTTTGAATAGCATTTCCATCTTTACTACATTTGTTCTTGAGACAAAGCCAAACTCTGAAAGCAAAAGTACATGAGAAAGATTTTGGTTCTATTCAGTTCTCCATAGGTTAGTTATACCATAAAACTGGAAGTTGTTTTGTTCATTTTGAACATTATTTTTTAAAAAGAGTTAACCTGTCTATATAGAGAAATAGACTTTATTAAATATAGGAAAGAACTTTATACAGATCCAAGGGACTGGTTCAAAAAATAAGCTTCCTTCCAGTTGAATTTTGGCAATGGTGTCACGAGCAAATCCAAACATTTAAGGGGCTGGACCTTTAAAGGATCCTCCACTCCCAACAATTATAATTCTGTGGCTACTTGTGGACATGATGGACACCAATACCACCACCACATGGCATTTATTTTTCTATAATATAAATAAAAAGATAACAGTTTTAAAATCATACTTTACAACTCCTATTTCTAATCTCATATTATGCATGACAATAATATTTAATCTCACTAATATATAATACACTAATACATTGTAAATTTTTAGACCCCTCCCCCAATCTATCCTCTCCCTGCCCCAGCCTAACACGGTTCCTGGCTACAAATCAATGTTCATCTTCATTGCATAACAGAAAACTAGAAATTAAAGAGAATGTAAGATTAATAGGTCCTCTGGTCTTCACTTTAAGGAGAGAAATGGATTTTATGGAGGATACTGCTTTACCTATGGGGGAGAATGATCTAAAGGTACTGTATTTGTCTTTTTTTTTTTTTTTTGATCTAAAGGTTTTTGAATTTGAAAAAGTTTGAATACACTAATAATAAGTTGTCAAACATGGTAATTCCTGAGTCTACATTCAATGCCCCACACAGGTCCTCAGAGCTTTCCCTTCATCCAGAAGTTCTGGACTGATATTTATTGCAGGTGCTCCCAAGTCATTAGTCTCTAAGCCCCCAGACCTACATGGGATGTCTTAGAGAGTCAGGAGTAACTTCTGCAATGGAGCTCTAAATGGCGAATCCATCCTGCAATTTCTCCAAATCACAGAGTTCAAGATCAGGCCACTGGCAGAGTACAAGTCACTAAATAAGTCACACATACCTGGTACAGTTTTCTACCAAAATTGAGGAATTTTCACAAAAAAACCCAACAACAAGGCCAGGTTTGCCCACATTTTGTGTTTAAGGGGGTGGGAGAAGGGTTTGAAAATGAAGATATTCCTACTGCAATCCTTTCTGACAACTCATTCATAATGCTACAGCGAGGCTTACTAAGAAAGGAAGCACAAATGCCCTCTTTAGAAAGGAGAGTGATCCCATCTGGAGCTTTGGGAGTACAGGGACGCTCCATCGTGAAAATAGGTAGTTAGGGAGTTTTAAAAATGCAAATTGCTAGACTGATCCTTTGAGTGATTATGGGCTATTGTACCAACAAGTCCTTGGGGACTCTTGTAGACAGATGACTGACACATATACTACCCATCAGGTCTGAACATGGTGCCTCTCACGTTAATGGCTTTCCAAAGTGTGGTGATTGTCTTTAGATAGCATCTATTGGGAAAGTCAACACATGAATGTACTGGTACAGTGAGGACTGACATCTAATATTCTCTTAAAGGAATTTTTATCTTCAAAGGATCAGAAAGTATAACAAATATTGTGTTTGTATTTGCTTTCCATGGCCTGGATAATGAGTTGTAAAGGGAAAGGATCCTAATATATCTCAGGGAAGACTACAATGCTAGTGATTTAACCAAATTAACTCATTTAATCCTCACAAGAACCTGGTAGATGAATACTATTATTATTCCCATTTTATAGTTAATACAACCATAACCCCAAAAGATTAAGTAGATTGTCTGAGGTAGAGTCACAACTAGTAGGCGGTAGAGTCAGGAATAAAACCTGGCAGTTTGGCTCTGGAGACCAGGTTCTTTTTTTTTTTTTTTTTTTTTTTTTCTTCATTTTTCCGAAGCTGGAAACGGGGAGGCAGTCAGACAGACTCACGCATGTGCCCGACCTGGATCCACCCGGCATGCCCACCAGGGGGCGATGCTCTGCCCATCTGGGGCGTCGCTCTGTTGCTACCAGAACCACTCTAGCGCCTGAGGCAGAGGCCACAGAGCCATCCTCAGCGCCCGGGCCACCTTTGCTCCAATGGAGCCTCGGCTGCGGGAGGGGAAGAGAGAGACAGAGAGGAAGGAGAGGGGGAGGGGTGGAGAAGCAGATGGGCGCTTCTCCTGTGTGCCCTGGCCGGGAATCGAACCCGGGACTCCTACACGCCAGGCCAACGCTCTACCGCTGAGCCAACCGGCCAGGGCCCTGGAGACCAGGTTCTTAACTATTCCACTTTGTTAAGTTATGTGACAGTTACAATGCAGCCTCATAGAGCTAAATCTCCCCTTCCCTTCGTAAGCCTCCATGATTCTCTTGTGTTGGGTGTCACAGAGTCATAAGTGACTATGCAGAATGTATAGTACAGCCCTGGTGCTACAAGCTCAGGGGAGGATCTCTGAAACTGTCCCAAAAGGCAGCAACGATTCACATTTCATATTGTGCAGATTCATTAAAGTATATATTTGGAAACTGAAATCAAAAGAGGAACTTAGACCAAGTCTTAAAAGCAACTTTGGCAGAATTAGCCCCCTATCAGCTTAACATATAGTCCTAGCCACACCCATCACATAATTTCCTTTTTCCTGGCAGATGCAGTGGAAACAGGAGCCTGACCTTGCTAAGGGGATAAGATTATGGGATCCTCCTCCTCAAAGCAGAAGCTTTAAAATGCTTATCACAAGGAAGTCACAAATCACACCTCTTGAATGAATCCATAATTCATCTATCACAGCTATTGGCACAAGCCTTACTTTCATAGACAGTTATTGTCTAGAAGACAAGCCATAAACTGCAAATTCTGATTTCTCTGTGTACAGAGAGAGCTCTCACCAAATCTGGGGCACTGGACTGAGAACTAGAAGGCTCTAGTCTACATCAGTGCCCCTTACAATACTGGGTTCTTTCACCCTATCTACCACCTGAAATTACGTTAAACATATTAAACAGACATGGAGAAAAGGAATTGTGGGGGAGGGAAAGAAAATCAGAAAGTTACTGCAAATGTCCAGTGGCACCTTGACTTTGGAGTTTCTGACTACAAATTGTCTCAGACCTGTAAGGGTCTATCTTACCAGTTACCTAAGCACACAGGTCACTGCCTTTGCCAGGCCAGCAAGACTCCCTTCAAGCAGGGTAGTTTGTCAAATCCATCAAATCTGCCTTTCCCACTCAGTGAGGCATTCTGAGGAATCTGCCACTCACAGCCTACGGTTTGTACCGCTAGGAACCTATGATCTACTACTTTGAATGACATGGAATAGCAAGCTGTAGAAGTTTCTCTTATTTATGTCATCATGCTCATGACATTTAGACAAAAAGGAAAATGACCAGACTACCCTCTTGTTTAAGGCTTTATGGACATTAAGCACAAGGAACTAAGCTCAACTTAAATGAAACTTGGGGGCATGGAAGATAGGTCATGTTCTGATGCTGATCTAGTTTCTGTCAATAGAACTGAGTCACTTTACCTCTTACTGTTTTAGCCTTCACCTGTAAAATGGCCCTGACATCACTAGCCCACCCAGAAGGTGGCAAGAAACCAGAAAGATGTCCTTGATTTGAGTTTCCAATAAAGTCATCAAGACTGCTTCTAATCACCATCCTATTGCCTTTAGTACAAATGTCAAATCTGTTTCTGCAACACTCAAGAAAACCCAGGTACTGTGTCTTTCCTCAACTTGGTAACACTTCACAAGTAACTGCAAGCGACAAAGAGCAAGACAGACCAAAAAGGAGAATACACAAGTACTGAGATCACTAGGGGAAAAGGATAAAACTACAAATGTGGGAAGCATTTTCTGGTTTTAGAATAAAAGACCCGGCCTGACCTGTGGTGGCGCAGTGGATAAAGCGTCGACCTGGAAATGCTGAGGTCGCCGGTTCGAAACCCTGGGCTTGCCTGGTCAAGGCACATATGGGAGTTGATGCTTCCTGCTCCTCCCTCCTTCTCTCTCTGTCTCTCCTCTCTCTCTCTCTGTCTCTCCCTCTCCTCTCTAAAGTGAATAAAAAAATAAAAATAAAAAAAAAGAACAAAAGATCCAGTGGCAAAGATGGTGCCCATAAATAAAATGTATAGTAAAACCACTGAAAGTAAAAAACAGGAAACTACAGGAACATTTTTATTTTATATGTAGGTTACTGCTGTTGGCTACAAAAAGAAATCCTTTAAAAAGGAAGGTCTTTGGAAGCGAAAGGTAGGAAGGTCTAAACTAATTAAAAGTAGGTTGGCTAACGACGGGGCGCTATCATGTGTGCACTGAGATGAAGTGTAGCCATAAAAGCTGGACGCATGCATGCAATGTATTAAGTTGGAAATGCGTGTCTCCAGCTTCATATCTATTAAAGGAATAAACAATTTACATGTTACTGCATTACGAGAATACAATATGTGGACTGTCAGCCCTTTCTCTTCAAATTGAACTATGTTAAGTCAAATCAGAGATGGGTATTTTTGGGGGGTGGGGATGGGTGGAGAAGAACTGGGAGAAAGTTTTAAAAAAATTTCTGCCTCAGCAAAAGTTTACATTAAAATTTTAGACAAATGATCCCTATGTCCTTCTCCCTTGCTGCCTGGGGCTCCATGCTATTTCTATGCAAATAACAACCTCGTGGTTTATATCTTATTATTTCCACTGGAGCTGCAGCGACATGACCTGAGATGTGTAAGGGGTGGGGGTGGGGGGAGGGAGTTGGTGAGAGTGGGGGGGGGAGCGAGAAAAAAAGGGGAAAAAGGAGAGGGAGAGAGAGAGGAGTGGGTGTTCACTCAAGTGTGAAAAAATATTGTCAGGAGTGAGCGTCAAGAACAAAAAAAATTGCAGGGATAACGTGTTTATTTCAGTCCCCCTACCCCCCCCCCCGGCCCCCCCCATTTGCAAACGGGCACCTTTTAAAATTCATTGGGCATCAGGCGATCATGCACAATCCATCTGCTTTCACTTTATCATTTGCATTTCATGCCTCCTGGCTTTTGATGTGCTGATACTTTGATGCAGTCAGGAGACGCGCATTATCATTATTTCAATTTTCAAAGGGGTCAACGGGATCGGCACTTGCACACACAGATTTTTTTCCCTACAACCTTTGCGCACCCCCTCCCTTCTTATTCTTCACCCCAATGTTTAACATAAAGAATGAAGACTAAAAAATGTGGGGGTCAAATGTTTTCAGTCTTAAAGCTTGTATATACCACCTACATTTCCACTTTATACAAGTACATACATACTACAAGCAAGAGTCAAGGCTTAAGGAGGCTGGCTCTGCACTGTTTCAGACACACACACAAAGACTTTCTCACACATGGATACTCAGGGAGGCACACAGACAGAGAAAGAGAGGGATCTAGAAGCGAGATACAGACACAAAGAGACAGAGGGATCAGCATTCACACAGGAAGAGGCAAGCACTTAAGTGACCTGCACACACCCAGAGTATGTGAGACAGGGATCCTTACAGAAAGAAAGGCAAAAGAGATGTAGAAAGTCGCGGCTACACACAAAGATGGAACCGGCACGAGTCAGAGAAAGCAATCTGAGCAAGGAGTTCCTGCAGTTTCCTTTTTCATACCTGATAGGCAAAGGAGCAGATAGGACATTCTTAGTGAATTTGCATGAAATCGGCTTCCAGCAACAGGACTCTATACTTCAGAGGCACTGACATGAAAACAGTGAAGCAGGAAGAGCAGGATTAGGTAACCTCTCTAACTGATCATTCCCTTCAGCCACAAATGATCATGTCCTTCTGGAAATGAGCACTGCTGGTAAGTTACAGCTGCAGCTCCACTTGTCTTTTCCCTGCAACTAGACTTCTTTCACAGCAACCCTGGAGGCTAGGAAGATGGTGAAGATAATGAATTTGATCGGAATTTAGGAAAAAAAGAATCCCTAAAGCTTTCCTAATGGCATAAATGAAATTCAACGAGCAAGTTTTTAGGCAAAAAGCAGCAACAATACCTCAACAACAAAACCTTTGTTTTTTGTAATATTCTTTGTGGATCACATAGTATATAAGTGAGAAAATAAGAAACTCAGTGTAACAAGATACATTTCAGAAATAAGCTCTTTGTTGAGGTATGAGAACACTGTGGAAATACAGGTGTCTTTAACTTCTATCTTCACAGATAATGATATTGACAATTCTCTTCAAGATTTGTTAATATCTTATCCTAACAAGGTATCCAAAAGAGCAACTTAAAAAATTTTAGGACACTTAGCAGTCTGTCCCACTGCAATAATCTCCTTCATTAGTGGCAGTTCACAACCTTTACTTCTAGGCTACTCTCAAAAAATGGAGCAGGCCATACAAGTTCACCACTGTTAACACTACTTTGCTATTCCCTGGATAGAAAGGTAAACCCAGAAAAGGACACATGAAGGCAGAGAACAAGCTGGTCACATCAAATCATTCTCCTCATTTCTGACATCCCCCAAAGCTAACTGGACCAATGGAAGGATTAAGAGTTTCTAAATGGGAGTGATAGGATAGGACACTTAATTCCTATCTTTCCATCTGAAGGTGAAAGCTTGATAAAAAGTTTGTGCATGTCTAGTAAACACAATATCCAATATGATTTAGCATGCATGTAATTCCACAAATTCTATCACCAAACCATGTAAGAGAGAAGAAAAAGGAACTGAAAACAGAATGAGGGCCAGCACTTTGTGCCAAGTACCAGGTATTTTTACTTATGTTTTCTCACCTGATTTCTGCAGTATCATTTAAAGGTATAAATTATCACCTTTTGGCGGATAAAGAAAGCTGAGAAGCTGAGAGGTTATATGATTGTACAAGGTCAGTCAGCAGGCCCCAGACTATTACATATTCCTGGGCTCTGGAGAGAAAATAATTTTCCTGTATCTGCAAAAAAATCAGAACTACATTGTCCTTTGTATATTCAGGTATTCTTAGATAGCTTTTGCTCTTACAAGAAGTGATCTTTTTTATCCCCATTTGGAAAAGCCCCAGTGAGCTTCAATGAAAAAGGCACAAGCATTTCTTTTGAAGGGAAGATAACCCTCTATGTCACACTCTTTCCCAGCAACCCATCCATCCACCCATCTTCCCATTCAATATTTACCAAGTACTTCCTCTATGTACAAGGGATCCTTTTTTAGAAGTGCATTCACAAAGTTCTCAAAACGTTAAAACTTGATACCCTCAACACATTCAGAGGATGCTTCCCAGACAACTCTACGTCTGGAAATAGATCTCAAGTTCCTTACTCATAGAAGAGAAAAAGGGAAGGAGGGAGGAATAGAAGAACTCAATTTTCTGTCTGTCTAGAAAGACACTAGAATGTAAACTCTCTGGGGCAGGAATTTCGTAAGGTTTATTCATTAACATCCACAGGGCCTGAATAGTGCCCATCATATAGTAGATACTCAAAATATTTGTTGACTGACTGAATGAGCAGGCAAGCAAGGCATTCGGTAGGGAAAGTGGAAGAAGAGGTGAAGAGATAGACTGAGGAAGGCATGGATTGAATGGATTCCTCCCAATCAGGATCCTGAATCAAGAATTCACAATAACCTTCAAACAGCTTCCATACTTCTTCCAAATCCTAGAAACTTACTTTGTTGAGGGCTCCAGCTCCTGTGAGAATTAAGTGAGAGTTTTCAACTTGGATGGTTCTCTGTCCCAGCCGGACAAGGTAAGCCCCAATTCCAATGGCCCGGCATGTAACCTTAAAAAAAAAGAAAAGTTCTAGACATCACACATTTATGTCCCCTCTCAAGCTATAAAAACTAGGCACAAAAAAACACAAACAAACAAAAAAACCCAACAAAACAACTAAGGCACAGATATGTAAAACCCACATTAACAGAAAAAAATACTGCTTTTAAGAATTCTGTTTAATAATAATAACAGTACAAAAAACAATAATTTCCTGGTCAAAGAAGGTACAGAACTCATTCAATGACTCAAGTATTAAAGGTTCAGAGACCCTTTACTTCTCTTGTACTTTTGCCAAGCATCTAATCCTGGATGTATGAACGAAGATAGTAAGAGAAGAAATTCAAGCTGTTAAAAATCTGGTAGGATATTTACAGAAAGGAACTAAAGGCTAAAATAGAATTATTTACACTACCCTGTCTTCCTATTATCATGCACAATTAAAATCAAATTTTAGAGATGTAATTTTAAAGAAATGTTCTCATTTTGGAATTGCAGGGATGGGGCAAAAAGAAATCCTACCGACATAGTCAACTCTTCAAAAATTTTGCATTCAGGCAAGATTTACCAGGCTAATGGTGATGATCTCATCATAGGCCAATGAGGATTCTCCAGCAATCATTCCAGAACCTCGAAGGTTCTCTGCTCCAAGTCCCTCTTCCTTTCCAATAATATCGGTTATCTTGTACCTATTGGATACAGTCATGCCAAATTACAAAAGTTAAAACACAGTAAGAACAATCTCTTGAAAGAATAATCAGTATTAAAACACTCCTTTGCCCTGGCCAGTTGGCTCAGCAGAAAAGAATCAGCCCAGAGTGCAGAAGTCCCAGGTTTGATTCCCAGTCAGGGCACATAGAAGCAAACATCTGCTTCTCCATCCCCCCCCCCCTCTACTTCTCTCTCTCTCTCTCTCTCTCTCTCTCTCTCTTCTCTTCCTGCAGCCATGGCTTGAATGGTTGGAGCAAGTTGGCCCTGGGCGCTGAGGATGGCTCCATGGCCCATGCAACAGAGAAGCAGCCCCAGATAGGCAGAACATTGCCCAGTAGGGGGCTTGCCAAGTGGATCCTGGTTGGGGCACATGAGGGAGTCTGTCTATCTGCCTCCCTGCCTCTCATTTAATAATAATAATAATTTTAAAATAACCCAAAACTCCTAAAAGCATACAAAAATCACACTGGAAGTTTACATAAAACACCAGGGCTCTATATTCTTTATTCACATATCTTTACTTCGTAGCCTGGTGCCTATTTTGTCTGAAGACAATATGGTACAAAAGAAAGGGCAACATCTAGAATGAAATATAGGTTTAAATCCCTGCTCTGACACCTGCAGCAGTGTGACTTCAGGGATAATAGTAACTTCTGTTAAATGAGGTGGCAGTATCTATCACTAAGGGTTGACATGAGAGTTTAAATGATGCAACAAGGGGCTTGACACATAAATGGCACTCAGATTTTAGATGCTCTTACTTTCTAGAACAAGTTTCTTAAAAGTCAGGGTCAATGTATATATATCTCTTTAATAAGCAAGAACCATTAAATCACCAATTTTAGAAGTTACATAGGAATAAAAAAATCCAGAGGTATAATGAGAATGCTACACCTGATTTCTAGTCAAAATCCTCTCTCTTTCTAAGACACAGAGGAAGGGGGAGGTCAAAAGAGTGTACTCCTATCCCTGCTCCTCTGTAAATATCAAGTGTATGCACGAGGGTTCCTGGCTATAGGCCTCTGGAGGGGCAGGTGGAATGTGTGTAGGAGTGAAATGCTGGCCAAGTTGTCCAGAAAGCATCCTGTGGATCCAGTGGGAGCCACTCATCTGTCTTGTTGGCAGGGGATTAGGAGTGATAGCTGATAATGGGAAATGGGAGATGGGGAATGCAACTAATAAAAGAAAGGAAAAAACAAAGTGGGAAGTAGAGATGGGCATATATTATTTATTGTTCTATGTGCACTCAGAAGGTTTGGCACTGGGCATAGTTTTATAAATTGAAATAATAAATAAGTATCCCATAGTGGCTCTTCAACTACTTTTTTTTTCGCCCCCGTATTTCTCTGTTCCCTTCTTTACTTTGAGCCCTCCACCGATTCCTTTTCTTTGCTCTTGCTGTTGGTCTGTGGCTTTGCATCTGTGCTTCCCAGTTTCCACTGCCTTTCTATTTTGAGCTCCAAACTCCCCAATTCTTCCTTTGGCTCTGTACTTAGACTCTAGATTCTCGAGTTATGTTACAGGTAACCTTAAGGAATTAATGAGTCACATTAACTTGGTGGGGGAGGGGGGAGATGAATGTGTTCTTTTTATACGGCTCACAAGCCATATAGGCACAAACACACATGGGCCCAGTAAGCCTTCCCTGAAAAGCAGATCTCTGTCCTCCGAAGGTTTGCATAATTACTCTAAGACAGTGGTCGGCAAACTGTGGCTTGCAAGCCAAATGCGGCTCTTTGGCCCCTTGAGTGTGGCTCTTCCACAAAATACCATGTGCGGGCACTACCTCGATAAGGAATGTACTTACCTATATAGTTTAAGTTTAAAAAATTTGGCCCTCAAAAGAAATTTCAATCGTTGTACTGTTGATATCTGGCTTTGTTGACTAATGAGTTTGCTGACCACTGCTCTAAGATGTTTGTGATTTGTTAAGTGCCATCTTCTTCCATTGTATTACATGAAAAAGAGAAAATATTTCCCACATTCTGCTCTATGATCTGAGCTTTCTTTTATTTTTTAATCAAGTGAGAGGCAGGGAGGTGGAGAGACAGACTCCCACATGCACTCCAACCAGGATCCAGCCAGCAACTCCTGTCTGGGGCTGATGTTCTGCCAATCTGGGGCCACTACTCCATTGCTCGGCAACTGAGCTATTTTAGCACTGGAGGCAAGGCAATGGAGCCATCCTCAGAGCCCAGGGCCAACTTGTTCATTCGAGCCATGGCTTTGGGAAGGGGAGAGGGAGACAGAGAGAGAGAGGGAGAGGGAGAGGGAGAGGGAGAGGGAGAGGGAGAGGGAGAGGGAGAGGGAGAGGGAGAGGGAGAGGGGAGAGGGGAGAGGGGAGAGGAAAGGGGGAGGGGAGAGGGGAGGGGGTAGGGGGAGGGGGAGGAGTGAAGCAGATGGTCACTTCTCCTGTGTGCCCTGACCAGGAATCGAACCCGGGACTTCCACATGCCAGGCCGACACTCTACCACTGAGTCGACCAAACCAGGGCCCTGAGTTTTCTATCATTGAGGCTACCATTGTTTAATGTAGTACCAATTTTTAACATTATTTATTATAAAAAAATACTTGTATAGTGTAATACAATTAACAAAACACAGTCATATATGTCATTTTTTTTTTTGTATTTTTTTTTTCTGAAGCTGGAAACGGGGAGAGACAGTCAGACAGACTCCCGCATGCGCCCGACCGGGATCCACCCGGCATGCCCACCAGGGGCAACGCTCTGCCCACCAGGGGGCAATGCTCTGCCCCTCTGGGGCGTCTCTCTGCCGCAACCAGAGCCACTCTAGCGCCTGGGGCAGAGGCCAAGGAGCCATCCCCAGCACCCGGGCCATCTTTGCTCCAATGGAGCCTTGGCTGCGGGAGGGGAAGAGAGAGACAGAGAGGAAGGAGAGGGGGAGGGGTGGAGAAGCAAATGGGCGCTTCTCCTATGTGCCCTGCCCGGAAATCGAACCCGGGTCCCCTGCACTCCAGGCCGACGCTCTACCGCTGAGCCAACCGGCCAGGGCCTATATGTCATTTTTGATTACAACAATCCAGTATGACAGGTAATAGCATCTCCATTAGTACAGATAATAATAATAGCCAGGATTTTTGACTGTTTACTATGTGCTCAGTAGCAGCTTTACGTATATTAGTTTACTTGACCTTCACCTTAGAGATGAGGAGACTAAAGCTCAGAAAAGAAACACAACTTGCTTTTAACAAAAGCAATATATATATATATATAAACTCAATAGCTGTCTGAGATACCAGTAATAAAGAGAAATTCATTCAGAGTAGCAAAGAAAAATGCAAAATATTTAGCGATAAACATGTAAAAATTGGCAAAATCCCACCATATCTACATTGTGCACCAAAGCATCCTGGAATGGCACAGTGAGCTATCAGGGGCACTGAGGATGTTTTAAACTTTTGACAAAAACACTATGATCTGTAATACCTGTTGAATCCCATGTGAACTACTTGCTTTGGGTAGTTCATAGCTTAATATTAGATACTGCTATATTCCAATGTCCTATCTTGGCATCTCCTGCTTCTCGGGTCAGGGGCTAGGGTTCAGGGTCGCCAGGTGAGGGAAAGAGTGGGCAGGTAGGAGATACCATAAAAAGAAAAAAAGAAAAAGAAGACAATGTTCTATCTTTGCAAAACTAAGTTTTCACTGTTTCTGTGGGAAAAAAATTAAAAATGTTCTGCACAAAAATCAGTGCAGAACAAGAAATGACAGTGGCTATATCTAAGCTGAATCCAGAATTTGAGATGTCATGCAGATGCAATATTCCATTAACAAGTAACTGTATTAATTACTTAATGAAATTAAAATTTTTTTCAAGTATGATTATTACATTTTCAAATGATTATTAAGTTTTTAGGGCATAAATGCTTATGAAGTTGTTTGGCTCTAACTACTTAATAAACTGAAATATTAGGTATATCTTTTTGTCTAGTATGCTATGAAAAAATTACTGAGACAGTAAAGGTTGCTGTGAACCAAGAACGATTGGTAACTTCTGGCATAAATTATATAAAGAAAACTACTAAACTTTAAAAATTAAACTTTAATAAATAAAAAGAAACATATTTCTTCTTGGGAAGAGTTAATATTATGAAGATGTCAGATCTCCCTAAATTAATTTATAAACCAAATTCAATTTGAGTCCATTATGGAGAGGTTTTGTGAATTAAAAAGAAGTCTATATACAAAAAATAAAAATAGCTAATAAAACCTGGAGAAAAATTAAGAATGTGATGAAATCTGCCCCAAAAGAATAGTTAAAATAGTGTGGCATTAGCCTAAGGACAGAAAAAACACACAACGAAGCCTAGTAATCAGGATTACTATAAAAGTGAAAAAAGTATTATTCAATGAGTGGTACTGGAGCAACTGATTAAAATACTTGCACATAGATTATAAAAATCTCAACTTCACTGGTAATCAAAAATACCACTTAGAATAACAGTTGTTTTTATCCTCTTTTATTAATTGATAATAATTGATAAATAAAAAAAGAAAGAAAACAGTATTATAAACTCCTGGTTGGAATGCAAATCACGGGAGGACAATTTGATATAATCAAAAAATTATTTAAAATGGACATTTTTAAAACAGTAATTATACTTTTAGAAATTAACCCAAAGGGCCCTGGCCGGTTGGCTCAGCGGTAGAGCGTCGGCCTGGCATGCGGGGGACCCGGGTTCGATTCCCGGCCAGGGCACACAGGAGAAGCGCCCATTTGCTTCTCCACTCTGCCCCCCTCCTTCCTCTCTGTCTCTCTCTTCCCCTCCCGCAGCCAAGGCTCCATTGGAGCAAGGATGGCCCGGGCACTGGGGATGGCTCGATGGCTCCTTGGCCTCTGCCCCAGGCACTAGAGTGGCTCTGGTAGCGGCAGAGCGAAGCCCCGGAGGGGCAGAGCATCGCCCCCTGGTGGGCAGAGCATCGCCCCTGGTGGGCGTGCCGGGTGGATCCCGGTCGGGCGCATGCGGGAGTTTGTCTGACTGTCTCTCCCCGTTTCCAGCTTCAGAAAAATACAAAAACAAAACAAAACAAAAAAAACAAACTGGCCCTGGTCAGTTGGCCCCAGATGGGGGTTGCCAGGTGGAACCTGGTCAGGGCACATGTGTGAATCTGTCTCTCTTCAGAAAGAAAGAGAAAGAAAGAAAAGAAAGGAAGAGAAAGAGAGAGAGAGAGAGAGGAAGAAAGAAATAAAGAAAAAGAAAGAAAGAAAAAATAAAAGAAAAATAACAAATTAAGAAAAGCTTTCTTGCTGCAACCCAATTATTAGGGGGGGGAAATGTATATATAGTACTTTCCTATGTATGTACTATACATAGAAAATACAGCAAGAATATAATATACATTAATAACTGTGTCACTTGGCAAGATAAACTAATAAACAAAATAGAAACAGACTCATAGATATAGAGATCAGACTGATGGATGCCAGAGGAAAGGAAGACAGGGGGACGGGGTGGAAAAGGTAAAGGGATTAAGAGCTAAAAATTGGCAGTCACCAATAGTCCCTGGGATGTAAAGTATAGCATAGGGAAAATAGTCAATAATATTGTAATAACTATATACAATGCTAGGTGGGTACTTGAAATATCAGGGGACCACTTTGTAAAATATATGATTGTCTAACGACTATGTTGTACACCTGAAATTAATACAAAATATTAATGTAAACTGTAATTGAAAAATAAAAAAATAATTGTGTCTCTTGGGAGGACTGTAGCTGGTTTTTATTTTTTATTCATAATTGTTAACATGTTCTGACTTTTATAAAATGAATAAATA